>NW_009953651.1:1057661-1132811 GCF_000747805.2 Chaetura pelagica | reverse complement strand
CCATCTCCCCTCCCGTCCTGCATCCCCTCCCGTCCTGCATCCCCTCCCGTTCTGCATCCTCTCCCGTCCCGCCATCCCGTCCCGTCCCGCCATCCCCTCCCGTCCTGCATCCCCTCCCGTCCTGCATCCTCTCCCGTCCTGCATCGTCTCCCGTCCCGCCATCCCCTCCCGTCCCGCCATCCCCTCCCGTCCTGCCATCTCCTGTGAGATGTGCAGTGCGCATCGGCTGGGGGTTTTATTTGCTTTTCCCAGTGCGGCTCGGAAATCCCCTTTTCAGCTCACTTCCCCCTTACCGAGGGGCCCGCATCCTGGGAGAGCTGTCCAGCACATACGGCAGCCTCCGGACAAAATGGCCATGAATAGATTTTTCTGCCTAGTATTTTGAAATGCTTACAAAAGTACACCAAACATGACACTCAAATATGTGATTACAGTCTATCAGGTTCGATTTTAAAGCTGTGCTTAGGATTTGAGATTAAATTTATGGCAATATTTAGATGGTGGACAACACATCTATTTGTAATTGCATGGGCTTTTAAAACTATGAAGTGATACATTCATTGACATCTCTGAGTAGAAAGTTTTCACAGACTCAGCTTAGTCAGCAGATGTTTTCTCCAGGGGCACAGAGGGAGGTAAGGACAACTTTGTAGTAAAAATAATGATACAGTATTAATTTTCTTCTTTATTCTTTATAAACAGGAGGTTCAGATTTGCACCTTGGTTTGGCCCAGCATTGCAGGAGAAATAGTTTGGGATGTGACCTTTGCCATTGTTTTCTTTCTAATACCTGGATTAGTCATTGTCATCAGTTATTCCAAAATCTTACAGGTATGTTTTTCCCTTAAATTTTGTTGTAGAACAAAAGGAAGTAAACAGTAACTCACTAGACCTCAAGGTATTGTCACTGAATACAAGTACACCTAAAGGACGTAGACATCATTTGCTTGGTAAATGGTAAGTATGATATAAAATGAGGCACTTCATCCTGTACGTGACAGCCTATACATTTCCATTAAGAACACATTTCAACAGCACATTACCAGAAGGCCAACACAATTTGTTTTCATTGATATACAGTGTTTAATACACTTCTCCATTTATGTGCTGTTCATATTTGATGACTGTCAATCTCCTAAATGCTGAAAGAGTCAAGCATTTTAAATAACAAAAAAACAGAGTTTAGTTTTCTTGAGCCTAAACTCTCATCACATGGGATTTGTAAGAAAGCAAAGAGAGGCAGGACTTGAGAAAGTCCCTCCCCTTTCAGATCTATTGATTTTCTGCATGTAGTTTTAGTACACAGATCTCGTTAGATTACACTTATTCCTTCACAGTTTCAAACTCTGCAAACAAAAACTGTAAATTAAACACTCTGATTCCACTTTCTTTCTGAGTGGATTTTGCTTAACAGCAGAAATAAAGGCCAAGATAACAGACACCACAGAGTTTTAATCTATATTATAGCAAGGATTATATTAGTGACCTAAATTTCATTTTTAAACATCTGATTTCATACCCTTCTGTCTTCCAAAAACAGACTGAGGAAGAGCTAGAAATCTTCAAAGTAGGTGCTGCAATAGCTAGTTTTTAGCAACTGCCGCCAAAAGATTCTTGATTCCTGTATTAGGTAATTAAACGTCTCATACTATATAAGGAAAATTATAGGGTTTGGAAAGGAACCTCAAAATACACAGATTATTGATCAGGTAATTAACTAATGGAATGCTGAGCACCAAGGGACAATGGGTACATGCACCAGAGCTGCACGTAGATGTTTTGATGAACCTAGGACCTAGAGTCTGGGCTCTACATGTACTTGTCTATTGATCAAGCTTAAACTGTTCATCAAAATCATTAGCTCTTAGTTTCTGAACACTCTATAAGCTCATTATAACCTTGAGATAAATGCATTGGATAAACCTCTGCTAAAGCACTTGCTTTTTGCAACCTTGTATTTGCTGCAGGCAAAAAAAATACAGTAACTCAGTGAGGAGTCCGAGCCCTGTGAAGGAACTGCAAAAAACTGCAGGACAAGGAATGCCACAGCCTTTGGTCAGAGACTAGGAATGGAATGGTGTTCCTCTTGTCCTTGCAGACTCCAGATTACAACAGGTGAATTTAGAAAACAAAATTTCAGTCAAGGACCTAGAAGCCCAGCAAAGTGTTTGGAATACTGAGATTACAAGGCAGCTCCGTGCTGTCCATTTCTTTTCCAACTTGGTAACGCAGCTGCTGTGATGAGTTACCATTTCTCGTGAACTGAAAGAGGAATGAGGCGCATTGCAGGATCCCATCTGCTGTTATTGAAGCTTCTCACACAGCTCTCCGGGAAGCAACCAGAACTCAGCTGGAGAGTATCTTAAACCCTGAGCTATTCCCAAGAGCAGATTCCCAAGAACATTTCATGATGCCAGTGCATGCAGAATACAATGCTTGGTGTGGCTGGAAGTAATTCAAAGCATTCATGTATTCAAGTAACACAACATCTGTGATGATGATGATTCACTACAGATATAAGACCTCAAATTTCTTAACAAATATACTCTACCAATGTGTACTTTACAGTTTAATCTGAAATCGGGTATCTGATCTGGCAAAAATGACAGATTAGAAACCATTATTTGTAATTCAATTACTTGGGTTTGCACTGTTCCTCCCTCTTAGGCAGGACTTGAATAAGAGGCTAGAACTAGTAAAGATGGAAATGTTCTGAAAATACTTGTATAGATATGACTTCTAAGTTCCTGGTTCTCAGGGTGTGGTTGCCCACAATAGGTATCTAGATTCTTTATACTAGACAGACCAAAAAGGGATCCAAAACATATCACTGCCACCTCATTTCAGTTGAGCACTTCCTTAAGGTGCAGTTGAGCCTTATTTACTGCAGTTCTGGTGATTCCTGCGTTCTTAGTTCTAGGCTGTGCAGCTCTAGCAGGAAAGATGGAGGGTACTTACATGGGACAGACAGAAAGGGATCTGATGAGGTCATTCTGTAGCTGTTTTTGAACAGTGGAGGCTGAGAAGTGTAGAGAACTTGGTTTTCCCTTCCCACTTTGGTATTAGTCCTTCGTATTTTTTGAAACCTTCATTCTTACTTAGAAAGGCTAGGTGCTCTCAGAGAACAACTCTTAGATTATTTGGAGCAGTTAGCCTAGTTTCTGGATTTCAGGTGGTTACAGCAGAAGATCATCAGGCTGGAATAATTTTACATGTTCAAAACATCAGAATTTTCTGTTCCTTCTACATTAGGGAAGCAGCTAGTGAGACTGTCCGCTTCTTGGGATCAGCAGCTGCTGAGAAGCCCAATTTCGGGTCACGGGTTTTTATTTATAAACCTACATTCTGTTGAAATCTTTGGTCAATGTCTGTGTTCTTAATGTATATTTATTCTAGGCCATCTGTCTGTGACAATTTAAGAAAATTTCAGAAAGAATGACAAATTACTCCAAATATATATATTTTATAATATATAATATAATAGTTCTATATAATATATATATTTATATATATATATAAAATAACTTTCATCCTTACCTTAACCAGGATGCTATTAGGTATTACTGGCATGAACATTATCCTTCCTTTAGTTACTGCTAAAGGGAAATGTTGCATATAGAAGCAGTGGGAAGAGTTGTATTCCTTTTTAACTTTCCTCCTTAGACATCAAATTGATCCAAGCTTTTGAAAATACCCCTTCTTTACTCCTGTAGGGAGTAAGATGGCATCTCAGTTATTTAGTCTAAATGTTTGTTGGCTAAATACTTAAATTCTATTCTGTTTGCATCAGATGTGTGAATTTAAGAGACTCATTGTCCTCATTAAGTGAGGACAGGGAAGTACAGCATGAGATTTAGAGTTTTATGCATGCCATTGGGATTCAATAATCTACATAATGACAGATGATTCACACCTGTGAATATTGGGTTCCTAAACTACCCATAGTCTGATTTATTACATCAGACAGTTCTTTTACAAGACACAGATTTTCGTAGCATCAAAAGGATCTGTAAGAGTTCAGGTTAGTTCATAGAAAGCAATTCTGATTACTTACAGGAAAATGAAAAGTTTACAGAAAAATTAACTTAAAATCCTATTCCAATTTTAAATGTATCATGATTTAGTTACTGCAAAAAATTAATATGTTGCAGTTTCAGCAGTGCCGTAAGAGAACTGGATCGCGTTCCTGCTTGTGCATCAACAGGATTCTTAACTATGTTCCAGTTTGTGTTTGTGAAAAAAAATCAATGGGTTTATTTAGATAGTACAAATGAGGTCATAATTTGAAGTTAATGGGATTTCATGAGTAATTAAGGCTCTGTTTTATCTGAAAAGTATTTATGGCTGGTAGAGAGCTGTGTGGAGAGCAACCAGCTTGACTAATATTTAGGTGAGTTCACAGCTTAGAGGAAAAAATACTAGTAAAGTGAGAATGTTTGAAATGGAACCATCACAATAAAACAGGAATTCTGCAATGCCTTTTTTGTAGTCACTTTTCAAAACAGAAGCATCATGTTCCAAGATGCAGTTTTGCACTTGTAAAAATGTGTTAATAATTCTATGTTTCAATGAAAGTTCCTTTCTTCTCTTTTACCAGATAACAAAAGCATCAAGGAGGAGTTTAAATGCTGGTTTAGCCTACTCAGAAAATCATCAGATTCGTGTTTCCCAGCAAGACTACAAACTATTTCGAGCCCTCTTTGTGTTGATGATCTCTTTCTTCATCATGTGGAGCCCAATTACAATAATTATTCTTTTAATTTTAGTCCAGAATGGCAAACAAGATTTAAATATTTTGCCATCAGTTTTTTTCTGGATAGTGTTATTCACTTTTGCCAACTCTGCTGTCAATCCAATTTTGTATAATGTTGCTTATTTCAGACGTAAATGTCAGGAAGTTCTTCTCTGTTGTACAGGGAACCCTGTGAGGCATGGAGCTGGTACAGAAAACACTGCAAGAAGAAGTAACCATGAACAACCAAATTTGTCTTTCATTACCAGATAATTGTTTTAAAGCCTGAACTGTGCCATACTTTGGATGTTACTGTCTACATTATCCCAGGTTGGATAGGTCACTATGTTATAGTATTATATGCCAAAGAAGGGGGGAAAAAAAAGTTAAACCTGTATTTTTAATTCCTGCAGGTAAAATTCTCTTGCTTCAGTAAGATTTTGATAATTTAGTCCAATGGATTGAATTATCCATTTACACTGAAATAAACAGAAATATAACAGTGAATTTGGTGAACATAAAATAGTTCAAGTAAGTACTTACTGAACTAATTTCTGTGAGGGTACATTTGCATAAATGTCATTAACGTTACTGAAGTTATAAAGAATCTGTATCGAGGGCACCTGATACATTTTTACTCTATTTTCTACTGATTAATAGAGATCAATGTTCTAGTGAAAATGTACATACTCAGAAAGTACCTGCTCTTTTTTTCAATCCCATTTAAAAAAGACTCTTGTTTATACACTTAGATAACTGACTGCCTGAAGATACGTTTGGGCAGACTAACCAATTTTGTGTAGGAAACAAGATAATAAACACGTATTGTCGCCAAGTGAATGACCAATGAGGTTCTATCTCAAAAGTACAGACATAATGCCTGTTAATTTTTAAATAATGAATAAATAAATAAATGCTTACTTGTCATATATAAAATATATCTTTTAAAACAGTGCATATTTTTATGTCTTCAGCAATCATATAAGAAAGTTAATCGGTGATATATAGGGTCACTGAAATTCCTCCTTTCTAAAATGCTATTGAGAACAATTTGCAGTATTTCCTAGAAAAAAAAGATTACATTGTATTTGAAAATAAATTAAAAGTTTTAGAAAGCAAATACATATATTTTAGATTTTTTAAATTAAAACTCATTGAGTCAGAAATGGAAACCACTAAAAAAAGAAAGATTAAGTTCTCAATTATTGCCGTTTGTCACCAATTCAAATAGTGTATTAAAATAATGGTTCACTAGTAAAACCAGTGCCTACATATGTACAGATATGCATACAAACAATTTGCATCCCCTGTAATCCAAGTTTATTCAAATCTTTAATTGGTTTATTAACAAGGTGAGCTACACAGCTCAGATAAATATACTCAAAATCTAAATGAAGCCATTTTTAAGGTTTTTCAACAGAACACGCAATCAATGTGTTAACTTTACATCCATGGTGCTGTTACATGGTTTCTTTCTGCAGTTTTGGATCTCCTTAAGAGCAAAACCCTGAAACACACAAAAAACCAAATTTTGTTTCTCAACCACAGTAGACAAAATTGAAGTATACAAACTTTCACCAAATTTGAAATGCATTTATGCCTAATTTCTTTAAAATCTTCTTCACTTCAGTAGTTGTTACTTGTAATGATAATGCCAATACCTTGCCCTGCAGTTTATAATTTCAAATAATTTTCAACTTGGAACAAAACAAATTAATCCAATTTGTTACACCTGTCATGAGCATTTTAATACTTTGGTAAACAATGTACTGGATAGGTTAGTGACAAAATAATTATTTATGTACTTTAACAAGCTTCAAATTATCTGATTTTGAATAAGTATAAATTTAAGAATGTCTTTCAAAAAAATAAGAATCTCCTGACCTCCAAAGCATCTAATAGCAATAGTAAAATAGCTGAAGGAATATACCACTCTTCAGTTCACAGTTTCTGCTTCTAGTAAATGCTAACAGCAGATTCAGCTTTCAACTTCACTAACATGGCATTGTATTGTGTTTACAAATAGTCCCACCATGACATCCACACTCACATCACATAACTTAAAGCTACTTGAGCTATTACTCTGAGAGACTAAGTGTATCATAGTCTGATCGATGTTTGGAAAGGAACTAGCATCAGAAATGCAATGTAAGTTACAACCAAAAAAATGTCCGAGGCTTCTCTTTGGCCTTAGAGAGCTAGTATACAAAGAAGAGATACTTTTTTTACTCTTTTTTTTTTTTTTTTTTTTTTTTTTTTCCAATCAACATAAGATTTGTGCATCTATTAGGTTTTTGTTTTTTTTTTTAATTGAATTTGACTACAGCTTTAATTTAAAAAGCTGACGGAAAATATTTTTGCAAAATACTAGCTTCAAGACATAGAGCATGCAAAACTAGAAATAGAGACAAGCCTTTTCTTGCAACATCTATTTATGTCAGTCAGAATTGTGCCACTACAACAACTGAATGCAGACAATCAAAGTTTGACTGGTTTTGCTACTAATTCTGTAGTTCTTAACAGCAGATTTATAACTAAAGTAGCAAGGCTTCCAATCCACACATAAGGAATTAAGTGATTTTTGTAAGAGTTTCCAAAGTAAAGCTTTTTCAATAAATGCTTGTTGGGGTTTTTTTTCAGTTTAGCTCACAAACATTCTCTCATTCCCAAATGTGCGTGCTTGCAGGAACTCTGGCTTAATGATAATGGAGAATTCAGAAACAAGCAACACTATGGTAATTAAGGGTACTGATCACAGCAAGAAGTAAATGCAAATTTCTGGCTTTAAGTTTCATTTATACTTTAGTGCTGGGCTCATAAAAATAAACTCTAGCTTTATCTTCACTAAAAAAGCAGGCAGCATTAAGGACCCAGGCTACTAGATTTCATTTACAAACTTAGGGAACTCACATAGTCTCACAGTCTTATCAGACATTGCACTCAGCACCTAAAATCTGAGTATAAATTAGGATAGCAGATTTGGTACAACTTGGCAGATTTGATGTTTCTGTTCTGTAGGCAGCATGATCAATTGTTAAACTAAGGTTATGAAGTCAAAGAATATATAAGGCTGAACTTTAAGAAGAGATTCTGAACTTTTATTTTAAATCACACTATTTGCTCTATGTTCCATGAAAAAACCACTAGCATTCTACTATATAGAATTTCTGAGATACTTGAAATAGTTCTATAACAATTAATGGATAAATTAATATATTCAAATTTTCTTTTTGGTTTGTACTTTCTTGCAAAGATTGACAATACATTTGTTGCCTTGAAAGCCTCCTGCAGCATACAAATAAAAGAAACATAGATTCCAGCATGCTGAATCAGACCAGCACATGGAGTAGTCCAATATCCTCATTTTACAGTGAGATAGTACTTCCTCTAAGCTTGACAGAAATGCAGGGAACCGCTTTAACACACACCTCTCGAAGTCACAGCAAAACAGCTGTATATCTACACTTTATCTTAGATTTAATACAAATAAACCCCACATCCCTAATAATCTCATTATTTTGCTCTCTCATCTTCAGAAATTCTTATTCTTGCTGTACTTCATTTGAAAAGCAGTGAATACAGCATTCAAAACAAGAAGCTATAATGAATTTATATAATTACATTGTTTCTTTTCTATCCTACCCTTTATGCAATCATACTTATTCACAAAAGCCAGTTTCATTTGCATTTATGATGACTCTAAGTCTTGACTGCCTTAAATCTCAACTGTTTTTTATGTTGTCTGCAAATTCACATTCAAGACAAAATTTCTGTTTTAATTGTTGTCAGGCACTTTTTCCATGTCACTAATAAGTATTCTAAACACCATCCACCTAAGCAGAACTTTGAGGCATCCTGTTATCAGCATACCTGCTTTACAACATGGCAATATATTACTCTCTGTTTATAGATCAGATGAACAGGTAATAGAACCACAAGAGCTGATTGTGCTCATCTGTTCTGACTTTCTTTATGATACACAAAAGTTCCTTCAGCCAATCCAAATTTATTCCAATATATTATTTAGAAAAGTTTTTAATCTTGATTAACAGATTACAGTGATGAAGAACATGACACAGCTCTTGGTAAACTGTTCCAAAAGTTAATGACCTTTGGAGTTAAACAAATGGCTATTTATTTCTGCTCTGAATGTATCCAGTTTAAAGTTCCATCCATTTTAATTTATTATTCCTATGTTTGCAAGTCCTTTATTATCCAATTCCCTTTGCTTGTGTGGGCAAGCATAGACTTTGCTCAGGTCAGGCTTTAACCTCTTTCTGATGAGAAAAGATTTAGGTCTTTGGAGCACTCAAGAGAGGACACATTTTACTAACTTTCAATCATTTTCCCCTGCTCTTCTTTGAAACTTCTAATTCATTTGGCCTCAGCATTACATAGGGAGATCACATTCAGCTGATTCACCAGTCAAATCTTCTGTAGTTACTGTATCTTCCAGCACGCAAGGGTGGGGTAGGGATGGATACGCTACTATTTTATTTGTGTTCATTCTTTACTATTCCCCACTCTGGCTGTAACCTTTATCAGTCAGTACATTATGTTTTCTTCTAGATCATTTATTAAAGTAGTGTAAATTACAATTTGCCCTTTTCTAATGTACTTGAGCAGAAGTGAGCTGATCTGGAACCTTCCCTGTGTTGCAAGCTCAGCCTGACTAAATGCCTCAAGATAGGGACATACTGCCAGGATGGGTGATATGCCTCTCTTCCCCAGCCCTTTGTGAAATGGTTGGCATGAGGATCTGTGAGAAATGGTCTGCTATAAGGTGTCCTTTCCAAGACTTACCATTTTCCTTAAAAGCCTTCTATGAAGAATTTTTCAAAAAAGTTTTAAAAAATACATTCTATTCCCTTCAACAACTATTTTGTTGGGAAATGAAGAGTTCTGACTAAAGAGACATAATTTCTCTTTACAGCAACTATGAAGTTTACCCTTACTATGTTTACTCATACTACATTGATGTAATTGTTTTACAACTTCCTCTAATTATTGTTTCAAGCTATTGTGATATGCCGCCTAAAAAGCTGAACACCTTAGTTCTCCTTCAGATAAGTGAAGTAAAAGTGGGAAATAACTTACTACAAGCTCCAGTTTTCAAAAGACATTATTACAGCCACTAAGTAAAAGACATCATGTGTTTGCTATTTAATGAGCAAGAGACTCCCAGTGCTTTAGTTATTAAATCCTGAAATAAAATTATTCAGAAAAAAAGCATTCTTACCATTATGAACGATAACTCTGTATTTTCTTTCCAAGCAGAGGTCCTTCTGCCTTTGTCTGACAATTTTCTGTGCCTCCGGAGGCAACCCCTTAGGGTCCCGGGAGAACACAAAGGAGTAACTATCAGCACAAGTGCCATCATCATTTAGTTGACGGCAAGAGTAATGAAGAGCATATGTGTCATAATCTGTGTCCACTACCCAGTGATCATCATCTGGAAGAAACCATAGCAAAGAAGCAAAGGTGTTACACAAGTAAAATCTAGGAGATCTGAGGAGGCTGCTGCAATAATTTGGTAAATAAAATAATACAATGAAGGCTGGTATAAATAATAACAGTCTCAGTTTATTAATGTGTCCAGTATTTAATTCTATGTCCTGGGGAGAGCATTATTTCTAAAAAAACCCAAACAAACAACAAAAAAAACAAACCACCAAAAAAAAAAAATGGGCACAGAACAAAACCAGCATGAAATGTTAATAAACACCTTGTAAATCAATGACTGAACGCCACTATAAAATGTGGGAACAAACACGCACACACAAAAAAGAGCCATGTATTAGAGTAGCTACCATAAAGTACAAAGAAAGTTTTCTTATTTTAACAAAAAAAGGGGAACAGCCAGACAGAAAATAGTTTAAAAGATAAATAAAGAAGCTAAAGGTGCTCTTGGTCATGCTAGCCATGCTCTAAACTGCTCAAAACCATGACTACTTTCCTACCCAGCTTAATACTTAAATTGCATTTTTAAGGAAAAATATTATAATGCACTTGCCACATGTATTAGACGTGTATTTACTACAAATTCTGTCATAAACCCTCTTCTCAAAACACAGTTACAATTTCAGATAATTCTTAACTATTTATCTAGGTAATCTGACAAATACCTGATAACACAGGAACCCTGAGCTAACAGAAGTGAACCTAGATGTTTGCAGGAAAAAATGTCATCTCTACACCTTCCACTCCCAGAGCAAAAGATGCTTGCATCACATCTGCACTGGTGAAGGCAACACTGTTTTTTCTCTTCCCATCTCTCTGTGGGAGGAGACCACAGTTTTTAGAAAGCTAGAGTCTGGGATGCACTAGCAATCTGAAGTATTCATGAAAACATGATTCAGCAGCATGCTGTGAGGAGATGTGGTAAAAAATTCAAGAGCAATTGGCATCCAAAGCATTCTTTGTAACTGTGTTTTTTGAGAGAATGGAGCTTCAATCACTTCCAAATTCCACCTGCTTCTCTTAGAAACAATCCATGGAAATATCATGAGCTGTGTCTACTTGGCTCAATAAACTAATTTTGTGTAGAGTGTGACTGATGAAGAAAATATGAATATATATGTTCTGGATCATATTTGTTTCTTAAAACAGATAGATCTCTACATCTGCAGACATGAGACCAAGCAAAATAACAGTGGCAAATCCTCTTCCCTGCTTGACCAAATCTAATGTTAGGCTTTTTAGAGAGATGAGAAGCATCCAGTAACTTAGTTCTGAACTAAAAAAAATACATAAAATACTCTGTCTGCCTTTCATTTATTTCTTAACTATGACTTTAGATTATATTTTTGGGTAACAAACAAAAGAAATACAAAGATGTGAAAGATACACAAAGGCCCAGTCTTCATTTCTTTAAAGACAACTAGTTGTTGCATATAAAAAATAGTGATAACCTTGTTCACCATAAGGCTTTGCTGTATAACAGTTATTACATGCTTCAAGTGTGTTTAAGAAATCCAGCACTACTTTTACCTTCCCCAGCACGAACATACAACGTAACTATGCTCCCAAGTACTTCTGCATCTTCTATAGCTAAGTATTGTACTCACTTCCTTTCTGCAGAAAAGAGGCAACACCCCAGTACTTCATCTTGAACTTGGCAGGATCCTCTGTGTCAGTAAAAGAGCCAATCATGTCAGCACAGACATCCCAGTTACTGTAATCAGAGAGAGAGAAAATGTCACATTCAAACCTGATGGCACAGATCTGGTGTGGCTGTGTGACTTGCACAGGGTAGCAGGTAGGCTTAGAGCACCAGTAAGCAAAGCAGAAGCTGAGTGAACTGGAACGAGTGGAAGATTGCAAACAACTTACTTGAAGAGTCTGACTCTGCCCTTTGCAGTGGCACTCATTTGTCCATTCTCATCTACAGTGAACTGGGCTACCACGTTGTCCTGCAGAAACAGCCCCTCAGGATCTTTTTTTGCCATGGCATACCATGTGCCACTGTACTGCAAGGAAAGAAGAAAGGCTGCAGTTAGACCTAGAAATATGGAAAACATTACAGACATTACAGACAAGGGGAGATGACAGAGGGAAGGACATGCAGACCTTTGACAACGTGCCTGAAAGTTGTACCTAAGAAACAAATCTAGCTGTTCCAGCAGCATAAACCCACCAGTATGTCATAGTACAACCATGGTTTGTGAAAGAATTGACATTTTTTGGTATCTTACTTGTATCTGCAGTTCTCCACTATTTAGAATACCAAATGTGGTGGGAAGAGGATGAGAGCTGGCAGATCTTGACAGATCTCTGTATAAATGTTTTTTCCTTGCAATGATGCCTGAAAACACCAGAGGATGTTTGGGGTATTTTTGTTTGGTTTTTGGTGTGGTTTTTTTCATAGAAACAATGAAGTCACCACATTCATTTAGACCATACAGTTTGAGACCAGGCTACTACACCTCAGTTTCTGCAGTATGCCTTTATCAGATCCATCAGGATCCAGCATCTGTGGAGGTATGGGCAACACCTCATACTTCTGCTGTTTCTCAGCATTGCAAACTCTTACTGAGTAAAAACACGAACACACTGGTGCTACTGAATGCCAGATGTTGTAGCCTAGGAAGAGGAGCTAGGCAAGAAATCACAGATCCAGGAGAGAAAGAAGATTTACCCTGGTCTTGTCGAAGTTCTCCTTGACTTTGAAGCTGCTTACTCGGCAGTCCCGCTCTGCTGTGCTGCTGCCCAGCAAGGCCAGTGCCAGCAGAAGCAACCAGGGCAGAGCTCCCTCCGTGTGCACCATCCTGGCCCTGCAGCAACAGCAAACAGATAGAGAATAGCATCAGAAACAGACTGTCACACAAGCAGGGACGGCTGCTCCAAGAGGTCCCGAGGACATGATGCAGCTTTCCCTCATGCATGTGCAGGCAAGGCACCCAGCTGTCCCCAGCCCCCCACAGCAGGGTCTCTTACAGACAGTGCCAGTCCCTGTAGCCTCCTGAGAGCTCAGGCGCTGATGGCAGCAGTGGGGTCCCAGGCACAGAATGATTTATGTAGTCCTGGGCTTTCGCAACTGCCCGAGGTACAGGGCCAGCACTGGAGGGGGAGGAGGGAGGCAGGCAGATGCATGCCTCAGGCTGGGGCCTCTTCACAACAGCTTCTTGCATAATACCCATGGGCTCAGGTGGTCTTTGACCCTGACCTGTAGCCAAGCAGGCGCTAGGAGCAAATGCCTCTCTATGGTTTTCCTAATCCGAAGGCAGAGCTCACATCAGGGGGTAGGGGTGTGCACATGTGGGAAGAACAAAGGAAAAGAGGCACACCATCTTTGCACTGGGGAGAGTGAGCTGCCTCCACCACCTCTCTGATTTTACACGCTGCACTCCAAAGTCCCTCTTACCCCATGTGCTCAATCCAGTTACAAGGTGCAGACTTGTTTCCTGCATTGCCTCCCCAAATTCCTTTCCTCTCTTCCACTGATAAACAGTGGCAAATATACTTGCAAGTTTCTGCTAACATTTCTGAAATCCTGTTCATGCCAGAATCCCTTCAGGACTTCATGACTGGCTCCCTTTTGCTTCTCAAAGGCTGACCCAGGACCTAAACCATCCTGTGATCAGTTCCCAGGTACAGGAACTGGGACCCTGCAAATCTGCAAGAAGGCAAAAGAGTAATTTTGTGTGGTACTGCAAAGATGATAGGACATACGTGTGGCCTCCAAATAGCCAAGTGCATGTATGCACATCTGAACCTTTTAACATCAATTTTAAAACAGAGCTTCCAGAATTTCTATTCTGTTTTTGGCAAACTGTTTTCAGTTATATAAATCATTATTGTTTTCTCCTGTTCAGGCAAGTTTTGCTGCCTCTCAGTCAATATTTGCTCTATAGTTTCAACATCTTTAGGAAGCATTAGAGAAAACCTGTTAATTATTTTCTAGATATGTAACCAGGGCAGGATAGGAATGATTGTTACCAAGAGAACTAATTCACCTAGTTTTTTCACCTCCCAATTTTGAAAGAATAGAGGCAGTATCTTGTTAGTTGAAAGGTCGGTCTGTGTTCATTACTTTAAGAATTAAGCAAAAATGCAGTTTAAATATGGAGATACCAACATAGTATATAAAATCCTTTGATTATAGCTGGTGTACAGGATTAAAACAATTTATTCAGAATGGCCTTTCCCAGAAACTTACTTTAGCTTTCTACACCTTCCTTTTATTAATAAAAATATTAAATTTTTTACCGTTGTTGCCCTTTATAATCTTTTCCATATGTAGTGCAAACAGTGGCACCAATTATTTGATTTATCTGTTATTCTTTCTTGTCTGCTTTGCGTTGGAGCCTTCTTGCATGGAGAGTATATTTTCAATCACTTTCTCAAACATTAAATGCTCAGGGCTACTTCAAGTCTGCTCTGAAGCCTTTGATTTCCTGCATAACATCAGACACTAAAAATTCCATTTTGTTTAACATTAAGCTTCTATTTGCAGTAAAGAACTTATTTGACACAGGTAAGCAGAAAGGTTGATGCATATTCATTGTCCTCAAACTTTCAACAGTTGTCTTTCAATAAGCCAATGTTTCAATTTTTAAACTGAAATTTTCTTGTTTCCTAATTCCCACAGTGATGAAAGAGAAACAGAAATCTGTATCCCTCTGGTGTCTTTTAGAACTTTTCTCCATACCTGGAAATGGTGATGCCAGTTATACACACACACACACATACACACACACACATAAATGCATTTTTACAAAACTCTTACAAAACAATCAGTAGTCTTAATATATTAATTCATCATACAAGATCAAAATCAACATGGATTTTCTTTGTTCATTGTCTCACACGACAGATAGCAAAAAGAGGGATTATAGCTTAATTTCTAACCTTTAAATCTATTACTTTCTTTGCTACCAAATAAAACCTTTCTTTATTCTCTTCTAATCTGTGAAATATTATTTCTCCTAAGTTTGTCCTTTTCAAAAATCTGCCTTATATTCCCAGAGAATGTATTTCAGGAGCAGATCTATTCCTATAAATTTTGTCAATAATATAATTATCCATGAAAATTCGATGGCAGAGGTTTTCAAAGGAGTCTACAGTCACCCATCCAAATGAATCAAAACATGATGAGATTTGATCACCTCTGAAAATCCAGGTCAGCAATTCCAGTACAGTTACTGCATGTTGTCCAGGTGCAATCCAGGTTTCACTAAAATAAAAATAATAATAGGATTAGCTCTAAATTTGTGCAAGAGCAATTACAAATTCTTAAATTAATGTGAGGTCATCAACAAAAATCAGAAACATGTAATTTTGTATTAGCCATGGCACAGCATTTCTTAAATTGCGTGCCTTCACTGATTCTGCAAAGTCTGGCAACTCATTCTGGTAGAGGTGCCTGGCAGAGACATAGTAATTATTACTTTTAATTCATTCAAATCCTCAAGTCTGGGATCTCTACAATGCCTGAGAAAACTCTGTTTTCAGCTGTTATCACTGTGGATTTGTGGGAGTGCAACTGCAGTGGAGTCACACTGGTATTTCCCAGTCAGATTTCAACAACTGCACAAGAGGACCTGGTCAAGTCAGTACAAGTTGAAGACTACATAGTAAAAGTTTGGCTCTATGTTGCTTCTGGCTTAGCTATACCTCCAACTCTGCCAACCTGAGATGGTGTACATTAATGAAGACCTTTCACAGATACAGCTAAAGCCGTTCTTTGTTCAATGGCCCAAGTGTTTTTTAGCCAAAAAGGCTCTTCTGTTAAGTCAGCTGTGTCTAGATCAGGAACGTATCAGAGGAGAGATGGAAGGTTGCTGGCAGACCAGCATTGTTATGGCAATCCAAGGGTGAATTTTTTCTCAGTCCTCACAGATGTAGCTATGCCAGCACAACTACGTAAACTCATAAAACAGTGTAAACTTTGCCTCAGTTAATCATCGTTTGGATTTGAGAAATGATGTGAGCAAGTGATCCTCATCCAGATCTTTGGAACCTGGATATACTCCTTGCAGATTTGTCCTTCTCATGCAAACAAATTAACAGAATTTGGGACAGGATTTCAATTGATTCTGAGAACAATGTGCATAGATCAAGTCAATGCCATCAAATGATTCATGGCTTCCAGAAAAGCCCAGATAATTAAATTTAAAAGAATTATTAAAATATTGATAACCCATAAAAATGCAAATAACCTTTAAGATAAAGCATACATTTCTTTTGTTAAGTTCAACACCAAGCTCAAGCTTGATAAATTTCCTATATGACTTTTCATTCTGATGTATAAAGCTGGCAGCGGATTTTGGATATTATAGAAAGTTTTTTAAAAGTAAGTATGTATTTCCGGAACAGTATTTAACTGAAGGGGGGGGAAGTCTTATACCTTTGAATTTTGCCAAGAGGCCAAAAAGGGGCATAACTTCTGGCAGTGATTTTGTGATTGAAGTATTTTTTACATTAATAGCCCATAAAATTCTGCAATATTTTCCATTAGGACTAGCAACAGAAAATACACAGAAAAGGCCAGGTTTTCAAAGGAAATGAAAGAAATTAAGTTTTCATTGTAGGAGTTAGTTTTGTTTCATGTATGACTTCATAATAAAACAGAAGAGAGCCAATTTAGTATTTAAAACATTGTTAGCACTGCAATATTGAAGCTTTAAATATTAAAAGAACTAGAATTGTATTTGTGGTCAGAAAAGTAAGTCTAGCTGTTAGGAGAAAGCTGGCTCAATGAACTGGTAATGGGAAATAGAGCATCTTTTTCCAGCCAGACTGCATATAAATTGAAAGACTTTTTGCTGACTTCTTATCGTTGTTTATTTATAGAGTGCCATTCATAAACATGGGTTCCATTAAGCTCTTAGGGGAAGATTTTGCAGGGGAATGAATGACTGCTGTGTGCATAGAGCAATTGTTTCAAGTGCAGCCAATGCCTCCTGTAACCAGGCTCATATTAACAAGCAACATGAAAAAAAAAATGGCATGAGGTGAGCCAAGGAGCTCTGTGTACTTTGTAAAGGAGAACTATGTACACTGTCACCATCACAACTGTTCCCCTTGGTGGCACTCTGAGTACAGAGGTCAAGGACAGAATGCAATTGAGAAGACTGGCCTTTGCACCATGACAGCCTGTGCATTACCTGTTTCTGAAATCTAATGTCATGACATTATGCTTAAGGAGTAAATTTACCTTGAGCTCTTTATGCTCTTTAGCAAACTGTGATTCTGAATTGAAATGTTTTTCTAGATGGATTACTAAAATGGCAAAAACTTTACACAACAATGTAAAGATTAACAACAGGCTGGCCAGCCTGGTGAGGGGAGCTTGAAACTATAAATAAAGACATGGACATAATGGACTGAGTCCAGCAAAGAGCCATGGAGACCATTGAGTAATAAGAGAATTTGACAAAAGAAGAGGCTGAGAGAGCTGAGACTACTCAGCCTGAACAGGGCTCGGGGCAATCTTATGAAGTTTATAAATATCTGGCAGGATGGTAGAAAGAAGACAGAGTCAGACGCTTCTCAGTGGTGCTGAGTAATATTCACAATAATAAAAAATGGTCAGGTAACGTAAGATCACCTTGGATTAAATGTGAGAGTGGATGAGATTAAAAGGCTATGGTCCTTTGTTCAGTTCATGTAATAAAATTAATGCCAAGCTATCAAGAAATCCATGTTCATGCTTAAAGCAACGGTGCATCTGGTTAACTCCTTTAAGCTAGACTGGCCATTTAGTTCAGGAACTCTCCCCTAGAAACTAAAATCTCTGTTCACTACTTACTTCATGAACCCCGAGAGATAAGCACTTCTAACAGACAATGAACATTTGCAGACATGTGGGAAAAGCACATAACTTACTGTGTTTGCATTTTTAAAACTACTTTTATAAGAAAAGGGTCAGAAAATTATTTTAAAAGAAACATAAATGTTGAGGTTGTTTATAAAGGTCCCCCAAACCACTGCATATCAGTGATACCAAAATATTTCAGTGCCAACACCTGTCTGCTTTAGGGGCACACAGTACCCCTAAACACCTACAAAATCCATTCTCAGCACCTAATAATTTAGGAAAAAATCAATATTATTTCTGAATATTATTTTATTGGATTAAATATATGAATCTCTGATATCCAGAAAGTGGCCAAAAAATTATTCACATCAAAATCCATGTAATTGAAATAAACATATTTGATCTGTGTTTCTTCAGAAAATCTTAACTGAGTGAACCACAGTAAATGCTGTCAAGATGGACAGAGGTGCTCAGATACCAACACTGAGCTGAACTGGGAAACCTTATAAATACCTTTGACATTTACATGCTGCTTCAATCTATTTAAATAACCACGTCTGTCAGTTATCCTTCTTACGGTTTCTATGTATCACCAGGGCTCAGGAATGGTCTACTACTAAGACCTACTCCATAAATAGTTTCATTTCTGTAGTAACTACGAACATCAAAAGCAAATTACATCATATGTATTAAAATCACAAAGCACATATATTTCTGATATAAGAATCAGAAACATGATTTTTTTTTTTTGTTTAGTTTTTTGTAATAATCCTAAACACAAACGGAATTAGTGCTACTAAAGATAAAAAGTTCAATAGTGTGGAAAATGAGAGTAAAGGACATAGAACTAAAAATAAAGGTCTTGTTCCAGCACAGAAACTTTAAATTAATTACAATGATAGCACTCCAAAATGTTTCAATGGTCTAATTTACAAAATTAATTAAAATACTGGTACATCTATGTACTAAACTACATTTTAATTTCTATCAAATCACTTCAACTTTTTTGTTTGCATTATTTTTTTATGGTTAATCAATACATACATAGACTTCGCAATGAAACATGGTATGACTAACACAGCAATTATTGAAAAAAAGCCAACTTAACTGTCTTCCAAACATATACTTCATAAAGAACTTTTCTAGGCTTCTGATACTTCTTCCCATGTCATTTTATAAACACTTAACAAAGCAACAGTAAGAGTGAATCTAAATTAACACACAAAAAATTGTTAGGTAATTTAAGAATTTTTATATGGCAACCCAGATACATCTGAATTATTTTGTTACAAATACAGATTTATTGCCTTACAGTAGTGCCTAATGGAAAAATGATGTTTGTTTTCTCAAAGTACAAACAGTGTAATTTATAATTTGTAAAAACAGCTGGGCATGAAGGAGAATTGGTGGAACCATGACAAGTATTCTATATGTAAATATATAATATGTAAATAAATGTAAATATATAATATAAAATATTTAATGTGTAAATCTTACATAAGATAATTTTCAAAAATATTTTAGCTGAGTATGAGAACAGTTCTCTATAGACTCTTCCTACTTCAAAGAAGTTACTATGTACAATGTTCCAAAGCCAGCAAGAAAACATGACAGAACAGGTAATGCAAAAAAAAAAAAGTTACTATTCCTTCACATAATTTCATTGGACATCTTCAACATACTGTATTTTAAGGAGCAGCATGAAAAATACCAAGCTACAAATCAGGCAGATGACAGATGTAGAGAAATTATATAACTTGGTAAATACATAAAAAATGTTTTCAAGCCTCTATTGCTTGTATACATATTCATCAAACTATGAAATAAACACTATTCAAAGACTAAGATATATGTACATTTCTTATGATGGTTCTGTGAACCATACATGCATGAACAGTAAACACATAGAATCATGAATCACATAGAATCATCTTGCTGTGCTGCAGCTGCACAGTCCTGACGTTAAGTTTATTATCAGCAGTTCACACCTGTAAAGAAAATCCTGCAGCCTTCAACCAGCAGTGAGGGTCGTACACTGCCTGCCAGGCTGCCAGGGGTAAGTAATACAGCAAGAGAAAAGGAACCGAGCCAGAATGTGTCTTTACTGTACCGATTTTCATACGCATTTTTAAATCTTTATGGCAACTGCAATCTGGCAACAACCAGTGTCTTACACGGCATTTCATATCACAGTCAGAGGGAATACAAATGTACTGAGTTAGCTGCTATTACAGACCAATCACTGACCTGTTCTTTGTGCATGAGAGGATCAGTGTCAGTTGCCTGTGTTGATTCTTTAAGCTCTGTTGATAAAAGTGGATGTTGATATTCTGCGGCCTCTGGCAGACAAATAAAATTGTACTTTTGAGAATTACTCTTTTCAAATGAAGCATTGCCAAAGGTTATGTGGTCGTTCCTTACTCCAAGAATTTTTCTGCTCTCTGATCAATATGCCACAAACAGAAATAAGATTAATTGTATTGCAGCCATCCTACTTTGCTGAAATTCAGATCTGTTTCAATGAACACAGACAATTTTCTGTCATAGCTGGCACTCAAGTCAGCCTTCTCACTCTAGCAGACCTGAGGCATTTGCTTCTAAAATTCAAGACAATTTTCATCATTCCTTTTCCGTTCATGTGAGTAATGTTGAACTTTCAATGGTATGAAGCTTCAAACATTCTAATGCTACACCTGGATTCAAGATTCCCTCCCTGACCTCTATCTGGCAGTTATTACCATTTTTCTGCTATTTAAGAGAGCAGAGATCTTCCACTTTTTCTGAAGAAGGCATAAAGGGAACTAAAATACTTGTGGGACCCTGTCTGGTTGTTTATGCTTATAGAGTAAAAATTTGTCATCTGAACTCAATTTGAATTCAGCCATTTTATGATTTTATGCTTTCCTTTAGACTATCTACTTTTGAAAAAGGTTACATAGAACTCTCTGCTGAGTAAAATTCTAATTATTTGAAAAAGGTTACATAGAACTCTCTGCTGAATACAATTCTAATTATTTTTCTCCATCTTCACCTGGGTAAATTACTTGAGCAAGCTCAGACTTCTGTAAGGTCTTTAGGATTTCGTCCATTTTATGCATGTGTAGCTTCGTCATTATTTTCTGTTAATAATCTAATTTCAATAATCTCCTGACTATTTTGAGGAAAACTGAGTTTTTCACTTTTAAAATTTTCTCTGTAACATTTTGTTTTCCTTCCCTTAAGTACCTTTCACAAATACACATGTGTACATCTGTGCACGTGTATAGTGTGGGCTAAGTATCTAAGTGGAATTCCTCTTACTAACTCTCCATGAGAACTTTTGGCTGTATAGTGCAATATATATATATACACACATACTGTGAATGAAGAAGATAGCATACAGGTATACATATTGGATAATTTTGTAAGATCTAAGAACTAATAGGTTAGTTTAAAATGCTAAAATGATTCCCTTGGGATTGCTGACCTAAGAATGCTCAAGGATTTAGCGTCCTGACATCTCTTTAATTAGCAGTCCAAGATCTCACACTAAGATGCTAAGCCAGTGCCTTCTGTCATACCTCAAGAGTTTCAGAAGGCTTGGAAGCCACAGAGGAAGGTGAATGTACTATGCCTGTGAGCTATACAATATGTACAAAGTACTGTTTTCTTACTAGTATCAAGCTAGGACTTCTTGCTACCACTCCTGCTTTGATGGTGATGCACTTCTAAAAGAAATCGTAAGAACAATCCAGCAAAAATGGGTGAGGTAAATAAAGATGCCGTTGAAAAATACTTGGAGAATAACCCTCAATTTGCGAAGGAGTATTTTGACAGAAAAATGAGGCCAGAAGTGGTGGGAAATATGTTTAATGTGAGCCCTGGAGATGTGAAGGAAGGAGTCAGCTTCAAAGACATGTCCCGTCTGGAGGAGTGTAACATACTGTTTGAGCTGATAAAAGAAATGCAGGATGAAAATGGCGATATGGATAAGATGGTGCACAAGGTCCTGCAAAGGATGGCGCAGCTGCTGGCAGCTGATCGATGTAGCATGTTTGTTTATCGTTCCCGAAATGGTACTCCAGAGGTAGCCACCAGGCTTCTTGATGTCACTCCAACTTCCAAGTTTGAGAACAATTTGGTGAGTCCAGAAAAGGAGGCTGTTTTTCCTCTGGACATCGGGATAGCGGGATGGGTTGCTCATACCAAGAAGTTTTTTAACGTACCTGATGTGAAAAAGGTAAGTGACTTGGGGAATGGGTTTCTGTGTATTTGCTTACTCAGCCTCCTGTGCAGGGCTTGTGATAAAGTATCATTCTTCAAAACATCCCAGAGAGAAATTCAGATCAAAAGCATGAGAAAAGCAGCTGCAAAGCTTGCTTAAAATCCAGCAGAACCACATAATGTAGCCTAGTAAGGTATTTCCATTATCCTTGCCAAAAAGTTCTGATACAACTTACTATAATAATAGCTAATATTAGATTAATAAAGACCAATAAGTACTTGTGTTTCTGTTGAACAGGCAGGGTCCTATTCTGTTTTCCAGTATGGGCTTGCAAGTGTTATCCCATATCATTCCATGCTCTCATACATGCACCTCTGAGTATAGTTAATTTGCAGCCTTTGTAATGAGGATGCTTCCTTATAACCAGATAAAGATGATGTCAACATACATGTTCAGCTTCAAGCCCATGTTTGGACTTAAAATGGCTCCAGATTTTGAGTATGTCCACATCCAAAGCTCTTTTTCAGATCTATAGAAGAAGACTAATGAGTCAGAGCTGGTCTGAGATTTTCAGAGTTCCTGTTGAATTTGCACAGAATCACCCTCTTTAGTTATGGCTATTACAAATGTTAATTAAAATGATGAGTGCATTAATAGAAATTAAATATGCATGAATCACAATTGTTTTAGAAAATGCTCTGAAATACATGGGAAGCATAAATGTGCTTTGATTGTTGTAGGTTTCTTTAAAAATAGTTAACCTTGTATTACCAAAATGGGACATCTTCATCTCTTTCTAGTCTTATGTGGAGAAGTTCAGCATATTCAAAGGATTCTAATATGATTATGCAAGATAACACCCTGACTTCTCAGTATTCCCTATACAGTTAATTTAAAATTCTGGGAAATTTTAGAGATGGAAGCCACCTCAGTTTCCCAAAGTCAGTGAAAATAATAAAAATCTTTATCCATTACAATTATTTATGTTATCTGGGAGGTAAACAGAAAGTAATGTATTTTGTCATGTAAAAAGTTGGCAGGCATAAAGAAATAAGCAATTTAAAGAAATCAGCTCTCTACAACTACCTGAAAGCAGGTTTTAGGGAGGGTTTTCCAGTATGGGCTTGCAAGTGTTATCCCATATCATTCCATGCTCTCATACATGCACCTCTGAGTATAGTTAATTTGCAGCCTTTGTAATGAGGATGCTTCCTTATAACCAGATAAAGATGATGTCAACATACATGTTCAGCTTCAAGCCCATGTTTGGACTTAAAATGGCTCCAGATTTTGAGTATGTCCACATCCAAAGCTCTTTTTCAGATCTATAGAAGAAGACTAATGAGTCAGAGCTGGTCTGAGATTTTCAGAGTTCCTGTTGAATTTGCACAGAATCACCCTCTTTAGTTATGGCTATTACAAATGTTAATTAAAATGATGAGTGCATTAATAGAAATTAAATATGCATGAATCACAATTGTTTTAGAAAATGCTCTGAAATACATGGGAAGCATAAATGTGCTTTGATTGTTGTAGGTTTCTTTAAAAATAGTTAACCTTGTATTACCAAAATGGGACATCTTCATCTCTTTCTAGTCTTATGTGGAGAAGTTCAGCATATTCAAAGGATTCTAATATGATTATGCAAGATAACACCCTGACTTCTCAGTATTCCCTATACAGTTAATTTAAAATTCTGGGAAATTTTAGAGATGGAAGCCACCTCAGTTTCCCAAAGTCAGTGAAAATAATAAAAATCTTTATCCATTACAATTATTTATGTTATCTGGGAGGTAAACAGAAAGTAATGTATTTTGTCATGTAAAAAGTTGGCAGGCATAAAGAAATAAGCAATTTAAAGAAATCAGCTCTCTACAACTACCTGAAAGCAGGTTTTAGGGAGGTGGGTGTTGGCTTCTTTTCCCAAGTAAATAATGACAGAAGCAGAGGAAATTACCTGAAATTACCTCTAATACCTTGGAGGTATGTGGCACTTCAGGGCATGCTATAGTGGCCGAGGTGGTAGGGTTTTTTGTGAGCGTTTTTTGCTGGAGTGTGTGTGGCTGTTTGTGTTTGGTTTTTTGTGTTGATAGCTGGACTCAGTGATCTAAGAGGTCCTTTCCAACCATGATGATTCTGTGAAATAAAGGACTAATTTTAAAGCTCAGAAACAAATGAAAATGTATATATATATGAAGAGAACGTTCCAATATATAATAAACTACGTCAGCTGTAAGGAAGAATGACTGATTTGAGAAAACAAACTGACCACTAAAATGCTTCTTCAATGGCTGCTGTTTCAACAAGAAGCATCTGACTTACTGCCTCTTACCACCACATGGGGAGATTGGAGGATAATCCTTCTAAATTCATAAAGGCTGATTACATGAGAAAAGATCAGGAGGATCACGGAAGATGTGTGTTCTATCAGACACTGCTCTGCTCCTAGGTATCATTATGTGAGAGGTGCCCAGAGGAGGGCTGCCCAAATATTTCTGCATTTGCAACAGGAATTGTTCTGAATTTTGTGACAAACGTAAATTGGGTAGGCTTAAATAAAAGAATGCTTCTGTCCTTCTAATCCTGCTAGGTACAACTTTGCACTTACAAATTCATTCATGTTTGCTGAATATCTGTCCAGCTATTAGTCAATCGTTCTATGGTAACCTTTACTGAGGCATCCATTTACCCTCTTAGGATTAATGAGGTCTATGCCATTAGACCGGCACTTAAAAATGCAGTTAAACTATGGTGCCATTAATCCACATTTGGTAACAAAATGCTATCAAAACATTGACATTTCATTAGTTAATTGCAAAAACTGCCAGAGACTGCTCTGGGACCAAAATTTTTTATTTAAAAACAACGCTATAGTCTCAAAATTGTCACCATTCCCTCTCCATTTGTAAAAAAAATCGAGTGTCCAAATCCATGCTCTGCACACAGACAAAGCTTCCACTAATGTCACCAGAATCGTTATTTCTGTAAGGAACACAGAACTGCAGCTTTAGTCAGTAACTTTTAAGGAATGTAATGAGTCCATGGTGGCAGAAATAGGCCACCACTGAAGCCTTTATAATATTTTTTAAAGAATAATTACTTTTCAGATCACTTTGTACGCGCTTCAGCCAAACTAGTTTGTTTCTGGAGGAAAAATTACAAGCAGAGTTAGGGAGGAGTTTTGCGCCTACTGTCTTAACTGAATACAAAAATAATAATTCTAGATGGCTATAGTACTTAAAAAAATGTCATCTCTAACCACTTTGTATTGTTGACACAATCCATATCCAAACAGTAGTGTTTTTTAAGTCTAAGTACCAGATGTCAACAAACGCCCAGTGAGACATTTTAATGCTTCAGTCACCACCCACTTATAACAAGAGCGAATGTAATGAAAGATTGCAACAGCAATAAATCATTGGAAAACCTAAGACTCCACTTCAAATGCCTGGTAGCCAGTTCTTCAGGGATTATCTTTTTCTTCAACCTGGCAAGGTACCAATAAACGTGAGGAAGCTACTCATCCTAACTAATGCTTCAGAAAAGAAAAGCAAAGGAAAAGATACGGATCTTCCATAAATTAACTTAGTAGCCAGAACAGTCTACCCCCACAAGATTAAGGACCTGTTGACTGCAAGAGCTAATAATGTTTAATCCAGGATTTAACAGTAGTGAGAAACAGCAGGCCAGGCAGGACCACTACCTTAATAACTTGCCTCACATTATTCCTAGGGTCTGGAACAGGCTGGAACTCAAACATTCCAAAGTAAAATAATAGATTGCATAAAATTTTAGCTGTCCATTAGTATTCTTTAAATAGTAACTGATAAAATGGACAACATGATAAAGAGTACAATTACCTTACATCTCTTGCTAAGGCATTATTTCCAAATGAAAAGAACTACAAAATAGTTAAACAAGAAGCATGTCTTCTAGGGAATCAAAATATTACATTCTTAGCCTGTAAGAACAAATAATAAAGACTATATATATTTTCTTTAATCCATGATGTATTTAAATTATTGCATTAGTCTTTGTAATTCAGAGATATCTGAAGATAAAGACTTAACTGAGGGTTGGAAACTCAAGACATAATGTTCCTGGTTATAGTTCAGTATAAAATTATATAAATTGTGTAAAAAATTCTTCAAAACAAGTGAAGGCTTTTGGATTAGCTCCATACAGGAACTCAAATATTCTGATACTGAAATAACAAGCCTTTATTTTTAGACGTCCTGGGTCCACAGCCCTCAGTGAAGAAAAGAAATAACAGTGTGTGGAGAGATTCTGGAGCTTTCAACTCAGATTAAGCAGCCAGAGCAGCAATTGTTGTGGCATCTAATTTAAACACTGGAAACCTATGATACAAAACAACTTAATCACATCTTCAAGTTGCAAGCACTTGTATCATCCCTTCATAAACTAAGTCGGCTTCAGTTTGCATGAGTCTTTTTTTTCTGGGAGCTGTACTTCTCTTTAATGCAATGGTGGGAAAGACTTTAATTCCAGGCCTGTCTGAGGTGACAGCAGCTTCAGATTCATGGAAACGTGCCGATCCCCAGATTCTAGGCTGACTGATCCCGTAATCAGGAAGAAGAGACTCTCCATCCCTTTTCTTGAATGCACAGCAAATTGTAAAATAACTCTAAGATTATTTGAAAAGGGTGGAGGAATACATAGTTTTGCAGCTCAGTGGTTCAAACTCCCATGTGTCAATGAGGAGACCTGCATACTGAACGTTTGTCCAGCTGCTGTGAGTAAGCAGTTGGTGTGGTAACACACAGCAGTGGTCCTGGGACAAGGTGTTGGTCTTGAACTCTCTCCTAGGGCAAGAAGACACTGCTGGAATCATACACATCATGACAAAAATATGAAGCTGAAAGACACTGAAAATTGAAAGAATAGAGTCACTTTGCAGTAGGGCTGGTAGCAAGTCACTTGCTAGTAAGATGTCTCAGTCCTTCACTCACGTTCTGCTAGTTCCCTCACTACATGACATTGGAGAAGAAACCCAAATATCCAACATACTGACAAGGCGGGGTATGTAAAAAAAAAAAGCTTCAAGGGCCAGAGGAAGATTGTTAAAGTAATTTTAGAGGGAAGTTCTTGAAAAAAAAACCTCAGAGTTGTTAAGATACACAATACTAGAGCAAAGATACACAATACTAGAGCAAAGATACACAATACTAGAGGAGTGAAGCCTTCCTGAATGTCTGGAAAGGAAAGAGAATCAGAAGGAACAATCCCAAGATAAACTAAATATGGGGGAAAATTGAGACGTAGAAGAAAAAAATTAACACTAAAAATTAAAATCAAAAGCTCCCTTATAGCCTAATTTTCATGCTTTATAATAGAGATTTAATTTCAAGAAGCTGCAAAATAGCCACTACATATGGTAAAATACAAAGCAGACATTTCAGTGACATTAAATGGTATTAAATATATATTAATTTCTACTTGATTCAGTTACAAAACTCTAGTGATCTTGAAGATACCAACATAATGCCAGTAAGTCACATGTCAAAATGTAGTTGCTTTATACCCCTGACAAAACAGGATTTTTTGGACTGTGGCCTAATGAATGACCATCTCATTTAGCTAATTGGGTTTTGTTTTGATTCAGACTGATTACATTTTCATAGCTGACAGTTGGTACTTTTTATTTTCCATTCATACTCAATTATATCATTATGAAACACAAATATTTGTGAGTTTAAATTAGGATAAGGAGAATAAGAGATGAAACAATATAGCACACCAATACCACCTACATGGTGGTATAAATTTTGTTTGACAAACCTGAGCCAATGTAAGACAATCAGGAAGAGGAGAAAATACTGCAGGGCTACAAGAAAGATGAACTGAAACATGTGAAAAGTGTGATGATGATGAGAGTGTGACACCAGCTCCTGATGTCAGAGGTTCCTGTGGTTTCTGTTTCAGTAGTGCTCCAGACCCTGGTCATCACACATACAAAGGATAATGTCTTTTAACCAGTCTGAGCTCATCTATCCAATCCAGAACCTCCAGACCAACATGAGTAAAGTAGTCATGACTGTGAGGGGTCCCAGAAAGCCTTTCTTTTTTTTGTGCTTTTGAAGAGGAAAGAGTTAGAGGAAAATATGCATCTGACCTCTTGGCACTACAACCTCAGCTGCAGGATTGTCTTACCACTTCTCCTTAACTGTGGTATTTGCTGTACTTTGCCAAACTCAAAATGCAGATGTGTGCTTCCCAGCAGATACTGACATGTCACTTGGAGTCAACAAAAGAAGGAAGGAACAGTAAGAGTCTTTTGAAAGGCAGTATAAATGCCATCTGTGGGACATGAACAAAACAACATCATGCTTCCCAGCAAGACCCCCAGTCAAGGAAGCAAAGGTTTATGGGAAAATCTAATTTCCTAACAGTTTAAACCACAAGTGCAATGAAGATGCCTGTGGTGTTCCAAATTAAAATAATATGGGAATAAACAAGTATACTAGAGATGTGGGAAGCCACAGTACTAACAACTTCGAGGTGCTGTTCCTATTACCTCAAACCAACTAGATTAGAGAAACTTCACCCTGACTATCTGAACAGGAAAGAGAGACCCTTGTTCCCTTAAACTTTTCATTTGAGATGCATTTCACACTTCTCAGGTTCTCTGTCTTTCCTGCATTTGTATAAATTACATACTTCTGCATGTGCAATGGAAATAAAATTAACAAGGGTTAACCTGTCTCATTACTTACAATATTTCTTTTGCATTTTCTGATCAAATTTATACTGAATAAATATAAAATTAACACTACAGATGTTGACCTGGAGTTTCCAATAGTGTCAGACTCACTTGTCTCAGGCTACATTTTATCATTAATCCAACCAGAAATGCTCAAGGCTTAGCACGTGTAGCAAATCCTAATACAACATTATGAACTGGGAGATGTACTTCCTTTATTAAACACAGTAGGATGGGTCAATAAACATTACAATGATGGTCTTCATCATCTTTTAAGCTTGGCATAGAACAAAGCCAGTGGAAGGTTAAAATTTTTTGCAGAGCTCTTTTTCATAGTTTGTTTAAAGAATTGTGGGGTATCTATAACCAGCCAATGAAAAATTAATTATGAAATAAAGAAAGTCTTTTAAAACTGGTTAAAGGAAACACAGAGGAACATATCACTCCCTAAAAAGGAAATGAGATCTGCAGGGAGAGCCATGAAATGAGAGAGACACAAGATGGTTGCCTCTGGCCAGTCCATCAAGAACTTATCAGAAAAAAAAAAATAATACTGATTTATGATTTTTATTTTCAAGAAAACCCAAACTAGATAATTGTAAAGTATTATCTGCTCTGACAGTCTTTTAAACTTAACTTTTTTCTCTAAATGTCTGGTTGCCATGGAAATTATTTTTTCTCATTTGTATTTATTTTACCTCATTACAAACATTAATTTATGATGATATAGCTACAATTCAGAGTCAGATATGGGTATGGTGTCAGTAAGCAAGTTGATGTGTAACTGTCATATCAGGAAAAAAACCAAACAACTTAGAAAGAATGGCCTTATTTTTCCCTTTCTCAGAGGTGTGATCATACTGTTTTCACAACAGTGACTTCTGATTCAGTAGAATCAGAATTCAGGTATGTGCTGGAAATTAGATAATTTAAAGGAATTTAAAAGATGAGGCCAAATTGTTTAAACTTAGAGCATTATACTGATATTTCACTGGTAAAAGGTTTATAATAATAATAATGTTAGTAGTACTGGTAATTCACAGTGAGATAAAAATTTTTGTAATGGTTTAAAAAATCAAGAAACATGAATTACCTACTAATTTAAAGTGTATAGGCTAGATCCTTAGTAGCCTGCCAAACCCCTCTCCAGTTAACCTTCCATCACCTGTAATAGAAAGATGAACACAAAGAGGCATCCTGATTTTCCACTTCTGTATGCTGGTGTTAGCTTAGTACAAATCCAGGACATGTTGAACAGCTTAGGATATATGTACAGAACTGGTCAGTGTACAGTAAATGGCTAGGTATCTTAGCTTTAAATGGAACTAGTAGAAAATGCTTGCAAATGGACTACAGTTAGGGAGGTATCAACAGATCACCCTTCCTTATTTTTTTTAAAAAAGCCTATTTCATTATTTAACTGAGAGCTGAAAGTTCACAACATTGCTCTAAGAGATGGTTGGATTCATAAGATCAGACCTAAATAGACTAAGTGCCCACATTCATATATTCGTGGGAGCACAAAGATGCTCTTCTGGCTCTGGTACCACAGAGCACATTTCTGGCTTATTTATCTATGAACATGATCTTCCAGACATTGTGAAAAGGTATTTACTTTGAAAACAAAGGAACTTATGTCCTGAAGAGAAAATATTTTGAAAACTTGAAATAAGGGCTTAAAATCTCCTAGTGCTTATGTGCAAAATATTCAGTAACAAAAGGCCTAAATCTATGCACAAATTTTTGCTTGTATATGCACATCACGTGCTAGAAATCTTTGTATATGCTGTGGGAATGCTGCCAATGTGTTATGAGGTATTTAAATCTTTCTACATTGCACTAGCTGGACATAACTTAGGATGGCTTATAGTTACTGAACTTTTTGTTTATCAAAACAATCTGGCATGCTTTAAAATGTTTCTATCCTTTGCTAAAATTGTATGACCAAAGTGCTTCTTCTGAACACCACTTCTACCTTCAGTCTGCATTTATTGAACAAATTCAGATTCAGCAGCTGTGTACTGCTGATTCAGCTCACTTGCTGTGTACAGGTCCCTTTTAAGCATCCAGAAATCCAGGAGTGAGTGAAATGTTTATGCATTCTGTCACAGTAGCATACAGAGCTCTAAAAACCCTCAGCCTCCTCTTCTCCAGGCTTAACAGCCCCAGCTCTCCCAGGCTCTCCTCGTAAGACCTTTTCTCCAGACCTCTCATCAGCCTAGTTTCCCTTCTCTGCAGCCTCTCCACCACCTCAATGTCCTTCTTATACTGTGGTGGCCAAAACTACACATAGCACTTGAGGTGTGGCCTCACCAAGGCCAAGTATAGGCATAAGATCACCTCGCTGGTCCTCCTGGTTGCATTATCCCTGATGCAGGCCAGGATGCCATTGGCCTTCCTAGCCACCTGGGCACACTGCTGGCTCATGTTCAGATCCACCATGCATATTTTCCAGTAATAGCAGTAATATGTATCACCTCCTTGGGTAGACATTTAGTAACAAGTCAGTCACTCTATAAGCAACTTCACAAATATTTGCTAACAGGAGGGAACTGGTAAGGTTTGGGAATCTTGGTTCCAGCTAAATGTCCTTAAAACAGGACTCCTTTTGTCTCCCTTTGGCAGGCTGCCATTATTATCTATGTGGTCTGACCTTCCCTGGTGACCAGGTTGCTCATCACCTCTTGACATTCTCAGCACCAACTGCTCATTACCTTGAGAAATGAGAATCAGACCTGTTACAGGAATTCAAGAAGAATCTGCCACTGATTGTAGATCAGGACCTGAGTGCTGAAGAAATTTGAGCTCTGCCTTGTTAGAAGTGGCAGAGGCAAGGGGATGGAAAAGGCCCAGTGAAGACAGTCTGGGTATTTTAGCTGTTTTAATAGAACTGTGTCACTTCTCAGTATGGGCAGATTTCAATCCCCCAGCTTGTAACTCAGCTCATTCAGATGTATTATCCTAAGAACATCACAAAATACAGCCACCCTTGGCAAACAGACAAATTTCAAATCCCTATTTCAAATTAAAGAGAACACTAGAACATTTCAATGAAAACACTAAGAATTTCTTTGACATGAGTAAATGAAACAGTATTACATGAAACGCAAGCTAGGTTCCCAGTGGTTTCTACATAAAAGAATTAAAAGAATAGGTTTTACTAAACCCTCCTCAGCACTCAGTTTCAAGGATTAAATTGGTAGGGTATTTAGTTGTGGCTTGTTCATTAGTCACAGGATCACATATCCAACAAAAGCAGCTCTGTGTCCTGATCTCTGGTCCTACACCCTTCCATTCACCAGAATAACATGTTGGGCTAGGAGCAGTAAGATTGAGAGTCTGTTCGAGAGGAAGAAATAAGAAACAGCTCAGTCAGATGCAAACCTGCTGGAGATGCCTCTAAGCCAGAAGTGTTTTTAGTCATATACATTCAGGACAGATGGTGGTTTTAAACATGGTGTAATGGGACAGTATCATGAATTTTAGCTACAAAGATAATTAAATAAGAATAAATGTTAACATAGATACCAAGTAATTCTCTTGCATGCAGGACATATGTATTAGACTCTCAGGTAGCCACAAAGTCATATTACTGTTGCCTTTCTTCTAGATTTTCCCATATTTGAAATTCCTCATTATTCTAATAAAAAAACTGCACAGAACTTGCTATTTTCATAACTGATGCCTAAGTTAAGGTTGTACACATAACTCTGCAAGATTGTATCAAATAATGAAGACATGTTTTTGCAAGTATAAACCTACTGTGCTGTGAAACTGTGCTTATAGAATTTCAAATATAAATTATCAAATTAAATAATCACTTTCTCTGGGCATGGTAACTAATTATTATGAATTTCATCTGTGTGGTTTGTTTTTGGTTTTTTTTTTCCTTTCAGAACAACCATTTTTCTGACTTTTTGGACAAACAAACTGGTTATACGACAATGAATATGTTGGCAACCCCGATTATGCAGGGTAAAGAGGTGCTTGCTGTTGTGATGGCACTCAACAAATTAAATGCTACTGAGTTCTCAAAAGAGGATGAAGAGGTAATAACTTCAAATGTCACACAGCAGTACAAGAAGTAGTTTGAGTAATTCTACCTCTTGATCTGATGCATTTGTCTTTTTTCTGCTTTTTGTCATTTTTAGGTCTTTAAAAAATACCTCAATTTTATATCTGTAATCATGAGAAGTCAGCATACATCCTATCTCCATAATATTGAATCCCGAAGAAGTCAGGTATAGAGGAACATGTTAATAATAATACTTGTTTTTTTGTGTGAAACCATTATTATTCCCATTATTTTATATTATTGCAAGCCTATCGAAGTAAGAACAGCATCTGTTTAATTTTTTTAATTTTGTAACAATATGATTTTCACCTGGAATGCCTAGGATTCATACGTTTATGTTTTCTTACTGTTGTGAACATATACTTACTTTCTATTTCATTCTAAATAGATGCTTTTGTGGTCTGCCAACAAAGTCTTTGAGGAGCTAACAGATATAGAACGGCAGTTTCACAAAGCACTGTACACTATTCGAATTTATTTGAACTGTGAAAGATATTCTGTCGGCCTGCTGGACATGACTAAAGAGAAGGTAACAATTATTTTGCCTACTTGCTAGAAATGTGTTCCTCCAAAATTTAAGTTATAACATCCATCTTTCTAATTAATTTGCTCTGCATATTTCTAGTGTGTGTCTCTCCAAGACATAAAGTTACCATGCTTTCTAACACTTTGGGATAATTTACATAAAATCTGTGTTACAAAATGTATATACAAAATGTAAGCAAAGGATACAATCATGATAAACATAAAGGCTTATTCCAAAATAATTTTTCATAGTAATAATTCCATGTCAGAAAGGGAAGAAGAAAGAAGTGCAAGCCTGACTGTTGCTTTATAAATACCTGCCTTCTAAAATAACAGTTAAGATGTACAACCATTCAAAGATAAGCTTCAGATTAGCCTGGAATTTAATGGCAAACATTTCTTGCCTGGAATCTATTTAACAACATTTTCTTAACATTGTCTGAAACACCACCATAGTACAGCTATGGAGAAGGAAAAATAAAATTGCTAGTCACAGAAGTCATGTTATCTATGAACACAGAACTGAATTATTTTTTTTTTTCCTTTTGCTAAACTCTGTAAATTATTTTTTCAGGAGTTCTATGATGAGTGGCCAATCCGGCTGGGGGAGGAAGAGCCTTACAAAGGCCCCAAGACACCTGACGGACGAGTGAGGATATTAATTTTTCTTTTTATGAATCTTAATTTTCACATTGAGGTAGTACAGGTCACCTACATGTTTTTATATTTTTATTTAGGAAGTCATCTTTTATAAGATTATTGACTACCTTTTACATGGACAAGAAGAAATCAAAGTCATTCCGTAAGTATTCATTGGCAGCCTCTGAATGTGTGATACTTGGGTATATTGCAGGGATAAAATAACAACATGTCTGTATTGCACAAGTAATTCAATTTCATTCTCTCTCTAAAGGTCACCTCCACCAGATCACTGGTGTCTCGCCAGTGGATTGCCAACATATGTTGCTGAAAATGGATTTGTAAGTTCAGAGAAAAAGCAAAACCTAAAAGTTGTAGTTCATGTGGTTCTGAGTAAAAAAACAAAACGAAACAAAAACCAAACAAGCCCAAACCTCTCCACACCCAAAAACCTCTAAAAAAATACCATGCTGCCTCCTCATGTCATTGGTTCCTAGTGAAATAATGTGAGCCAGTAGTCTGGATGGAGACAAGCCTCCAGTGTCATCAGAGGAATGACCTGTGTGTCTGATGTCACTTTCCAGGTGTGCTAACTGTGCCTCACAACAAAATATCAAATTAAGAAAATGATCATATACACAGTTCTAAAATTTTCTTTCTTTCTTATCCCTTCTTGAGTAGCAAATATATGTAATTCAAAGTTGTGCTGTATGACAATTATTAATAATCCTATGGCATTTTTAATAGTAGTAAGGACAGAACCCTTAGTACTCAGTTATTTCTCTCTGTAACCCCTCCTGCCATTTCAATCTGGAAATTATTTTATGGTATGCTTAATGCACTGTGAGACATCATACATGAGGGACTTTGTTACAAGCACTGCAGAATGACATCTGTTAGAATAACCACAACTAATTTAATAGGAACAATTTTAATTTCTGCAGCTGGCTAGGGTGCTTACTGCTGTAAGCTTAGAAAATAAATACACCTTTTCAAAAGAACAGGCCAAGCAAGTCTTGGTGTATTTTATTCTATTTAAACAATATCTCCCTTTGTTTATGCTGCAGATTTGTAACATGATGAATGCACCAGCAGATGAATATTTCACATTTCAGGTAATTCCAGTAATGTTAATAATTATAAATATTGTAGAAAAGTATGCTGTTGCTTTCCACCAATTAGTTACACAGTTGATTTCATAGATAGTTTTTCCTTTGTTTTTTGATACATAGATCTTGGTGTTACATTGTCTTTATCAGTAGCTGTATTACTAATTTCAAGAAATATACAGCATTTCCTGTTCTTTGACTTTCCTACAGAAAGGACCAGTGGATGAGTCTGGATGGGTTATAAAAAATGTCCTGTCATTGCCTATTGTCAACAAAAAAGAAGAAATTGTGGGAGTCGCAACATTTTACAATAGGAAAGATGGAAAACCTTTTGACGAGTATGATGAACAGATCATTGAAGTAAGCTTAATAGGAATAGAGGCTTTAAGGAGCTATATGATGTTGATAAAAATACTGTAAAAAGTAATGTTAAAATGCCTAAACATTGTCAAATAGGCTATATTAACATCTAATAAAATGTCTAACTTCTTCATTGTACAATTTCTTAAGAATAAAAAAAATTATTGCCCTTTATATACCTGAAAATTAATGAGAGAGAATTTGCATTCTAATACTGAGCAAAAGTCAGATATTATTTTAGTATTAATCATTTGACTTTTTAGTGATGATCAGCATCTTCTAATTAACAGTGGGTAAGCAGTATGCCAACAGGTATCATGGCTGTGGTCATGGGAGTTTTCAGAGTGTTCATGATTACATACAGTTGGGCAAGATAAGATTCTACCCAGTGTATCTAAGTCCACTCAGCTGATCTGAGCTTCATAAGCCTCAGAGTCCTGTATTAAAGATGGGAATATGGGCCCTTAATTACTAAGTTGAGACAAATAACATCATTAAAAGATGCTAACAGAACCTGTTGATGAAAGGTGAAAGCCTCTAACAAGTAGAGTTATACATTGCTTTTCAAAGGGCACTACCAAGGCACTGAAGTTTAAGTAAGTTCAAATTTTCAGTTATATTTTATCATCATGGTGTCATCTCCACTTTGCTTGGCTTTGTTCCAGTCTCTCACACAGTTCCTGGGATGGTCTGTTTTAAATACTGACACTTATGACAAAATGAACAAGCTTGAAAACAGGAAAGACATTGCTCAGGAAATGCTTATGTACCAGACAAAGGCAACCCCTTCTGAAGTTGAATCTATACTGGTGAGTTTCTCCTCACAGTCACAAAATTGAAGTAGGAAATTTGCTACACAAACGCTTCATTTCTTACTCATTTTCATTTTCAGAAATACAAGGAGAAATTAAATGCAAATAGTATAGAAGAATGTGATCAAAAGGATCTTATCAGGATTTTGGTAAGTCATTAAACTGAAAATTCTGCCAGCATGTTTATATCAAATAGCAATGCGTCCTCATTATAGAAAAAGTTGTGTATAGCCAGACCCTGACTAATACAATTGAGTTCCACAAGCTAGATGGATTTGATTTAATCATCTTCAACCTCTTCAGTTTGTCTATATGCACACCCCACTGTTACCTATAGGGAAATATTTTGTCCCAAATATGTGTTAAGAGACTTGGATAGTCAGAGTTACATAGAAAAGTTTTAAATGCTAATATTCTTTAAGTATCCATGGGGACAGTGCTATAATTGCAATTTAATGTATTTAATTTTGAAAATATGAGAAGGAACATTGATGTAAGGTCATTCTGGGTAAGAGAATACATGTAGGAGTGTCCAGTGGAACTAACCTACTTTCAGATGAATTTTCCTGCATTTCCTTAGGCACAGAAGTCCAAAGAGAGTGATCAGTGACAAAACAGATTTGACCTAATTGGTTAAAACTGCTCCTACTAAAACAAGTCACTTTCTTTTCCGGACTGTGCAGCCCTCTGGCTGCCTTACTATTTCAATCTAGAAAGCGAGTGCCCTTTTGGAGGAAAACGGTTTGTGCTCTCTTAGTGAACTTCACATTTTCTTCTGGAGCAGTACTGGAGCACAGGCACTGGCTTACTTTATCTGAAACAAAATTCAAAGATGTGCTCCAGGAAAATACTGAATGAATTTCCACTGTTAATGGATCAGAAAAGAGCTAGGGTGAAGAAAAGGGGTTAAATACACACAAATCGGTTGACTTCCAGTACCAAACAATTCACGTATTTCCTCCTACTACATCACATTTGCTAAAGCAGATATAGCCATAGCGAAAAGATCTCATTAAACTATTTTTTAGTTATGTCCATGTCTATGCAGGAATGCAGTGGTGTTAATGTTTTGCTGCCTTCCACAAAACAGATGCTCACGCAGCTTAAAAGTGGTGAAACCAAAAAACACCAACAGACCTTGTGTCCCTTACCATACCTTTTAACATACATTTAATTTATCTGCATGAAGAATTGAAAAATTAATAGATAAACATTAAAAATATATCTCTACTAGTAGAGCAACAAGTAATTCTTATGGTACAGGCTCTAAATATAAAAACATAATACTGGTACGAATTTTTGAATCTCCAAAAATCCATTAAAATGAGTTATCTGAACATTGAGGAGTCATAAATTCAAAGGTATACTATCTTCTGCACTGCCAAGGCTACATGGCAATGCTTTATCCTTTTATAAGACCTGGAATCCCAGATAGCTAATGGGATAAAGCAGGTGTTCCTAGATCTGATGATTCACAAAGTAATGGGTCTTAAACCACCCCTGCTCCACGTGGTTTCCTTGTCCTTGACCTCAGATCAGAGTAAATACACAGGAAAATCCCAGGGAGAAGGAAATACCTGCCCTTCAGAGACAGAAAAATCCTGAATGGCATCCAGACAGCTTCTAATGAAATTTAGTATGTGGGGCACTTATACAGTCCACTATTTCTAGAATGATCTCTCATTTTCATTAGTGGTCAGAACCATTCAGAATAGACTGTTATGAAGTACAGAAAGGCAATTACTAGGATAGAATCATGACCAACTCCAGCACTAGAAAGCAAATCACTCCAAGGGATGTGCAGTAAGCCATAATAACCATCAATACTATATGCTTCGTACATTTCAGCACTGAAACAATATATACTGTATGCATATACTGAGACCATTCAAGAGCTAAGCAGTCAAGAATCTGCTGCAAGCAAACAAGAACACAACAAATAAGATCTGTGAATTTCTACATCTGATCTTGTAGGATTTTCCAGTCCACTTTCCATGTAGCAAATCAATTCTACAGGTTTGCCTATTAAGTATATATAGCCTATCACAAAGAGAGACTGTCACAGAGGACAGGGTAAGAGAGACTAATTTTGAGAGTTGGTTGTGGAGCAGAAACAAACCATCATCACTCCAGATGTTAAAAAACACAGAGGAATCTTTGCTTGCCTAAAGTCTCTCCAAGAGAAGACAAGGCTATGGGTAGGTAGGCATGCATGCAAGCCTTGTGTTATAAAAAAAAAAAGTTGTTGTTACTTTATTGTACTGTGAAAGTAAAAAAATGTTTTGTTCTAGACAGATTATTTTTAGTCACTATATTAATGACTATTCATAAGATCCAAAAGGGAAGAACAACACTTAACAAGAACAACTTCAGTTATGTAAAAGATGGACTGCAGTGTTGAGACCAGGCTGAAAGTGGGAGAACCACAGTATTTTATATAAGGATGGAGAAATTCCAAGGCTTGATATTTCTCATCTAAATCTTGAGATGGTCACAACAGATTGTGGCAGAGTAGGAGAAACAACAGATTAAGAGTAGGAAGAACACTCCTGGCCAAGACTTTTACCTATCCTCTTAGAGGAGAAAGCCAGCAGTTATCACCATTGTGTTTCTTAACTTAATACATTTGTACTGAAACGTGAGGCCTTTGAAGATATGTATAGCATGTACACTGTTTTTAGGCAATGTTTCCACTGAAGTCAGAAAATAAAAAAGTCTTTCTGACTTTGTTCTTGCTAGAAAAACCCTTGTGTTTTTTGCTTTTCCCCACAGAAAGAAGAACTACCTGATCCAAAAGATTTCGAGCTGTATGAATTCCGCTTCAGTGACTTTCCTGTTACAGAACATTGCCTGATAACTTGTGGAATACGACTCTTCTTTGAGATAAATGTTGTTGAGAAGTTTAAAGTCCCAGCTGAGGTCTGATTTATTTTATCTTGTTTATTTTAAGGCAGAAGAAAAATAGCTGATTGTAGGTATTTTAATATAGAAGTAGGCAATACTCAAATATTAGTGGTATGGATAATATTCTTCCATGCCTAATTAAACATTTGCATATTTGAAAGAAAAACTTAAAACTAATTTTGAAATTGTGTGATCTATGGCAGGAATTAAATCAACATGCATTTACATAAGAATAATTTGCTGTTTCCATGCTTAATTCAATGAAAAGCAATTATTTTCATATAACTCGTACATTATTACAGTAATTTCCTAGTATATTCCAGCAGTTTTATAGACATTCCATCATTTTGTTTCAATTAACAGCACAGTCTTAATCACTTCTGTTCATAATAGGTTCTTACAAGGTGGATGTACACAGTCAGGAAGGGTTACCGAGATATCACTTACCATAACTGGCGACATGGATTCAATGTGGGACAAACAATGTTTACTCTACTGATGGTAATGTTGCTAATATTAACCTTACATGAATTATTGGGTTTTCCTTTCAATTCCAACTGGAAAATTCAGGAAGGTACACATTTAGAATTGTCTATTTTCTTTTACAGACAGGCAAAATAAAAAAATACTATACCGATCTAGAAGCCTTTGCTATGGTTGCTGCTGCTTTCTGCCATGACATTGATCACAGAGGGACCAATAACTTGTATCAGATGAAGTAAGTAAAAATGCTCAAATGTTTGGATAGGCAGTATTTTTAGTGGGAATTAAAAAAAATAAAAAATGTTAAAACTTGCAAAAATATAAGGTATATATTCCATATTAATCTGGCATGAATGAACATCTATCCTTCAGGAGATTTATGTTCAGAGCATTTGTTGTAACAGCTAAAAACACAAAGTCAAAATGCAAAAGCAGAACCTTAGAATGATCTCCTGGAGCTGCAATAAATTTTCAAGACACTAAGCTCCTACAGTACTTGGATTGTAGCAGAGCTCATGCATGTGGGGCCAGAAATAAATGAGAAAAGTTAAAATCCTTAACTGGATTATTTTTTGCAAGACAGGGCGTGAGTACTTTTCCTGAGAGGGATTCAGGATGTGGCATAGCCAAAGGCCAGTTTAGAGTGAGACAGGATTTAAACTGCACTCTTTTTCTGCTTTCTACTGTTCCATCCAACTAGCTCAGTTTCCACCCCCCCACCCCATCCCCTGTGCCCTTCCCCAGTTTACTGATTGATGTAGGTCCTTTCCTGATGTGTAATCTCCTCGTGTTATAGAGGATTCTGAGCTAAAGAGCTTGTGTTCTGCCACTGGGTCCACATGCCAGTAAGTTACACATCACGAGGTTAAGCTTTGCCATTCATGCTCTTTCTCCTGTGAGAAAATATTCTAAAGGATTTATGTTTTTCCCATGTCTGTTATGAAACAATATTAATTAACAGATGCTTGCTATTAAAAATATTAATTAATTTTGTTTCAAACTTATCTTTTCATTACAACATTATATAACATGGTGAGACCCACTCTTCTCCTTAAGGGTGGACAACCTACCATTTAGTCTTTTATGTGATCTGTAAGGGCTTGATTCTATGTGCCAGACAGAGACCACACATTCCTCAGAATGTCAAGTGTGCCCTAAAATTATAACTGTAATTGTGAGTACGCACAGTTTTCCAGGAACTGTACCTCCAGAATGATTCATACTCCTCTGACCCAACACTCCTCCCAGGAAAGGCGTTTCAGCAGTGACGCCAGGGGATTTTCTGATTATTCTCAGGGATTCACCAGGTGACGTAGGAGAGAATGACAGATGCTGATTCCCATTCAGCGAACTGCCTCTCATCCAAAGAAGTTTAAGGGAGGTTTTAAATCTTCCTACCGTGGTCTTCCGTAGTGGAAAGCCATCTACATGAGCTCATAATGCAGTAAAGCTATTTGTAAAAGTTACCAGGCTTTGCCACAACAGTTCTAATTACAAGTCAGTAAATTCAGGTAGTGTGTAGCAAACCACCTTGGGTTATCTGAGAAATGGTATTATTAGCCAAGGGAAGAAAGGAGGAAAATACACTTACAAAGAAACACCTGGAGCCTATGTGTGGATACTTCTTTCCTCCTCCTACCATAGCCTGATGCAGATCTCTTCTGCTTGAGGCTTAGCCCAACATCAGAGGAATGCTATGAGCTCTGTAGTAAAACTGAACACACCTGAGCTCTCAGGACTGGCACAGTCCATAAAACAGTGATTTTCAGAGAGAGAAGGAGCCCAAAAGCATTAGAGGAATTAAAGTCCATTATACTGTTACTTTAGATTTAATTTACTTACACTACATTAGAATCACAGGGGACATGGGCCACAGTCATTACAGACAGACAAGAGTTCAAAAGCTGTGACACACAATAAACACTAAAAGATACATACAGGCTATTTTTAAGGTAAACAGAAGTTGCGTAGATTAAACAAACAGCATAACTGAACATGCAAGACAAAATACAGGCATGTTTTGAAACTCATTTTTTAGTTTTGAGGCATCTAACAATGCGTTTGACTTCAGGGCACAAAACACCCAGTGTGCTCCAATTCCCATCACTACTCAAGTCACAAAAGTAAAGGCAAGCATTTTTTTTCTCTCCATCATAGCAATGGTTAAGATATATATAACTATCAAATGTGCAGATCAGAAGCATTTTCATTCTAAAAATCTGAATCCTTAATCAAAAATATTGCCTTCAAAATATTAAAAAGAACTGTCTCTTCTTCAACAGGTCAGCTGCTCCACTGGCAAAACTTCACGGCTCTTCCATATTAGAAAGGCATCACCTAGAGTACAGTAAAACTCTACTGCAAGATGAGGTATGTCAGCATGAGGCTTCTGCTCACACTGATCAACACAAAAGATATGATTAATTTCACCATGTCTCATTCATTCTTCTATGTCCAGATTAAGAAATTATACTAAAATTTTGAAGTTTAAACCAAATTCCTGTGCATTGTCCACTTTCAGAGAAACATCAGTAATTCCACCAGAAATTGACTCAAGACAGAAAAACTTTTCCCCTGCGCCTCAATCATACTCCTTATCTTTTTTTTCTGCTTTCACAAAACAGCTGATGTTGAAACCAAAGCAGAGAATACAACACAAATCCACAGAACGATGTCATTAAGCTGCTGCCCCTGGCTCAGGCCAGGGTTCTGCCGGGGGCTCTGGCACCCCCAGAATGCAGGGAGGGCCTCCCAGGCCACACCACACACACACATACCTTGCTAGAACACAGCAGGTAACACCAGGCTCTGCTGCAGCTCCCATTACTGATCCACCCCGAATTAGGCAGATGGCACCAGCTGCTCCCCCCAGCAGCCTGAGGAGAGGCTCCCGCCCGGTCTCTCAGGCTGAGCAGGAGGCGGCAGCGCAGCCCTGAGGCCCTGTGCTCTGAGGCGCTCCCCTCTGGCGGGGCTCGGGCGGCCTGCCCCTACAGGGGCCTCTGCCCTGGCTGCAAGGGAACGAAGCATTTACAGCCCTTTGCTACGTATTCTGCATGGAAATAAGATTGAACAGGCAAGGCTTGAAGACACGTGCCCCTTCCATCCCACCTGCTGGCAGCAGCATGGCGCGCATCCACTTCCACCCTCGTTCTTCATTTTCTAAGCCCTGTGGTGCTGCTGTTTCTTGGCCTCGTCAGGCCACAGAATAAATCCTTCCACTAACCAGTAGCACAACGATCATAAAAACCCCCCAAAGATTTATGATAAAACCTCATCCCAAAACACCACAAGCCACCTTTTCCTTCCCTTGATGGCAACGTGAGGTGCCAGGGACCGACCCCTGCGCTTTGCGGGAGCAGCTGTCAGGACCTCGGGAGGCCCTCAAAAGCAGCACTGCTGTGCCCTGGCTTCTCACAGGTGTTCTCAGTTAAAGAAGGAACAAACAACTGTAATTTCTTTAGCAATTATGTGGGGTACAGGTGGTTTTCTTTGGTTTTCATTTATATATGGCAATAGCAGGACTTGCAACTGTTTGAGTCCCTGTGCATTCAGCAATTTGTGCAGCCTCTGGGGGCAGCAGCTTAGATTCAACTACTCATTTATGCAGCAACTTAGCCACTTCTTAGCCTTGGGTAAAGGCCATCTTTACCAACTGAGTAATTTTTCATTTGTAGCATATTTTAATTTAGGGACTGTAGGGGGTCAGGTTTTTTATACTATTCTGTGAAACAACCTGTGTAGCACAAATCCAAAACAGTGTTATAGTAGAAATTGAACTAATATACTTTCTATCTTGCAGAGCTTAAACATCTTCCAGAACCTAAACAAGCGCCAGTTTGAAACTGTTCTACACTTATTTGAGGTTGCAATAATAGCGACGGACTTGGCTTTGTACTTCAAGTAAGTACTAGCTTCTCTATAACTTCTTACTAAAAAAAATATTAATCCTAAACAGTTTATAAATGTAGGGTTTAGTTGTTTATATGCAGAGTACAGAGCTACATTTAAAATTGTCATTAAGCCTAATACTTCTAGAAAACTTGAGACATTCTTAGATTCATTTTAAGCTTTTAAACTAGAGAACACAAAAATGTATATAATCATTACTATAAATTTAGTATGTAATTCAAATATGCTCTTAGTTAAAGTAAACACTGTATTTCAGAAGTATAGATTCTGTAGCCTAATTGTAGCATACCATACTAAAAGCACTCATACTAAACAGGAGTATGCTTTAATATGAAGAGTTACAAAATCGGTTATTTGTTTCTTTGCCAGGAATCCTGACATAATACCTCACATGTCAGTGGTATACAGAAAAATCTAAATGTGCTAGGTTACCTTAAAATTTTGAGTTCAATGGGATGAAGGCATCACTTTGATACTACGACTAGGACACTCCTTTGAAAAAGCATAAATATTAGAAATACAATTTTGTATTTAACTTTTAATGCAGGAACTTCTGTTCACTAATACATTGTTTACTGGTATGTTTCAACAGGAAAAGATCTATGTTTCAAAAGATTGTGGATGCAATTGAAAAAATGGAAACCGAAGAGGAGGCTATTAAATACATATCTATTGACCCAACCAAAAAGGAAGTAATCATGTAAGTGGTTAATATTTTGCTCTTTATTCAATCAGTTATCTAGGACCAGATTTTAAAACAATTTGGGCAATGTAAATTAAGACTTGGTGTTATTGCCTGATGATGAACATAATCATGATTTAAAATTGGAAATAGATACCTACAATCTTAGGAAAATGTGCATTCATCTGCACATCATTTTTTTCCTATCGTAATCCTAACTATACTCCTGGGGTTTTTTTTTGTTTTTTCAAAGGGCTATGATGATGACTGGATGTGACCTGTCTGCTATAACCAAGCCTTGGGAAGTACAAAGTAAGGTAGGTACTTTTCAAATAGACAATATTGCATTTGCTATCAGTTTTACTGCCTATCAATTGCAGGCTAATTTATTAAAAATTCAGTAATTAGATAGATATTTAAGCATCTTTACCCAACTGTGTTTCCAGAAAACCAACTCTATTTTTCTGTTGCTGAGTGTAAGGATTCCATGATGCCTCTCCCCAACCACTCTACCATTGTTCTACCCTCTCTACATGTCCTTCAGCTAAAACTGGTCTCCCTGATTCTATCAGCTGTTGTAGCTACCCTTAAATATCACTCCGTTAATTTTTTATTTTTCAGGTATATTTAATATTCAGCTTTAACAACAGTATGATTGAATTAATTGTGTCTATGCTGTAGATGTTGGTGCCATTTCAATGTAGTTTAAACATGCAAAAAATAAATTCTGCAATCGCTTTGTAGACAAGTTCTTCAAGTACTTCAGTACTTATTGACCATCGTACTGAAGCTCATTACTTAGCCTTACAAGAATAGCAGAACTCAATTGTGCTTGACCAAAACTCCCTATTTCCAGCGAACTTTTTAAACTACTGAGAGATAATGCAGCTAGCAAGAAATAAGTCCTTTCTTTGTGGAATGGAAATTAGTAATAATAGTTAAGTAGCAAATTGAGAAGACATTGATTTAAACAGTAATATGCCAGTTCTTGGTTAACCAACATTTTAGCATTTTCTGAATAGCCATTTTCTTTATTTATTTAAATTTATTGCTTTCTGCTGACACTTCCAATGAATTGTGATTATTCAGGTTGCCCTCATGGTTGCAAATGAATTCTGGGAGCAAGGTGACCTGGAACGAACTGTGCTACAGCAACAACCAATTGTAAGTACTAAATAATTTAACTATGTTAAGCAATAGTAACTGTTACTAAAACATTGACTAGATAATGATCCATGATGCTTACTAGTTCTTTATACCAAAAAGCATTGTGTCTACATGATCTGAATTGCTGCTGTTCTTTTCCAGCCTATGATGGACAGAAACAAAGGAGATGAACTACCTAAGCTCCAAGTTGGTTTCATAGATTTTGTGTGTACTTTTGTGTACAAGGTAAAGATACTGTTTTTCTTGTTTTCCTCCCACAGCAGTTCTGACAGCACAGTTAGTGACAAACTGTTGCAGTTAAAAATTCTAGGCAGCAGCAGGACTCTTGGTCACAGGGCAAACAACTATCAAAACTGCCAAAAAATTTCAACCTTTTGATACAGAAAAGAATTGCTCCCACAAAGCAAATTCAAGAGATGTGAAGCCAATTAATAAGTGAAAATCTTGGTGAAACCTGAGTAACAACCTTTTGTTACTACCTTGAAAGACTAAGTTAGACTCTCCACAGACCCATTTAACATAAAAACGCAACACATGGTTAGAGAAAGCAGTTAATGGCACAGAAAAGGGAACAGGAAACTTGCAATATTCTGAAAATAGAGATATTCTGTTTCTTCTGTAAGGCACATGCCAACATCCTTAATCCCTGTCTAGCTTTTAATATGATCCCAAAACGTAATGCAAAAACGTGACATGTTTTTAGTATTTTAACATCTTCAGATACATCCTCATCTGCTTGGAATATACTATAGAATACTAGACTTTTTAAAAAATTATATTCTGATACTGAAAATAATATGATAAAATATAATGTATCATAGTTATACTTTTATTATATGAATCAGACCATTAACTGTGGGACTAGGTAAGACACTAAAAGGTGCAGTATAAAATTCAGATCTTCTATACCTGACTGTGCACAGTATTAATCCAAAACAGCACTTCCAAAACTATGTCATCACTGCAGGGCCAAGAACATGCTTTCAAATGTGTACCATGACGTATTTGCACGACTTCTTTTGAATTTTTTTCACGTCTACAGAAAATCCACTACCAGAGATGGAACAAGTGTTTAAAAAAAGAGAACGAAATCAAGTAAAATTAATTCATCTAGCATAAATACTAAATTAGATAAACTAGGAAGATGAAAGCTTGTTTTCTCTGTGAAGTAGCAGTATTTCCACAAATGAAGAAGGTACAAAACATCAGTGTTTACAAATTTCTAATTTACTAATTTAACTTGTTTGCATAGGAATTCTCGAGGTTTCACAAGGAAATTACACCTATGTTTGATGGTCTCCAAAACAATAGGGTTGAATGGAAAACACGAGCTGATGAGTATGAAGAGAAGATGAAAGCTATTGAAGAACAAAAGAAAAAGGAAGAAGAAGAAGCTGCCAAAAAAGGTTAAGTATCTTCTAAGGTTTTCATTTACATCTATATTTGTAAGGCAGTCAAAATATTCTCTTTCTCTCAAATTCTCACATGCAGTGCACGTGTGCAGTATTCTATTAAACTTTATATTAATGGTACGTGAGTTCTGAATTAGCCGAATTAGCTTTATCTTTACTTGGAAGCAAAGTCAACTTTAAAGATTACACAAATCTGGTACACTGACTTAAATTTTCTAAATTGTGAAACTGTAGAAAATATGATGATCACAAAAGTGAAGGGAAGGTAAAATTTCTTTTGCCTTAAAACTTAACATAATTAAACACTTATTTATCTTTTAATGCTGCAATCACCTGAACTACTAGAGATATATTAAAACTGTGTGATATCCACCCCAAATACACCAGGTGCTTTCTGTAAGCTGAACAATTATAAGCATAAGGAAAAGAAATGGGAATGGACAGTGTGCATTTGGAACATAAAACAGCTGTGCGAATCCCCACTTTTCTTCCAAGTTTAAAATAAAGCTATTGTCTCTAGTTCCCCAACATCAGTTTCTTGGCTGAAATATACTCACATTACAGATTTAACACTTTCTAGTATTACACATTTAACACTAATCTTACTAAGACAGCCCAGGTCCTAAAATTGCAAGTATGGTTCTGCATATGATAACCTGGAAGAGAATCTGATTTTACAGAAACTGAGAACCTATTACTCAAGTGTAAGACTGGAATGAGTCACGTTATTTTTATTCTGTATTACATGTGAAAAAAGTCAATCTCTCTGCCAAACAGCTGAGATGAATGAAAAGGTTCAAAGAATAAAACAAAAACATATGTGATTACTACAGAACGATTTATTGTCACCTAGCTTGAAGAAGAAAAGTTAGTTTACTCTGAGTGTATTTCACATCTTTAAAACATAAACCAGTACTGGATAATTTATTTGTTAATCAGTTTGTGGGAAATAGGTGAGTATTATTCACATTTCACACAAAAGAGAGTTTACTCAAGGCCACACATTAAGTTACTGTCAGACTGTGAAGTGGAACTGCAGCTATTGGCTCCTAAAATACATTATACTAGGCTAAAATGTAAAAAAACCCATTGCTGCACAATGGTTAAAAAGTATTTTAAGTTACATTATTTGATCAAAGCAGTCTAAGAAAATGAGTCAAATGCTATTACTGCAATAAAACTAGAAGAAATATTTTGGTCTGCTCACACTGTGACAACACTTGTATACACTTTCATGGAAATTATACCCACACCACTGTCTCCCAAATTTAAAGACACTTTTCCACAAATTAACTATATAATCTTATTTTTTTAAGATTAATTTACTGCTGAGAACTAGCTGGTTATGGGTATGAACAAAGTGCTTTTTCCTTATACTGGAATGTAAGCATTTGAACTTCACAAAAATACCAGCAAAACAAAACAAAATAACCCAGGACCTACACACAAACCTCCTTACACATTTGCTTTCTTGGCAAGGAGTATAGTAACTGAAGTTTGGTGCTATGCGCTTAAGTATAAGGTTCTTACATAAAAATTAAACACTCAGGTATTTCTCCTCACACTTGACATTAGAACAATCTTATATCACTGGTATTTTGGAATCACTTAATCACTGACCTAAGGAAAGAAGTATTTTCCCCCAAGGCATCTTAAACATGCAAGCATGGACAAGCTGATTTGCAGGAGCTAAGTTTCTGATATTTGCATATCATAACTGGCATCACTAAATGTACGTGAATTATTTTGCATCTTTTAAAACGTGCACTGGAATGAGGCCATGTGTGTTTGTGAGAAAGAGATCTGACACTGTCAAATCAAGGCCATGTAAATATATGGGTTTGTTATCAGTTCATACAAACAGTAATTTGATACATGCTGAACCACAGTGGTTTCTCTAGATCACACTGACCTGGCTATTCTTAGCATGTCAGTAGACAGAAAACAAAATAACATATGTGCTGAACCACTACAGTGGAAAGTTCAGAACAGAAACTAAGAATAGAGTATTAAACTAAGAAAATAAAATACATATTTAGTAACATAAAGTTGATTATAGCCACAAATTACAGAGGGTAGGACACTGATTATGTGACATGTTTCAATGCAGGTGGAAAGGGTCGAAAATGACCTAGTAACATGGTGATCCACAGCTTTCAAATGTAAGTTTTAATTCTAATATTGGTATCTTGCCTTAAATGAAACTTAAAGCACAATTGATCACATTGAAAGAATCTTAACTATGACCAATGAACATCTGTGGAATCATTTGAGAGACAGTATGAGTAGCTAAAGACAACAAACATAAAAACTGTCTCTCTTCCTTAATTTGTAATTAACAGAGGGATTCATGCAGGGTTGGATAAAGGTTTATACAATTAGGTCAAATTAAAGCTTTTATATAATCTCCTTCAAAAATAGATTCACATATTATATTGATCCAAGAGTTTATTTCTTTTGCATGGCTTCCATACCTCAGTTTTGTGTGTGTGGGACAGAGTTATATATATATCTAACTACTGAAACTTTCCAGGAAGAGTGGTTCAGTGTGTGTTTGGTCTGTTGAGAAATGGTAGTGTCAACTGCAGCACTTCATACACATACACATATATAGCATGTGTTACTGTTTCATATTCCACTTGTCCACACAAGTAATGAAAGCACATTCAATTTTCAGGTCAAACACATATAATATGCATATCACAAAAGCAATACCTTTTAAACATGAATTTTAGAACATGAATTTAGCTAAAATTAACAGAAAATACTCACTTTCTTTTCCTTCTCTTTTTTTTTAGCTGAAAGTGCAGCTGCAGCTGCAGCTGGAGGTGGCAGTGGTGGTGGAAGTGGAGAGGATGGAAAATCCAAAACATGTATAATTTTGTAATACTTTGTCTCAGACACCATTTCTGCTACTGAAAAGACATCTAGGAAGAACTTCAATGAGCCCCAGTGGATTTCTGCTTCGCATAGAGTAGTAAAAACGAATCTCTTTACAATCCTCTTAAACACTTGCCATTTGTTCGAAATAGTTTTTAATGGAGTAAGCAAACATGACTATTAAAAATTGGAAAATTTAAAGAAAAAATAGTGTTGCAAAATGAGCTAACTGTGCACTCTAGATATTTTTTCGTGTCAATTTATATACAGTATTTTTTATAAAAAAAATGTAACTTCTGCACACTGTCCAGAAAAAATATAAACAATTTTGACAAATCTTACATGAAATCACTGAATGAAATCTAACATGTACAATTTAAAGAAAAAAATGTGGGTTTCATAACTTGTATATTTAGATTTTTATATTAAGTCTATTTCCTTAATCTGGAACTGTGTCCTTTTCCTTCATTCTCAATACTATATTAAGTTCTAGAGTAAACATCTTCACTTTAGGAATGGTCAACACAGTTTCCTGGGTCATCTCTTATTAAAGGTAGGCCCACAGTACAAATAAAGCTGTAAATTGTGGCTGTAGCTCAGAAAAAAGCCTCTCTTGCTCGTGTGCAAATGGCTCTGCCAACAGCTTAAGCTGACCACCTTTTCTCATAAAAACCTAAGAAGGGAGACTGTAGACATCATACTGCATACAAGTAAGAGTTTACTAAGATACCTGTATCAGTATGTCTGTGGCAGCATGCACATTCAAAGGCATTTTAAAAGGCTCAAACACTCCCAATGAACCTTTTTAAAAATGCAGTAAATTAAAGTATTTGAGACCCAAGGACCTAGCACCAATTTAATCTTGGGAGGGAGATGAGAGCAGAAATAGAACCTATCAGAATTCACACTACCTCCCTGTCAAGACGACAGACAGCACATAAATTAGCTCTTCATAAACAACAATCTCCCTACCAAAACCTTCTGTTCTTGAAGAATGACTGGGTCTGCTCCATAGCTTCTACTCAGGTCTCACAAAGCCAGCTCCTCCTGCAGAAGGGAGGAAAATGGCTAATATATTATGCACATATCTAAGTATTCACTGGAACCAGTTCAACTCTAAGAGGAGATGGATGTCAAATGCAATTCCTGCAATAAACAAGTTTGACATGCAGACTCAATCCTGCCACTTTTATTCCCCTTTTTAAGAAAGCAGAACCATTTATTTTTCCTCTGAATGGCCCTGAGCACCCACAGAGCGGGGAGAATGCCTGAATGATTTGCCATGTTATATACATTTCTAAGAGTGCACTATAAACATAGATGCTGTGTATAACTATCACCCAAAATTAAAGCATCGCACAGAAAAATTCCCGCATGACATCTATAAATAAACCAAATATTTTATGCAAACTTAGATATGACATAAAACCAGGTATTATGTATTATTTTCTGTATTAAATGGAGATACTAGAAAAAGCCATTTCAAGGTTGTTTCATCATGTAATTTTATTCAAATTGTATTATGTATTTAATATGTATACTGTACCTTTTTATAACTTCATTTTAAAGGCCCAAAGAGGAGTTAGTTATCCAGAACATATACTTAACATACAATACTTAATATACAATACTTGAAGCAAAAAATATAGCAACACATGCAACAAAAGCCCCTCTGGGCACGTTGCATGTATGTAAGCAGATTGCTGCAGATTGGATTTGACTCTCAACCAAGCTTGCAAGATGACAGAGAATTAACCTTTAAATCCACCTTCTTATCTAAATAAGCCTTCACGCAAGGCTACGTTTATTTCTTACTCAATGACACCCTAATTATGTCCTTGTACTGTCATCTATTATGTAAGTATGAACTGTTTAAAATGTAATTATGTTAAGTAATACTTGTAGATAGAGTTCTCATTCCTATGAGTACATGTAAAATGTTCATAAATACACTGCAACCATATCTGCTGTTATATTTTCCACATCAAATATTTATTATAAATACTTTATATTAAAATACCTATAGTGAGAACTACTGTGCAAAAATATATTTTATACAACTTTAACTTTCCTCAGATTACCACAAACATTTAATTTTAAAAAGTTTGTTCTTTATATCCAAAGTAATTTTCATCTGACAAAGAAAATAGACCCTAGCTATTCATGTGCAGACTGGAAATATAAAATACAAAAGGTTTAAAGTTGTGTTGAAAATTGAAGAGGAAGGAATCCAGTAAGTTTCTCAAGTACATTCTTTACTTGTATATTTAGGATTACACTTTAAAGAAGGATTCACATTCAGTCAACATTAAGGAGATCAGCAACCAGAGATAATATAAAAGTTACATATACATCTCCAGTAGAAAGCCACATACTTTATTTTTCACATTGAAAATGTCACCAGTGAACCAGATTTTTACAAATGGCATTCAGTCACATCATATTATAACTAAAATTTAAAACAAAGTCACAATGAACTAAACTTTATTAAGGAGCAAGGGAGACATCTCAGATATGCTTACTTAATTCAAGTATAATACGTATTTGGTAAAAACTGAACTTCTCCAATAGCATTTGAGAATATTTATAGATACTAATACCTAAGTATTAAAGTCTACATAACCAATAAATTTAAGGCTATTAACACTTGTTTAATAAAATAGGAATATGACTGTATTAAAGTGTATGGCTTTAAACTTTTAACAGAATCTTCCAAAATGCTCCTTTAAAAAAATCTGGCAATAACTGAAGTTTGGCATTAAATAAAAAGCAGCCAACTTCTATGACGTAATGTCAATAAACTATATTCTTGTTTGTTTACATCCTTCCTACTTTTAAGTTTGGGTGCCATATAACTTTTGCACTGAACTGGAAAAATTGTTTCTCATCTTCATGAGTATACAGCCTACCACAAGAAAAAAAGTTTTTAGACCTGAAACATTCTACAAAGATAATCTACCCAAAAGATCCACATGAGTGACTGTAGAAGAGGTATGGTGGCAGAAAGATGTCCCTGGTCTCTAATTATGACTGGATTTCCAGACCTTCATCTTGACATTTCATGAAGAGAATCAGCCTACATCAATTTGAACTTTCAAAGAAACAAGTCTTGAAAATACTCATCAAATTCTTCCTCCCTGTAAAAAGAATAGCATAAAGTCAAAGAAAGTCCTGCCTTGGATCTGAATCTAGGAGATAATCTTTGTATGAAAAAGATTTAGCAGACTTCTGATTAGAATTTGTAACCGGTATAGATAATTTTGACTTATTCCCTACATTCCAGTACCTTTCACATTTTCCTATCTGTGCAACAGCAGTGAGTTGCCTGTAAGGATTTACATCTAAGGTAACTAACAGGATGGCAGGAGGAAGACAGCAGTGGGGAAGACAAAGGGTCTTCTCCAGCGTTGTGTAAGTCTCCTCTTATAAAACACATTCCTAGGTTCACTACATGGAAGGAGATCTGACATAATTTTAAACATCAGAACACTCATTACAACACTCAGGAAAAATCTCTGCCTTTGCAGCTCTGAATGGACACTGTATGTTTTACTAGCTACAAGTTTTCTAGATCAAACTAACCGTGATTTCTCATCTGCTTCTTGTAGAGGACCTTTCCAAAAGTCAGCATCTGAAGGGCCATCTTGTGCATTGCTGTTATCTGAATCTGTTAAAAAATTTGAAGTGCTTATGAAATAATTTAAAAAATAATATATTATTTGTTTTATCTAGATGATGTATTGCAATGTTTAATTGTAATAATGAGAATAAAAAGAACAGCTGACTTTGCATAAAGTGAAAATGAAAATATCTTCCAATGTTATTCAATGCAGCATCAAAAGGACTCTTAGATATCATTAGCTGATATTTTGGCCAAACATTTGTTCCTAAAATTAAGAGTTTATAAACACAAACCCTGAATGGCAAAACAGTTTCACCTCATGACAGTAAATTAAGCAACTACTTTATTCTATTTGAATGACAATTTTTATCAATTGTAACTTATCAGTGAAATTGCCAGAAAATACAGATTACTGACTAACTGTTTTGTCTAAGTACACAGCAGGAGTGCAAAACAAAGTCTTGTTATCAGAAATATGCTCTGACTTCAAAAAAAAACACAAACAAAAAACAAATGCAATCTTCCAATAGAGCTTTGCTGACAAAACAGAGACTTTGGACATGGTCCAAGTCATAAGAAAACCACTTCAGGTCTTCCTGTATCTAGCTGGGAAAATGCAGGTGCTGAGGACATTCCTCAAATTAGCACACAATACAGCACAGCAATCAGTGGAAACACTGTCACTTCTAGACAGCCTGTAGCAGGAATTGGCATGACCAGGAGATGGGGCTTGCTTCATCAAAAAAGTAACTGGAGACTAGAATTACTAAGATACAGAGATAATCAGTGCCTAATGAGTCACTGAGACTGTGTGCAACCACCCACAAGTAGGTCTTTGAGGTATTACAGGAGGAAGCTGAAAAAGAATTTGGATAAAATCTACAATTTATTTAAAATCTATTCATCTTTTTAGAAGAGTATATATTAGTTGTTATTATACTGGAAAAGCACTTTATTTACACAGCATACATTTGCATACCTGGACCCATGCAATTATTAACAATGTACCTAATTTTGCACCTTCTACTCTTTTTCTGGAACAACCTGACTGCTCATTTTTCTTTTCATTTCCATTCTGTTATCAGCCCACATTTTTATTTCTTAATTAAACATAAAAAATTACCTTCTTAAAATTCCTTACAGTTTTTCTCCAAGAATTTTTAAGTAATTATTTTGACCCTCCATATCTCTGCTTGTTTTCATATAGCATTCGTATCATCTTATACAATATTAAAACTGTTAGAGAATAAAACTAAGATCAATGAAAAATGACTATGAAATAATATAAAATTATTACTGAAACACAAAATGCAGAAGATATTAGAATACTTTACCTTTATCAGAATTATCTGAATCTTCTGAAGAAACGTGATCTGGAAAGAAAAATCATTTAATATACAGTAAGCTTATCTTGGTTTTATCTGTTATCTTGAAGTGCTTACAAGGATATTTCAGTATATTACAATATGTTACACATAAACCTGTGCACATGCACTCACACACAATATATTCAAATAAAGCAAGCAAACATTGAAGTAAAAATAATTTTTTTTGCATGAGTTCACAGGTCATCAGTTTAAGCTCAAATACATTAACCCAAGGTCTGTGGTGTAAAATGTTATCTAACATTTCCAAAAGGCTTTCAACCCCAAAGCCTCAAGGAATTAAACACTTTAGAACCCTTTATGGTATGCAATCTCAAATTCTTGCACAAAATGTCCTTGCAATGCATATTTTTCAAAAGGCTCTCTCTGTAAAATGTAGTAAATTTATTTTTTTTGTGCACCTAGGGAACTTTATGTAAGAAATTTATTTTTTCTACTACCTGTGTTACAAAGTCAAGAAAGTTAAATAACTATATTTATACCCTGCTCTATATCTATATATATGTAGCTATAGCAAAACTAAGATTCAACTAGCATACTGGAATATTTTAAAAATTGGAGGTTTAAAATTAAAATTTACCTTTATGGGTTTTTTTTTTTGACTTCTTTTTTGCTGATGATTTTGTCTTCTTACTTTTTGGCTCTTTGGAGTCTGGTAGAGCTGTGCTGCTTTTCTTGCGTGCTTTGACTTCTTTCCTCCTTTAAAAAAAATGAATTTACATGTTGTGTGTTGTATGTACTTCTCCTTAATCTTCAGTATTCAATTCAAACAGGTGTCATTTTTTCTGAAACCTATCACTAGTTAAACTGAAAGAAGATAATTTTGTTAAAATTGCTATAGAAACAACAGAGCTCCTTAGCTGAAGACAAATGACAGGAAAGGCTAAAGCTGCTAAAAGGACACAAGCAGGTAACAAAAACAGTGAATTGCCAATCAAAGATTAAATCAGAAAAGAATTTTCTAACATGCCAAATTGTAAATCTTATTCTTTCTTGTAGCAAACAATTTTGTACACATGTAATGAGAAAAACACAGTTAATACAGGTAGCTAAATAAATTTTCTTATTTGAGAGCAACAAAACTCGAAGTAGAAGAATCTCAAACCTAAGAACCTGCTGCAAACCAACAACTCACATTTTATTTTCAGCATTACCTGTATATGTACTTATATCAAACAAGCATATTGTATGAACATAGGCCATTTTTCCTGCTGTTCTTCACAAATAAGTCAGTATAATTGTTTCAAAGTAAATATTACTCCACAGTTGACAAGATGCTTGACCATGCTGATTCTGAATTCAAGTGGTTTTACAACTTTAATTCCAGAAAGAAACTAGACAAATCAATCTGATCTCTGTTAGTTAATTTTCCTCCTTCACGTGTGCCTACACAGTGCCGTAATGGAACTGAAAAAAGAATTAGCTTTTAAAACGGATTAATTAACTATCTTGGATATATCCACCTAGATGCACCTTTGGTTTGTTTTCCTTTGATTTGTGTTTCTTAGCTCAAAGGTCTCCCTTTCACATGCTTTTTGAATATTTGTACAGCTCAACTGTAAGCTGAGTTAAAACTCCTTCAAGATCCAGAAATTCATGAAAATGGAATATCAACAGTTGTGGAATTCAGTAAGACTATAGATAATAATAAAAACCAAATTAAATATTAATGTACACATTCTATAGGTATTTATAAATGTCAGTATTTTTCTATCCTATTAATAAGCAATTCTCAAAGAACAAATACTCAAAATTCAAAATTTCAAAGCACAGTCACTTCACTCACACACAAAATATTATTTTTTAGAGAAGAAAAAGCATTCTAGCTCTTAAACACAGCAAGAGGGGAAAAAAAAAAGAGCCATAATTTTTCATGAACTTTCAGAAAAGAAAAATAATCACCAAGTAGGAATTTAGTAAAGGAAACATTTGGGGTGGGGATATAGGATACTTCCAGTTTGAGGGGTTCTGTATTTTCATTAGCACAACAATATCTAACTCTCAAAAGTGTCAAGCCAGTGAATTCATAAGAACTCCAGAATGAAATGTATTTCAGTATAAATTAAGTTTCTAATAATCTGTCTGAATATTTCCCCCTGTTTGCTGTTAGTCATAACTCCAACTTAGCATAATTCAGCCCCCCCCCATTTTCAAAGTATTTCATTACCGGTGATGAAAGTTTAGTTTGTAGGAACAGTCTGGACATAGCCCTGAAAAAGAGGGAAGGAGAACATCACAGCCATGTATTTGACAAACGTAATTGAAAAAACTTACTATTTATAATACTAGATAGACTATCTTATATGTCTTATACTGTCTTCCCATTTCAGTAGCTTTTCTTCAGAACCAAAGTTACAATGTAATTGCTGCCAGGGTTGAGAAAAATAAGTCTTCAGAACAAACTCGGGTTTTACTAAGCCTGGAGAAAGATCCGATTTAGCACTGCCAACTCTTCATTAAAAAGTGTCAGTGCTTATCATGTACAGAGATCACATTTTATGGATCTTTGTTGAGAGACCAAAGTGTTCTACAATTACATTGAAGAACCGTAAGTTTCTTAGAGCCTTGCCAGAGACCAAGTGGTCCTGCACAGAATGTCTTGTGCACCAAAGAAAAAACATCATTAGTTTGTTTTACACAATCTAATGATGTGAACTGTGGTAAGCTTAATTATTTGATTAACATATCAGTGTGTATATGCAATATTGAACAAGAAAATTCCACTCAAGTGACAAGAATGGAAAAGGAAGTGATTTAATTAAAGGTAGAATTTTTGGGAAAAAACATCAGTATTAAAAATAAAATTAATAGAGCTGAAGGTGTGCAAGCAATTGTCTGGTCCAAAGCCCTAAGGTCTCCTAAGCCATATAACCAATTAAGCTATGACAACAATGAAACCCTCCTTGCAATGTAGTATTGTCCATTAAAACCAGATACGCTTGTATATAAAGCAGCTTATCATCTGTTGTTCTAATTTTATGCAATTATACAGTATGAAGTACTCAACCTGTAACAATGTTGTCACATATAATGATAATAGCCGTTCTCTCTAAATTAAGACCATCATACTATTTAACATTATCTCCCATTCAGCATCTTTCATTTTTCATGAACTATTATCACTGGGTCTCACACAACAGCTTTTGCAGCACAAGATATTTGTCTTTTAAGTGTACATATCCTTGAAGGGCTGACTTACTCAATTTCACAAGTGCATTCCTCTTTTCACCATGTTCAACGTAACCAAAATTCACCTCCCAGCTCTTTAGGCCTTCCTTCTCATCACAGTGCTTATTTCCACAGGAAAACTGACCTTTAAAGAGGTCAAAAACAACAAACCACAGTTCAATTATTAACATACATAGGTTTGGGCTTGTTATTTCCAGTTTTCTTCCATTTTTGCTTTTTGTTTTCCATTTCTTTCAAAGAATAAAACACAAATCTTAAAGTAACATGGGTTCAGGAAACAACAGGAGATAATGAATGACAAAGCAATCAATCATACTTGTCTAACACTGCATATTTGCAAAGGAAGAACATAACTTGAACTTTTTGCAATGTATAGATAAAGGCATATATTATAAACTAATAAGCCTAATACTAAATTCTAAAGAAATTACTGTCACTAGGATACATTCTATATCCTAAATGATTACTTAGCAGAGGCTGATGGATCAGAATGTCTGATTCAGACATACATCTTCAACATCAAACTATTTCAGTATCATGTATGTACAAAACTAAGATGTCCATGTTCTTATTACCTTACTAGTTGACATGATATACTGGACACACAATTTGTAATGACTTTCCATAAACAATTTTCTTCTGAGAAAATGATATTAAATACAATTCTATGATAAACTATAAGGCAGTTTTAAAAGCTTCCTTGGGTTTATTATGTTAAATACAATATTAAATTTAAAACACATTGCACATAATCAATGTTGTTACACCACTAGTTCCCAATATTGCGTAATGATACATATATTCCCTTTGTTGAAAACTGATATGTATGCAGAGCTGGCACAGGGATGTGTATTAATAGGCTCACAAGTAGGACTGTTGGTGAGTGATTAACCTCAGAACATTCTGCTTAAGCTGCTAACTAATGGATTGGAAGCGTCCTCAGATACTTCAGTTCTGCAATGTAAAACCACCTGCAATACTAACACGTGAATCAAAAAAATCTCCCAGGACTCCCATTAAAAAAAGTTTCAAATTTATATAAATTAAATATGTTTAAATCTATGTAAGGTATAGCTATTCACTGATTTATTAAATTTTAAAGTCGCATTTCTACCTCAGAGATTTTAATTAAGAAAACGCTCATTTTGTAAAACCATTTATGAAAACTGACAAAAACCTTAATGGACATTATGTTTTAAATTTAAGATCATAGAATCATGGAATGGTTTGGGTTAGCAGAGGCTTTAAAGATCATCTAGTTCCCATCCCCTGCATGGGCAGAGACACTTCCCACTAAGCCAAGCAATCTCAAATTTGAACTCCTTTCAAAGCACCTACAGCAAAAGACTGGAGTGGGAAAGAAGAGAAAGAAGTTATCTGGCATTTACGATTCCTAATACAAGTGATACACTTCTCTTCTCACTAATCCCAACCCTTCTTCTCCACAACCCTAAAAACACAGACATCAAAACCAAATCTGAGTAGCCTATTCCTGTGTTCACTTCTTAACATACTCCAACTGTAGATCATTCCACTAGCAGTGGTTATCATCACTATTAGTTTCACAGCTAAAATAAGGACATGCTCTCTCCTTTATTAATGTGAATTATCAGACAGGTAAGAATCAATGCCTTATTAAATTTAACTGAAGCAATTTATATTACTGATTCATACTTTAAAATAGCATACGAAAGGCATTAAAGACTCATGGCTTTATAAAAATGATCATTTGAAACTGCACTTGAAAAACATCCAATACATGACGTACGTTGAATTCTTGTGCCCCCTAGTGGTGAAGGATATTATTACTCAATTATTAAATTCCAATTAGGATTTCACTACAAAGCTTAAAACATGTAATTCCTCACTTTCTCCCACAGTTTCAAATATAAAGTACCAGATGTAGTACAGTGAAGATTTACATTCTCTTCCTCTCATGAAGACATAATTGTTCATGAATTATTCATTTGTAATTTAATTTCTAAAGCATTTGGTACAGCACACAGTGATGTCAAATTAACTATTTGTTAATATCTGTAGTGCTCAGTTACCTGAAGAAGTCCATACCCCTAGGCATGGGAATGGGGATCACTGTGCAAAGCTCCAATAACAAACTGGCAAGAACTCAGAGAAGCAGCCAGAATAAGGTACTGATTTGGAAACAGGACTGGGGACATGACAACCATTCCCACTGATTGTCATTCAAGCTATCAAAACCAATTCAGCCTAAAACAGACATCACACATGGAACTTTAATTAAAAAGCTAATATGCTGCAAAATAGCACTGGAGAAACTGTTAAGAAAATTATTTCCAGAGGAAAAGTATTGAGAGACTTAAATTAAATGTATCAAAGCCTAAACTACTAGAGAGAATCAGCTAAAAACCATACTCAATAAATTCTACATTATCAAATTCACTATGTTGGTGTTTGTTATAAATTTGACCTTGTGAAAATAAAATGCCTGTTCTTTTAATTTCAGTTTATGCAGAGTAGCGTGCACTCTAGGGCTATGTGGCATAAAACAGCCAAGTTAGAAACTAGGTAATTTTTTTATTAATTATTATCTGATAAATCTACCAGTACTGTCAAATACTGTCTTAACAAATTATACCAAAAAAAGCAACAACAAAAGAATCAACCAAGAAGAGAAACGTAATATAAAATAAAAGACAGCATTACCTTTGCCTGAAATTACTTCTTTCTCATGTCGCCATCGAAATCCAAACTGTTAAGAACCAAAATTAAATTGTGAATAGTCAATATATTCAGAAATGTAAAGACTAATTTCCGTTTATTAATGTCCTGCACATGGCTCATTCATCCATTTCTGGTTAGTAAAATTTAATCTCTTTCTCTGTTAATTAAAAGTATCTCTCTGCCTCTGCTCACCAGGATTCCAATTTACTCATGCAATTCAAATTCCAGCAGATGCTGTTCAACACTGAAAAGTAACTTTCTAAGAGGCTTCACAGCAGTCAGAAGAATGAATAGGAAAGTAGGAGTGACTTTACCAGATGCTTCATTGTAATTTTCTCTATGCTAAAAACTAAGACCAGTACTGGAATACTCAAAAGTGATGTTAACACAATGGATCACCTCTCACACCCTAAACACGTTGTCAAAAAACTCACAACCCAGCAACCAAGTTGTATTTCTCTTTACATTGCCCAGAAACTTCACATGAAGATAACTGATCCACTGTTTTTGTTTTCCAGTGGAATCTGTTTCATCCTCTTAATATGGCAAGTAGCCTAGTGAAAAGATTGGAGATGGGAGAGAGAACAGCCCGGTAAAAAACATTTGATTTTCACTAAAAAGTAGAAAGAGGTAATGTAACTCAGAGGCATACGACTTCTCCAGAAAGGGCTATTCTGTATTTTCAGTTAAAATTCATGGACGAAGGATCACAAGATAAAATTGCTCCTTTGTAAACAATGCACAGAAAACTCTGAACTTCATGTAAAAAGATAAGGAGGGAAGAGGGGGGAAGAAGGGTTACAAAATCAATGTAGTAAAAAGTGGCTGCCAAGTCCATCTTTGACATCTGAGTTTCAAAGCATCCTTCAGAATATGAACCTTCTTTTGGTGCACTCAAAGACTCAACCCACAAGAAATGTACATTTTGTGGATACAGTGACATAAATTCTGTAAGACACTGGATTAATTTTCCATGTTTTTAATCTATTTTTAAACACTGCACAGAAGTACAGGGATCTATTGTGTGTGGTCTTTAATGTAGCTAATTTTCTAAATAAACCATAGTAATTTTTCATCTGAAGGGCAACAGCATAGAGCTTTCATGCATGAAGTGATTCCAAGAACACCAGAAAAAACAGGGAAACAAGCATTTTGGCTCTTAAGAACATGCCATACTCTTATATAAATGCTTTACAACCTAACAACAAACCTGAAAAAACTGAGCAGAAACCCATCAGTAAACTAATGTTTGGTTAGCACTCATTTATCCTGTCAATAGACGATGTCTAAGAAATCTAAAAATCTGTACATTAACAAAAGGTTTTCCTCTTTAAATCAGTCCACTAATTTTCAAAGAATGTTTTCAAACCTACTGGTTTCACTGGTGAAAATAAATAAATCACGGGATAAGATCAAGTTCTGCTGTTGTACTGTGTATGATGACAGTTGGGTACAGTTGGATTAGGTTGCTCCTGGCCTACCCTACAAATCTGCAGTGTGGTCTGAAGTACAATTATACCACCTATGCTTCTGTAAAACAAAAATTAATCCGTTGTAAAAACCAAGAACTGTGCTGAACATTTAAGTGAAAACAAAGTGTGAAATTCTCAGAGTATTTCTGTAATGATATAAAGAAAAATCAACAAAATTAAAATTTGAAGGAGCCACAATCACCTCTAGTACATCTAGTTCTCATCTGCGTTCATTTTTTACAATTATTCTTCTACTAACTAGTGGTAAATGACAGAAAGCCACTAAGATGAAGATGAAACGATAAAATAAAAATGAAGACATTCAACTGAATTCCTCTAAGTTAAAATACCAGGAACAGATTAAATTATACAGGAAAACTAAAAATTAGGGTAGGTTCTTTGACAATCAACCTGCAATATTAAGGAATGCACAAGTACCATTTGCAGACAGCACTTACTCTGCCTCATCCTCTTTGCTAAATGAGTTCAACAAGATCCTAAATGAGCTACTTCTATAACATAGACCAGGACCAAATAGAACAACTCTAAAATGGATGCTTTACAAGAGTATCAAATGGCTAACTTAGTAAGAAATTATAGTTTTAAAAACATAAAAGTCTGTTTAATATTCTTAAACAATAAAATTCCCAAATTAAATACGGACTGCTTGTTTAATATGCATTGGCTGCAGCAACAACTAACATATCCACAGTTACCTCTTTCAGAAAAAATGTATGAATTTAGACAACACTCTGGAAAAACACTATAGATATTTAAAATACTTTTATTTTCACAGAAAAGTCTTCCATGCTGAAAAAGAATGACAAAAGGGAATATATTAACATTATCAAATGGAAGACAAGTTGGCCTAGAAATATGAAAATGACCTGGAAATAAAAACAAAATCATAAATTGCATTCTGTTTAATGACCAGATGTCAGACAAGACTTCATTCCTTCGCAAACAGGAGACATTTCCAAGCTATTAAGCTAGAAAACAAAGCACAGAAACAGGAAACAACCTTTCTAGGAAAATAAAACAACAAAGAGAGCATTTCTAGTCCAGTATCTATCAAAGTAAAACTTACATGCAGAACATTCTTCTGTATCGCAGTGCAAATCTGATCGCAGAACTAAACTATCGGACAATACGGACCATCCTTCATCAGCCTCAAAGCTTGCAGGCAAGATACACTGAGGTTCAAGGACAACCTTGACCTAAAAAATTCTCATCTAGGGAACATGGAAGGAGTAAGAGACATCACAAGCAAGAGCTGTCAGAGCACACTGTTACAGTGCCTCAAAGCAGCCTCACACCACAGGATCACCTTGGCACTTCTCATTAGAAGAGAAAGAAAAGATTCTATGTCCTAACCCCACAAAGAAAAGTGGGGCTTTAAGTCACAGTATCCCATTTGCCCCCGGTGCCAGCAGCCAAGGTAAGTGCAGGCGTGCAAGTGAGAGTTGTGAGCACCAGTGAAGACCAAGCCAAACTAGCCATAAGCTAGATTAAGTTGCCTGGGAGCAAGGAGTGTGTCCAGCTTTGGGTGTGAGAGTACCCATGTATCTCTACAGATGAGAGCACAGGGGGGGTCTGCTACAGAACCCAGGCAGTCCCAGCCACCTCTGTGTGTGCCTATGTGTGCATCCATGGTTGTGAATGAAACAGTCTGTCTAGCAACTGAGGTGCAGCTGTGGCCTCAGGGTTTCCTACATCCGGGGGCTTCTTTATATTTTCTTACGAGTTCCAGTCTTCGACAAGCTACTCCGTTATTTTTCAGACCTCAAGGGAGCCCCTACCATGAAACTGGTGATTATCTTTATCCAGCACTTAGGAAAACACTGTTTTTTCTCAGAAAGAAAAAAGTTCTAAATGAGGTATGAGCTAAAATCTCTATGCAGAGGTTTTTAGAAGAATTAGATGCCTAGAAGATTTTGGCTAGTAGCAAAACAATCACAACAGTGAAAAGACAGATTAGTATCTATGTGCAAGTTTCAATCTGTGGAATATATATGTATATTAAAAACATCATAAAAAAATCATCTCCAACTTTAACAACATCTAGCAGAATACAGAATCTCAGAACAGCCCAGCTTGGGAGGGACTTCAAAAGATCATCTGGTCCAGCCTTTCATGGGAATGGGATCCTAGATGAGATTTTCTAGCACCCTCTGCAATCACATCTTAAGATCCCCAGTGATGGGGGTTTTCATTGCTGTGAATGGGAACTGATCAGCAGCCTGTTTTTGACTTCCAAGAACCTGCTTTGACATCCCTCTGCACCAAACATAGGCACAGATAAATGAGTAACTGGGAAGAATATATTTTTTTCTATTTTTCTAGGAAAGGACTCTCACATGACTCTTACTTGAGAACAGAAAGCATAAGCTAAATAAGAGAACAAATTACGTGATACAGCAGAGTAACGCTGACATGGCAATTCCAAGCATGTATGTAATGACTTATGAGCATAAACAGGAATTCAGAGTGACCTCAAAGTTAGGACAGCCAGATCTGAAGTCTGACAGGGAAACACTGTTCACACAACACACACACAAAAAAAGGAAACTAGGATAGAACACTTTTCCACAAAAGACAGCAAACACATGGAAAGTTGGCACAGTAACAAAAGAAACAAAATCTGTAAGCATGCTCAAGCGAAACAGGTAGAGCGGGGTGTGAGGAGATTGAGGGGTATGAAACAGCTATACAAAACCAAAATCAATTTCCCCCCCTCTCCAAAAAAAAAAAAAAAAAAGGAGGGAAGACATCTTCAGCATTTTCTGTTTTGGTAATTTTCATTTAATTTTTGCATTTCTCTGTCCAATTTTCTTTAGAAGATTGTCAGCTTTTCTGCTTCATTTAAGTGGTCAAGCCCAGTCCTTGCAAATATTTACCAGAGAATTCAATTTCTAATACTATAAATAGTCTAAAAGAACTTTTGTATAGACGCTGTTTGCAGGGCTGGGATGTTATGTTACTATGTGCTAACAACACTAAGACACATCTGAGTTCAGTAACACTCTTTGCAAATCACAACAGAAAATGCACATACTCTTTTTGACTAAGAGGTTAGTCAGTCAAAACCTTGGAAATTACAAGAGCTGCTTCAGTTAAGAAGAAAAACTGCTGCTGGAATTTGGCTCTTTCTCCTAGGAAATTCTATTTTTTTACAATGAACATAAAACATTCAAGTCCTGTTTCCATAAGTAGAAAAGAACAATCAGCAAAAGATACTGTTTTAGAATAGTAATTTCCAAAATTACTTCTACCAGCATTCAAGTATAAAACTCTCTCTTTTAAGACACTTTTATTATTATTTAACAGAAGTATTCTTGGGGTTTATTTAGGCCTCATCTAGTCCTCTCCAGGCATAATTCTCTAGCCTTTTCTGCTTAACTGATCTGCACTTTCTGCCTTTCTTACACAAAACAGACCTCTTCCTAAAACACCATCTGACAGAAGTGTTAATTCCCACAGAAGCACACTTTTGGTACAGCAACAATGATTGGATTCAATTACTACTGTTTATTAAATAACTTAACAACTTCTCACAACTATCTTTCTAGGAAAGGCATACTAACATTCTGCTTTCACAACATATCCCCAGTCATAAGGCAATTTTTAATACAGGATATACTTTAAAACCAAGATGATTTATAATAATGAAACATACCTTATTTTCTTTGTATCTACTGAGATCTGCTATACAGTATTCTTTGAACAGTTTATCATAATACTTCTTTGCAAGCCTCTTCTCCCTTTAACAAAAGGTATTTCTTTAAATATAGAACATGATACAATTCATTTTATATTGTAATGACATTAACAAGACAAAGAAATGTTGCTTCATCTGAAGAACACAAGTTGCAGAGCTAGAAACACAACAGAAATATACTCATTGAGCTAAGGGGTGATTTCCATAAAACTGGAAAAATACATTTAAATATATCTACAGCACAAATGAAACTGTATTTTTTTTCAAAATTCCTCCAGAGTTTTCAAAACAGTCATTTGGATCTCATAGAATACACAAATACTTAATTATTTCTGTCATAATTTGCCACTGAGTAGTATTACAATACAAGACACTTCCTAAAGGTCTTTCATTTTTAAATGCATTAAAGATCAAAGAATGATGACTAAGTATGCACAGTAATTCTTAATTAGTAGAGGACACCATAAATTTAGTACAAGTGATCTAAAAATAATGTGTTCTATAATAGTTCCAGGTACCAATTCATGTCGGCTTCATCATCTTCGTTCCACAGGAATCTATGGTTTTCTCTAATAACATCAAGATCTGTCTTGTCATTTGCTCTAAAACAGAAAACATTTTCTTAGTATAATGTCACATTAAAATGAAGAGTCAGCCAAATAAACATTTGGTAAACATCAGTATTACACAGCTGTGATTTCCACCCCACTGCATAAAGGAATATATTGCTTTGGAATAAAACTATCACCAGCAGACCTCTTCCTAAATGAAAATGGTCACTGAAACTGTGGATTATTTGATTCTGTATGAAAATACTTTTAATACATTTTATTGAAGATAGTAATATGAGAAGGCAGGCATAGACAGCTCTAAAGAAGGTCATCATTATTCTGGACAACAGAGAGCAATTCTGCACATTTCAAAAGTATTTCAGCTTGTTACTTTGAAGGTACTGTCAGATAATTCTCAATGTATCCTTAATAAATGCCCACCTGTCATCTTTCCTCTTGCGTAACAAAAGAAGAACAATCCAGCTCATGGTAAGTTCTTATAAAAATAATGGTGTAAAATTAACAAAGCAGTTCTGTGTTCTGGGTATTTACAATGACTGTAGTTACTACTCTTAACCAAAAGAATTAGTAATTTGGTACATAGGCACATACCCCTCCCCTCCACAAGCTATAATATATATTCAATGGCTTTAAGTAACATAGGAGCTTTGGGAGCATGAGGGGAAAGATTCCTAATGGTTCTTACCCAGAACGTTGGAAGTCTTCTATTTTGCCACCATAGTATAAAATGTAGTCATTCACCAACTTTTTATGCCTTTCATACTGAATAAAACAATTAAGGATTGTTTCAGAACTTCCTTTTATTTTACCATGGTTTAAAACTACAAAAAATAATAACCTTTTAGATACTTAACAAAATTAAGTTTTTTGTTCTCAAAAACATTTCAGTAATGTCCAGAAAGAAAGGAATTAATTAACAATTTTTACTTAATAACCTCTCATGAAAGCTACTTTCCAAATACAGGAATTCAAGGCAATTTCATCTTCAAAACCTCATTCAGCTGCCAAACCTCTATAAAACTATCTTTCTTTATACAAGATGCTCTGTACATATTTACATAGAAACTGTATTCATTTTTTTAACTGTAATTTAGACAACAGCTTCTTATTATGCAGTTTTGGTTTAAAACAGATTCCTATTTTTTAATTAAAAAAGTAGTCTGGCTACTAGAAGAGAGTAATTTATTACATTTTACCATCAACATACAAATAAAAGTAATCTGCTTTAGTCTGCAGATGAAAATAACAGGAAAACATTGTAATGTTCTTTTTAGAACACCCCAGCCTCAGATACATGATTTGAAACATTTTTTGTACCAAAAATTATTTATTTGGAAAATTAGTGTCTTCACATGCATGGCTACTTAAAAATATTTTCAATTAACTTCTGTGGTGTTTCTGAAGCAACATATTAGGAAATACATTATGTCCTGGTACATATCCTGACAACTACTGCATCAGTGTCAATAATCTGTATCAACCTACTATTTTGAGATGTCTTAGAATTTTATAGAGAAAGCATTTTATTTTCCAAAGGCCCATAAAAACTTAATTTAACCTCACTATGTCTTTTTTTTTCTTTCCACCACAAACAGAAGGAACAGAATTTAATTAAGTCCTCCCACATTTAATTAGTCTTTACTTTCCTATTTACTGTTACTGATCAAAAACAGCTATTTAAACAAACAAGGAACTTACAGTATTTCAGATACACTCAGTCAAAATATGTAAGGACTGCCCTGGATGAAAACTAAATAAATGGAGAAAAGTTGTAATCTAAATAACATAGTCATTATAAAAACAGTTACAAACTATGCATCAAATATGATTAAGAAACAAAAAAAAAACCCAAAATTAAACTGCACATGGTATTTTGCACATGGTACTTAAAAACATTTAGAGTATCTGTGGAAGATGCTACTGAAGACAAGACTTTTGAATTAACCAATGCATTCTTAAATTTTCAGTAGAAATGTATTTGTCCACAGATAACATCAGTCTTATACAGAATTATGTTCTGTAAAAACTCAACTGAAAAAGCAAAGTGTCTCCATTTCAGTAAAATAAAATTCACTGTATAATAATTTTTTTTCCCAAACAGGACAAATGAGGATATAGGAAGAATCTGGAAATGCCTCTACTAAAAATAGGCATTTTCAGAGACATCTCAGCAACAAAAAAAAAATTGAATTTGAAGAATAACTCAGAGTGTAGTTCTGCACTGTCAACTGCTGTGATAACTGAGAAATCTCAATACTGTCCCATAACAGATAACCTGTGCCCCATCTTCAAACATGAAGACTAAGTAATTAGAAGGATACGGCATCCATTGCTATCAAGTGAAATCTTCTTTTTCTGGCTTCTTCCCTGTTAATACAAATACATCTGAGTGAAAGTGATCTTTAAAGTAAAGGGAAAATGCCTCACAAAAGCAATAGATAAAAGATACCTATCCCATTCTTCAGCTGCAAATCGTCTGTGAACCACACTGCCTTGCTTTGCTTTTTGGAATGGCTTTATCAGAAGGCTATCTTCCTTCTCACTGAAGGTAAGGAGAAAAAGGAAGAAAAGTTAGTCAAGAATTTTTCATAAGCGGTAAAATTTTAATATGCTAAATTTTTCACCAGCTTGTGTAGCAAAAACGGTTGCATTGCTTATTTATTTTAATATTCTTTCAATGTTTATGAATTATTATTAAACATTATTTTAATGTTTAGTTCACTTGCAGAACTAAATTGGAATGGCATTTGCTTACAGTTTGCAAACAGCAATTTGAAATATTTATTTGTATCAATATTATCACTATACAACCACAAGGAAAAAAATCTGAAGATTCCTCAGCTTCACTCTACATTTAAAGCCCTCTATGCATCTCAGTTACACAGCAGAGTAGGAAAACGAAGGACAGTATGTTCACTAAATAAAAGTGACTACTAGTAACCCTATCCCATCCTTTCATGCTAATGTCTCAACACCTCGTTAAACAGCTCTGCCTCTCCTAGTGTAATCCCAACAATCACTAACTAAAACTTAAGTACTATGTTGTGAATCACACTTGTCAGTGGGCAGCTAAAATACACTTCCAGAATTCAACAAAGTAGTAAGAAGTTAAATATAAAGGGATGCACTTCAGCTAGGAAAAGGTATATTTAGTTATTTCCATTCCTCAGTAGAGGGGAAGAAATTATTTTTCCATAATTACCAACTGGCAGAAAGAATGGAAGTCAGAAACCTGTAGAAAGTGAGCTAGATAATTTATGTTTCAAGCTATGGAATATAGGACTCTAGAAACTAAGTGCATCATTTGCTCAAAAGGATCCGTAGGCACAAAATTCCCATGAGGAGACTTCATAAAACAGCAATATGAAGAAAACTTGAGACTACAATTCCTTAAAGCAAAAATAAAGATCATCATAGAGCAAGAAAATTACATATAGACATGCAGTGAACCCCCATTAGAGCCCTACTGGGAATCAGCAGTGATGTGACAGAACAAGGGCTGTGATGGTATTTTTTAAAGGCTCCTGATGGGCAGCTAATATTCCACCTAGAAAGTGGAATGGCATGATGCATAATGGCCTTTAAAAGAAAACAAAAATTAAACAGAACCAGTCACTGTTTTAAGAGAGAACAACTATATTTATAAAATAAATGGAACAGCACAATGCCTACTATTATTCCAAGGATTAAAACATTAATTTTCTTCCCATAATGCTGTCAAGCACTACAAAACCCACTCTTTCGATTTTATTACCAAGGAAAATATGCAAGAGTCCTAGGAAAGTTTCCAGAAAGCCTTCTTAAATAACATCCAATAACAGAGTAAGGAAGAGACAGGAAAAGGTAAGAAAATATTGTACAACGTAGGCAAAATGTTTAGTGTAGTGCCAAAAGTATCGAAGGACTATGGTGCCACAGCAAAATAAATACATAAATAAATAAAAATATTAATAATATAATGACACCAGACTACAAAATTTAAGGTCAGTAATGGTGTGAACTACTGAAAGCATTGGGAAAGAGGCTCTAAAATAAGAGATGCGTAGTTACATTTCAAGGTTTAAGTACAACACAATTTACAAATTCCCAGGTCTCTTCACAAACCAAATAATAAACAAGTAACATCAGTTTTTCACTTCCTCCAAGTAGGTATTTTGCATCTACAAAGCCTGCTGTCGCTTGGCCTTGCTCTGCTCGTAGTTCCCTGCGTCCTGATGGATCACAGAGAAGTGAACAGAGCAGCCAAACACCAGCAGCTGATACTAACCTCAGAAAAATAAAACACTCTGTGCTGAGAACTGAGGGGCATATAGACATCAGATGGACATGGCAGAGTGTATCTTAATCATCTGCCCCTGAGAGACAACATGCTTTGGCAAGCTTGATGTGAGGAGATGCAGGAATCAGAGACTGATTTTTCAAAAACTGGTTCAACACCAGACTTTACATACCACAGTATAATCTTCTACACAGAGTAAGAGGCCATTTACACTTAATAGAAAATGTTAATTCTGTACTACTTTACCTTTTCGGCTTTTGCACAGACTTCTCTCCATTCTCCTCATCACTAAAATCAGAATCATAGCCTCCATGGCCATGTGCCTGAAAATAATAAATGACAACTCTGTCAATACACTTGCTAATGTAATATGGACATGGCATAAGTAGAAATTAATACTGTTCATCCTGCATACATAAAAGGACAGAGAGCAAGTAAGTGAGTGCATTCTCACATATTTCTAATTCGACATTTAATGCAGAGTATATTCTAAATAACACAGGGCAATGACAGACATCATCAGTCTGTCAAAAGATCGCTTTATAAATAATTTATATGCAGATGTCCCCATATTTATCTTCACATAGATGCAGATAACCAAAAGGAAGATAAACATATTTTGTCTTTACTTTCAAACAATCTCATTTATACAAGAAAAAGGTGAGTACTTTCCCCAGGAGCCACTCTTGGAAAGCTGATATGCCCACACTATAAACAAAGATGAGAATAAAAGTTTCTTTGGCTGTGGTACAGCCCTTCAGATCATTAGATCTTACATTGGTAGCTGGAAGACTGATAACTAACATACAAAAATACAATATGCCTGCAAAAATACATGTCCAATCAGCACAACATTTCTACCTCACCTCAAAATTACACTTTTTTTTTCCCCCCACACTTTGGGACTATAATGTCAAATTAGTGCATATAATAAAATCAAAATGTCCCATATCTTAATGTCATATCTTAATGATCAAGCACTGGCTTAAGCAGATCCCATCTCATCTCCCTCACTTCTACTCTTGTACCTTCCTTCCAGTTGCTCAGCTGCAGCTGTGAAACTGTACATGAAGCAGATCAAACAACTCACCCAAGCTACAAATCGTCCTGTTAAAAAAAATTAGTTTAACTCGGGTAAGTTTCCTGACTCAGTTCATCCAGAGCCCCCCAACCAGCAGCTACACCAGCCAGCTGGAGGGGTAGAACAGGAAGAGAGCAGCCAGAGCTAGAACTGCGTAAACTGGATCTGAAACCAAAAAAGCATTTACACAGCTGGAACACATACACAACTCAGTTAAAACCAAGAGGAATGGTTATTACACATCTGCACAGGGAAAGCTTCCTACATATCCTGGAAATTCAGACTGTGAATGAGAAAAGAAATTGGATTAGAAAATCAGTGTATTTGGTTCAGCATTGACAATTCCTACATTACCTACAATCATATTCCTCCTTGGACAAAAACCTGACAAAAACAAAATATGCAAAAAAGGACATATCTCTTCAGGGTGATTTTGACAAGGTGCCTTCTCTGGATGCAAATGTCTCCCAAAAGTGCCATGCTGGAGAGTCAACCATATCGTCTACTGACATAAAAAACTGGTCCGCATCATGCAGAGCATATAAAACACTGTCTTTTCACACTAATGTACAAGGACTGATTTATAATATTTTTAAAATTATTTTTCTTATTAATAATAAACTGTACCTTTTTCTTTGCTCTAATACTCTAATGCTCCTGCTCTTGAACTCTTCTGAAGAAGGCATATACATATTTATATGTATACATAACAAAATATGTACAGGTAAGTATACCTAACATATGTATGTTTTAGAAAAGCAAATCACAACTTTCTGATTTGTCTTGATGTTCTGTTTCTCAGGAGACACAAAAATGATCAGTCACCAAAAAAACTAGAGCATACATCTGCAGTGTCTGGTGTAAGTGGGCCTCACACACTGGCAAAAAAGTGAGATGGTGCGAAGCCCTCCCAGCACAGCCTCATGATCCATAGTATAGATGCTGGTATCCTAGCTGAGGTGATTCCAATAGCAATCTTGTCACTTCTCTAATTAGTGAAGCTTATGCAGTCTCTAAAAGAGGCTGAATACATTATTATTGTGCAGCAAATATAGTTATGTTTAGCCTCCAAATTTTAAAAATATCGCAGTAACCCAGGAATGTTTTAAAAGGCAAAAGTAATGCTCTCAGATGAACACTGAGAACTTCCTTCACACTTAAAAGGGGAGAAAGGGCCAGCCAACATCCTATGCATGGAAGTCAACATAAGACAGATAAAGCATAAAAACAGTCAAAAGATAAAAGCTCAAATAAAAGCTTTTCCCAAACTGGTTGCCCTTGGATGATAGGCCCCAAGAAAAAAACTAATCAGCTCCCAATTCTTTCTGAAAATGAATTTAAATATATATATATATATAAATAATAATAATAAAAAAAAGAAATAAAAAGCAAGAAAAGTTGCTCCAACAGAGCAGGGCTCTCAGAAGCTGAAAACTACCTTTTGGAAAGCTGATCTTCTGCCATTCCTCTGAATCACTACAATCGCTCAAAAATAAACTCAGGGTGAAAAAGAAAACAACCCACAGTTGATGTTCTGACACTTCTAAGTTACTCCTTCTTCAAAGGCAACAGCAAGGATGGGCAGTTACTGTACCAAAGGTGGGTCTGACATTAGCAGCTCCAGCAGTGCACACCTGGGAGACCAGGACTGAACGATTCCTGACCTAATGCCTTGGGATGACACCAAGATTACTTGACTTTTAGGTAAAACATAGAAATGAACTCTGTCAAAGAACTTAATTCATAAATGAATCTTCACATTTTTGGAAGGACAGTGCAAACAGACACCTGCTTAATGTTGTGAAATGTCAAGACTGCTTTCTCCCCATCTCCACAAAAAAGCCAAACAATCCCATATAGGGAAAATATACCTAATATTAAATTGTAGTAAGAGGGGCAACTACCAAAGATTTTGCCCAAGCTATTAGATTTTAAAAGAGGCATTTGTATATGTGGACACATAAAATTGTCAATAAAATTTAAAATAACTACCTTCACTATTCAATAAGCCCTTTAATACTATCTTCACTTTGACGGAATTTGTCAGAAACTCACAATGCTTTTAGTAAATCAGTAAGGTAAATACCAAACATTTTATCAAAACATAAACCTGGAAGCTATGTAACAGTAGTATGTTTTGTCTATTACACCAACTTTCAACTTTTTTTCTCCCCAAACAACAAAACAAACTGTAATCACAAAACTACAATAAGTACACTTATACTTAGATCACTGCCATTTAGTAATACAAAGATGTTGGATTAATCAATTGCAACAGTAGACAGAACCAAGCCCGCTCACTTAGGGCTTCTGAAAAACAGCAACTTAAAACACAGTAAGGGTATGAATACTGGATGCAACTGACAGCAGCCAGAGAAGTCAGCTGCTGATACCAAAACAAGGCACTGCAGGCTCCCCAGCACTGCACCTGCAGGAGGCACATCCAGAAAAGGCATCTAACCTCTCCCCTGGGGTAACCTCTCCTCTAACCCTCTCCACTGGGGTAAAAGCACATTAGTGAACCAGAGTTCACGTTGACACCTGATTACATCATGCAGCCGACTAAAAAAAGACAGAGTTTTTAAATTAAGAAAACAAAAACAAAGAAGTCTTACTCACAAAATCCCAACTCATGGCTCCTGATCTCAGCCCTAATCTTGCTACTCTCTCAGAAACGTCACTCCCTTCCTTCCCTTTATCTGCTCAGCACACGTCTGTGTTCATGTCTGCTCACAGCCCAGATGTGGGCGAAAAGAGTGCTCATTTTGGTACAAACTTCTCTGGGAGGGTCTGACGGGACCATGGCATCTAGAACAAGACTTGAGGAGCTGTCCTGGCTGGAAGAACGGTGCCATGTAGGACGTCAGCATGTTTCACTGCAAAAAGCTCTTCACACCTTGCTGCCGTGTTTCAGGCTTTGAATACGCACTTGGGGGAAAAACACTTAGATACAATCAACTTCAAGTCCAGCCTTCCTTGTAAAAGCAATGACAATGAGTACTTGCATACACTGCTCAGCGAACACCCCTAACAAAGAGAAAATACACCCGCAAGATACTGCCCCCTTATTCCAGCTCTAACACTATGAAAGGAGGAGTAAAACAGCACACCGCGACGGCGAGGATTAGAGCATTGTGGGGCTCCACGGAAAAAAACAAACACCAAAAACAACACACCGAAAACCGGCCCATGCGGGTCCGACCCGACTTTCCGAGCCCTTCTCAAGGCCTGAAGGCCGCCCTGCCCTGCCCTGCCCT
>NW_009953651.1:1042576-1056971 GCF_000747805.2 Chaetura pelagica | reverse complement strand
TGCCGGACCTCCCCGGGGCCGGGGCCGGGCCGGGCCGGGCCGGGCGGGCGGGAGGTGCGTGCGGTGCTCGCACCGCGGCACCGGGTCCCTCACAGCCGCGTTAGCGCCGCGGCAGCCTCGGCAAGGTAATGTGCAGCATCGGCTTCCACACGTTCTAGCGGTTTCTCTCGTTTTCAGTCGTATCTCACGGTTAGGAGAAGGAGAGGCAGTATGTGACCCAGTTTCTCTTGGAGGACCGGCGGCAACTGGGTGTTGAGTTTGGGAGCCTGTGGGCTGCATCAGAGAAAGCAGCTTTCTAAACTAAAACTGCTTGCTTACGAGCCAGCTGGGAAATGCCAGCCTGTGCCCAGTGTCATCAGATACAGCAAGTGGCTGTCAAGGAGTTGTTATTGTTTCCCATCAAATATTGGGGCGCACAATACCTGAACCAGTTACTGATTCCTGGACTCTTAAACCGCAGATAAACTTAATACAGGGAAATTTTCAAAAGTGAAATACTACTACTGTCATTGTAACATAAAAATGGTAAAATACAAGTTGTGGTTAGTTGCTGTTAAGCAGTAAGACAATCACACCCCATAGGTGACTGGGTACTTCCTTATCTTGGCTACCAATTCTCAGTGTTGAAAGGATTTTTTCCTCTGACCTAGTATTTGTGTCATTATGTTATTATCGTGCTGAAGGGATGTAAAGGTGGTGCTGAAGTGTGATGTGGAAGGGAACTGAGTGGCAATAGGTTTATTTGAGTGTATGCAGTGTTCTGCTGAAGTCTTCCTCTAAAGAGCAGAGACTCCATTGCAAAAATGGAATTGTCCTAATTAATAATTTAAATATTTCAAAATAAATAATGTATACCCAAGAAGCTGTAATAGCAAGCATCTTTTTCTTGTTCTTCTCTTACGGAAATGGCAGACTGCTTTAGTGTGAATGAATCCTGACACGATTCTGGAAACTGGGCCAGCATGTTATTGATTATGCACTTTGAAGCAAAGTGGGAAAGGTAGAGGGACAATTTACAGTTCTTGAATCTCTTGGCATTGTGCTGTGGCCATAAAAGCCTGTGTATAGAAAAAATAAAGTTTCTGGGACAGAGGAAAATTCTGCAGTGATTCCAACTGTAGCATGTGTTGTAGATGCTGAAGTTTATAAACAGCTTTTCTGAGAATAGCAGCTAGAGAATTTCAACTTACTATGTTATACTTTTCTGATGCCTGACTGTAGTGCTTCCAAACATCACTTGACCACTTTTTTACATCTGGGCTATGGTAAGCTACAGCTGGGAAAGTGGGCCAGAAATGGCCTCCTAAATAAATTGGAATTTGAAACTGGACCTGTCCTTAGACCTTGGTATATGGGTTATAGTTTGATCCTATGGACATACCTCTGTGGTTTAAATCTAGCAGCAATATGCTCTGACACCAAAAAGGACACTTCACTCATCTGAGTCCTACCGTACTGAAGGATATGGGAGAAAGAAGAGGTGGGCATAACTCTGCAGGATGGGAGGTGCTACAGTCTAAGTTGGATTTCAATGGTTGTATAACCAAACCTTTTCCATTATTCAGGTATTCAGTCTATGGGTTATCTGCTGCTGAACTGGTAGTAGTGCTTGTCTGACCTCTTTGGCTGAACTGCAGTATTTGATTTTCTGCCAGTCTAGCTGCTCTGGCTGTCCTGCTGTGGTGTCTGATAAGTAACAGTGCTGGTGCAAAAAAAAGGTTAAGGATGGAGGGATGGGACAGGAGAGAAGGAGGAGGTGAGAAACAAGGGTGGCCATTTCAGCAGCAGCTGTCTGTTAAATCAGTTTAGCAGTAATGTGAAATGATACTTTAAATTATAGTAGCTCTGAAGTTCAGGACCCACAAAGGAGATAACATCACTGTAGTTCTTACTTTATTTCTGTCCTAAATCTAGAAATGAGCTAAATATTAGCCCTAGTGTATCCAGAAAGCTTGTCAGACATTATTTTAAAAGTAATGTTTTCTCTCCCAAGTTTTAAAATCAGAGACATAGTCTTTATTAAACTTTAATCACTCAGTTTTGTGATGATCCAGTGTAAGAATTTCATAGAAAGTTTTGGGAAGAAGAAAGAAAAATTTCTTCTCCAAAGTTTTTTTTTAGGGCTATTCTTACAATACAACATCATAGCCCTCATTCTGAAATAATCCCAAGAGTCCATCAGCTTCTCTGTGTTTACATTTGTACTGTCTTTATTCCAGTCAGCTATGTAATCTCAGTTCATATTTTGTAGATCATGGAGATAGCCTCAGTATTCAAAACAGCCCTGGATAAAAAATACTTTATTGAATTTACCTCTTCTCAGTCATCCAAATTAATTAAATGTGTGGTAAAACTGTTGCTGACATCAAGAGATTTATGAATGCATACTGATTTACATAATTTGTACCAGACAGTAAAAGGTGCATTTTAACATCTGGGATGTATGTTCAGTACAGACCTCTCACCTTTGTACCATTTGGGGGTAGAATTATGTTTACTTAAGTAACCTGTTCATTTATGTATTTAATTCCTCCATATTTTTAGGGGAGGTGCTTTTGTCAATGGGTAAGTATCAAAAGAAGGTCATGGAGATGCAGAATTCAAAGAAGCATACTTGAGATACTTATTGAGCTGTTCCTAAAAGCTTCCAGTATAGGAGAGCTCACAGCATAAATAGCTAAATTAAATCTAAAATAAATCTATTAATCTCTGAGGTATATGGTGGGGTTTTTTCCTAGTATTTAAGACAAATCTCCTTTGTTGCTACTTGTGATACTTTCTTAATGCCCTGTGCTAGTTGGTACAGAAAGCAAGAACTGATCATCATTTGAGTAACAAATCTTCAAATACTAGAAGACATATATGCCCACAGTTTTTCTTCTTTGAAGCTAAAGAAAATTAATTAATCAACCTTTCCATATAGTTTACAGTTTTGAGAACTTGTATATGTTTTATTGCTGTTCTTCAGACTCCGTTTTTTTTCTATATTTCTAAGAAACACTAAGCATAGCTGTTTAGTCCTTATCAATATTTGGCTAGGAAGAAATACCTCAAACTTACTGCAGGAGATTATTGTCTCCTAAGACCTGGTAAAGTTACTTAAACTCAAGAACCTCTTTTTTGTTTGGAAAAATTATTTTGGTTAGCCAATTAAAAAATTGGTCTGCAAATCTGTTTTGCCAGCAAGCCAGAAGAGGCAGCTGCCACAGGTATGGAGAGTAAGAGCAGGGCAGTCAGTGACAAACTCTGTTAGAGCTGTTGGCAGAAGACACATATTTAAGTTTGATTATGAGAAAGTAATGTGCATCCATCAAGAATACTGGTAAAAGTGAGATTTATAATCACAGAATCACCAAGGCTGGAAAAGACCTTTAAGTCCAGCCTATGACCTAACACCACCACATCCTCTCTAATCTTTCCTCTTTCTCCATTAAGCCACTTTGTTGAAAAACAAGGAAATTAGACTTTCTAACATTACTTGATATTGGCACCTTCCTATCTTCTACATATCTATGAAGTATGTTGCCAAATAATTTATTTTTGTGTCTCCATAGTACAAACAGTCTTGTGGCATCTGTCGTGTTCCTGATTTTCATCTCCCTCTACATGAAGTCCCCTAGTAATTTGTGGAAAAGCAAGTAGAACTAAAAATGTACGTTCACATACGCCAGTAACATTGCATTCAGTAAGTGTAGTTCTTCTTTTAGATGTACCTGCCTACAATTTCAGGGATCACTATCATAGAATCATAGAATGATTAAGGTTGGAAGGTTAAAGATCATCAGATTCCAACCTCCCTGCTATGAGCAGGGACACCTCCCACTAGAACAGGCTGCACAAGTCTCATCCAACCCAGCACTAAACACCTCCTGGGAGGGGGCTTCACAACCTCTTTGGACAACCTATTCCAGTACCTTAGTACTCTCGTGGTGAAGAATTTCTTCCTCATGTCTAACCTATGCCTCCTAACAAGCCCTGAGCTCACATCTTACTTACGTCATGCCAGTGGCTCCCAAGCTTAAGACTTCCTGACAGGGAAAACCAGAGAGGCTGTGCTGAGGAGCAATGGCTCATGCTCACCAGTTCCCATGACTGGGACTGGTCACTCCAGATTAGTCATTAAAGACAACCATCATTCTGGAATCTTCTAGAGGTTACGTAAAGAGAGCAGGCTGCTGAAGTATGTGCTTGCTTTGTCAATCTCAGTAAATGGTATGTTCCATGGCAAAGGATATCAAATGTAGAGTTTAACTAGGTACTAGATGTCAATGCTGTTGTGCTCAAAGGCAAATGCAGTCTTATTTGTTTGGCTGATAAAGTAATTTAATAAATAAAAGCACTTCTGAATTTATTTTTTTTTCCAAATAGAGTCAGTTACAAAAAATATCATAGACAAGCCTGTGCTATGTCCATTATTTCGAGACCAGCTGTGCTGTTTTATGCTGTTTGGGAGTTGCAATTACCATTTCAGTGTGTAATCAGAAAAACTGTGTTAGAAAAGTGCTTTTGATAAAATTGCGTCTGATTGTCACCAGTTTCCTTCCTTGTTTCACAATCCCAGATCTTTGTATAAGTAATGGCAACCATTCTATTATATTGTATTTGTTAATAAGATAAAATATAGATAATAATATGATACCTAATCCTATTACAAGAGTATAGAATTTTCAGAATTCCAATTATCAATGGAAATTTTCATCGTAATTATTCCTGTTAAACACCATTGGAGATCAACGTCAAATACACCATTTAGGGACAAAATTTCTAGATCTCTTAAGGCTTTCAATATGATAAACAATTTAGAAAACTTGGTTCTTTTGAATATTTCTCCCTGATTCTTTATAAGTAAAGGCAGAGATGACAGATGGTAAAGTTTTAGAGGGCTATGTGAAGTAGAAGTTGACCCATGGAAATTTCTTATTCTAGGCTCCTGTACTTCTAGGGTGAACAAATAACTCCAAGCCTTCACAGGTACTTAATGCCAAATGCAGTGTCTGACTTTTATCTGAAGGCAGTGGTTCTGTTAGCCATCTACAGAGCACTTTGATAACAAAGTCCGGGAATAAACACTAATCCAAAGCTCAAGAAGAACACAGTACACATCTCAAATTCCAGTTTAAGCTTGCTCTGCTGATAGAAAAAAAAATAATCAAAGGCTTTTATTCAAAATGGCATTGAAACTTCCAGTTGACATGAAAATCTCCAAGATGAAAAATATGAGGATATTGCTTCATTATCATAGACTGAGCTAGTTTAAGTCATGCTCAACACTTTATTTGATGGCAACATCACTTATGCTCTCAACATGCCAATGAATCATAGAGAAATGAAGACTTGTAACTGGTTTAATTTCTGATACCTATTTTAGTTTCCTTGACTATGAAACAGTACTCACTGTAATATCTTGAAAACCAGATTGTTTCATTCATTCTGTTGCAGTTAAGACAACACTGACAGCAACAACCTTGATCCTAAAATTTCTGTGAAGTTCAAAAAATATTAAACTAATCTGCAAGCCATTGTTAGTATCTGTATTGTAAATAAAGCCAGTATGACCCTGATTCAGGTGTGGAAATAATAAAGCAGATGTGCTCCATAAATAGTTAGTGGAAGCAATCTCCCATATTGTCTCTACAGTTTACTTTTTGTTAAAAAAAACCCACCCAAGAATTTTACCTAATACATTTCCTAAAGAAATATAATGTAGTCTCATGTCTATTGTCCTTTAATTGTCACTGCTAGTGCCGTGTTTGTTGTGTGGCAGGTAATTTTGGTCTCCAGAGCTTACAGTCTGGCAGCTCTGCTGAGAGCAAAGCTTACTAAAAGATTACACGTGCATGTAGGCATGAATAAACAAGTGTAGTGACTTCAGCCTACCAAAAATTTAAATAAAAAGTAATTATCAATATGCACAAAATACTACTACTTAGCTTTATCAACTTGCATTGAAAAAAATTGAATACAGAAACTGCCTCCTCCAGTGTGTGCCAGTTTTCATTTGAGGAGATTTAAGCAGTGCATTATGCTTAAATTCCCCAAAGTATGAACATTTTCCTAGGAGAGCCAAGAATGCTTAATCCTGCTTTTATGTCTAGATCTGTTATGATGAAAAGTGACTAATGGCATTTAAATACATTAATCCAAGAAAAAAGGAAATCTTGTTTTTTCCAGCTTGATATCAGAGTAGTTATATGAGGGAAAAAATGAAAGAAAACAATAAAGCAAGAGACAAGGAAAATACAGTAAAGTGGAAATGAAAAAAACAACGAACTAACCAACAAACAATGTACCCGTTTTCTTTAAATTACATTGTTTCCCACTGGATTTGTTTTGTGAAAATAAAATGTGGGCAAAATTTCAGTCCATTGCACTCTTAAATCATAGTAGAAAAGAAATACACATTTTTGTGTATGTCTACCATGTGTATACATATTCATAATAATTTGCTCATTATGAGAATTGAGGCAAGGTGCAAATCATTTAAAGCTGAATTTATGGAATCTAAAGTCTCTATTAAATGATGAGTGATGAGTCACTATCTTGAGTCACAGAAGCAGTTAAGCACTGCTCATGTACTTGGCATGGAAAACCTGGAAAAGAAAGGTGCCTCAGAGTCTAAGATATGATGTAATAGCAAAAGAAGGTCGTATTCCCACATGCACACTTCAGAAGACACCTCTGCTTTTAGAGATGTGTTTCTTAACCAAAAGTTGAGATCTTAATCCAGAAATTAGAAGGTTGGGTCCTGCAAACTGTACTATGCAGCTAGTCAGCTGTGCTCATCGCAGTGTTTTCCAAAGGTTGTATTAATGATAAAGAAAATGTTGCTTAGCAGGGACTGTCTGCAATGCATAGTGGCATAGTCAAGTGTTTGGAATCTCACAGGTAGATTTTTAAAAACAAGGTATAAGGATATAATAGGGCATAATAATGAGACAATCAACCCTTATTCTACCTTATGATTTCAGTGGGATTACTTAGATAGTAAATTATGTAGTACCTGTAAACTGCATGGAGAGGCTGATGGTATCTAGGCTGATGTGATCAACAGCTGATCATTCAGTGGAAACTGAAGGATATGGGGATATAAGGAGGCTGCTCTGAGTAGTGATATAGAATGAACCAGTAAAAATTTCTATTTCGATTTTTTTATGAACATGCTTATAGAGTACTACTGTAAGACCTCATTTAATTTATAATACCATTAGCCATTTTGCTAGAACTCACCTTTCATTAGTAAAATATACTACCTATTGCTTGAATTTGGCAATAACAGGTTATATTTCAAATTAAATACCCTTTTGTGTTATTTAATCACCAATATCATTCAGATTCAAAGTATTGAAATACTATCTACCTTTCTATTGAAATTGTAACCAGATACTATTCATTCCATGGCACCTAAGTGGAAGAATTAGTCTGAGTTAGTTTCAAATATCAAGTTTGCTATATTTATGTTACTTAGGGCCAGCAACACTGAGCCATGCAATACTCTCAACTCTAGGAGTAAAAGCAGACTCAAAAAACTGCTGAGGAAAGCATCTAGAACAAGTAAAAATAAATATTCCAGATCCTGCTACTTGCTGAAACCACGTTCAATTTGCAAGCAATATGTTAAAACATAAACAGGTACATATCTAGATGTCTACTTTTCTTGAATGGAAATACAAAGTAACTACATGAAAGATAAGGGTCCGGAAGTGAAGAAACATTTAGTGAAAAACCATTACCTTTAGCATATAATGCAGTCTGCTCTCAAGTTTACATTACACTGTACTGAAATATACAGTTCATAAAAGATGGTTTGTATTATGTAAAGTTATATTAGGATTTGTTTTCTTATATTTTCACAATCTTGTTTTAGTCAATCCATGCCACTCTCTCACTGTACAACTAATTTTATTTGAATGTCAGTCTTAACACAGTCAGTATTTGGCAGGTTTCTATACACTCAGTGTGTTAACAAAAGCAAAATTTTCTTCTGACTACCTATGTATCTTAGATGTGGTCATAATCCATCTGCAAGTTTGAAGAACTAGGAAAATTGGTATTTGGAGATGAAACATTACCTTTAGTTCTTAATATAGGATTCCTGAAGCATAATTTTTTTCTTGCAAACAATATTCTGTCAAGCTTCAACTTTTCATTGTAATTTTCTAATATAACCTAATTTTGGGGAAAATTTAAGTAGCTGAGTAAGTTTAAGGTATTCTGTATACAGAAACAAACCTGGTTCATTATATGTTTGGAAGCTAACACATATTGTGGAATAAAAATCCCATGTTTATAGGTAGGAGTTACTTTAGTGAGCAATATTTTGCCATCAATTATTTCTTGCAACTTGCACTTTAACTCACGCATCTTGCCTTCAAATTGAAGATTCCTTGTTACCCCTTGGAAGGATTTTACTGTATTATGAAGGTAAAGTAAGTCTTACTCAGATGTGTTTTCTCCATTAAACCAATCGTCTTCATCCTGAAATGATGCAACTAGTGATATTCTCCTAATGTAGAAAAGTGATTTCAAAAAGCTGGAAAACATTTTAAGATGCTTTTGATTGCAGATATAATTTCAACACCTTTTGTCAGACAAATTTTGAAAATGTAGGTTTCATATACTTAACAGTCAAATGTCATTTATCTATAGCACACTTCACTGTTTTATGCAGTATGAGTTGGAAAGTTAGGTATAAGCAGTTTTTCATTTGCACTATCCATTAAATTGTAGGCAGGGAGGTAATTTCCAAAATAAACATTAGCTTTGTAAGCATTGTCAGAGGACACACTGCCAGAAGTTCAAAACAACAGTATGTAGTACAATTTTTAAGTGTGGTTTCATTGCTTTCTTGAAAGCAATCAAATAGATGATGAATTGTCATCCTTTCAAATATGAAGTAAGAACAACTAGCGAAGCATTTTCGTGTTTTCTTACTTGGAGACATCAATGCCTGCAGGAAAATATGCCCATACAACAGAATATTAAATTGTTTCCCAGTTAAGAAGAATTTAATGTGCTATTAATATATGAAGGAACTGTTGTACTGTGATCTAACACTACAGTATAAAAAGCCTTAAACTTACGGTGACATCCATAATTTGTATTGATTTCCAGTGCAGTGCAGTCTTAGGACAACAGAAATACCTGGACCTTGGAGCCTGACATGAAAGGGCATCACAGCCCAGGTCACAGGTACAGCCACATGCACGCAGATCCTCTGTGTCCTCCACAATGAGGAATTTAGCTGTCTTCCCAACATCACCTATTCTGAATCTATAGCAACCCTCCTCTAATATGCAAAGCTATTTTTAGCATCAGGGCAGCCTTGAAATCAGCAGGTAAAGCATGAAAAGAATGAATAAGTGGTTGTGGTGCTTGCCTGTGAATAGAAGCTATATTTAGCTCTGCAGAGTGAGAGCTCTTAATATATATAATGTGTATATGAAGGGAGATCTGCCTCCCGAGGGTACGCAGAGGTGACAGAAACATAGAGTAGAGCATTATTACTACCTAAGCAGTTATATGAAAAAGTCATTATCTCCGATTGTTCTGTTTAGGAAAAGAAATTGTTAATGGAATCAGGTATCTTTGATTCAGTCTTCATTTGCAAAGAATGTATTGCATTCGTTTCCCTGAGTGAAAAGCAAATTGAACAGCAGCTCAAAGCTCTTTTCAGCCAGGTTCTCTAGGGAAGTTTCATAGACCCTCCTTTCCAATGCTTGGGTCCAAGATTCTTGTTTCTGTGATACCGCCTCTGCTCCAAGTCACCACTCCTGGTTTATTGTCTTCCTCTTTTGCTTATTTGTTCTTCTGTTTGCTGCAAAAAAAATGCTTAGGAGCAAAAGCTACATGTGCCTTTGTTTAATGGGTAGTGTGTGCCAGCTATTTAGCTGGGGAACGATGTTGCTTCATGAGAAGTTCATTACTTCTTACTGATGTATGCTATTGAGGCTGGGAATTAGGCCCTCCATTTTAATGACTCTTTGCCTAAATCACAAGGACAGTAACAGTGGAAACTTGCAGAGGCCTAGAAGTGATTGGTGTCTAAAAGAAAGCCAGCTGTATGGAATTTGGATTGTTGTCTTAGAAAAGTGATATATAGGAAGCACTGTAAGCTCAAAATGTGAATGTTGTTATACACGTTCTATATATACATGTTCTGTAACTAGAACATGTATCTCTCTGTTGCTACTAAAATTACATTTAAAACTACAGCCAGTTCTTTGATAATGTTGTGTTGGTTTTGCTCTCCCACTGCAGAGGGAGAGAGCCAGCAGCAAAAAAGAGCAAATCTTTTCTTAAAGCTGTATTGAGTAAATAACATATTGGCATACGAGCAAACAGATGTGATGGGCTTCTTCAGCCCTTCAAAGTTTCTGCAGGGGGATGTGGTTCATAAGGAAAAGGGAGTGGTAACTTGGTGGAGAGTCTGTGTTGGACTTTGTGAAGTGTGCTCACCATAGGGTAGGGTGTCAGGCAGATCTGGTATTTGCTTGAGGTAAAAGGAATTAACTCTAACCAAAATGAGGTATTTTTCCAAATTTATTGAATTGATCAAATAATAAAAATACCAGTAAAATACAGTTGTGTAACTATCACCAAGAACCCCTTAAAATGCTTCAGTGCTGACCCAAACCCCAACTTTGTAAAGCATTTGGATTAGCAACAGTGAAACAATAAGATGCATTTTAGTCACATTGCACAATTCATTATGTCAGTGGCACTAAGATTTCTTTTATTGTGAATTGTTCAGGACATCCAAACCTTCTGTTTTTAATGAGTGAAGATTCTTTCCCCAAAAGCCTGTTATCTCTACTATGTAACAAATAAATTTGCTATGTACATTTAAATACATAACATTTAGTTACTTTTTTCTGTCTGTAAAATGACAAGGGAAATTAAATACAAGTTTATAAAGATTAGAATAATTCTGCAGGGACCCAATGCCATGAAAAAGTAGAGAAGGGCAATGTAAGATAGCACAGGTCAACGAAAGGATTTTATACCATTCTGTCTGTTTTTAATTAGCATCTTGGCAAACTGGAAGAGCTCAAACATTTTTCCATGAAGAAATGTATTATAGACTTTTCGAGCTGCCAATTAAATGGCATTTAGCTACAGTGACAGTGGTATGTTGTTTTTGGTCTGTAGAAAGCACTTGCTCATGCTAAAAAATCTGGGACATTTTGTTTTGGATACAGGGTTCTTACTCGACTGGATTTTCTCTCTGATTTTTACTCTAGGCATGAAGATTACCTCCTATGAACAACTACTAAATTAATAAATAGTGTAGGGGTCTGGCAGAGTAAATATAATTGTCAAGTGTCTGTATACATCTCTTGAGGGTCTGCCCTCCAGTTAGATGATAACTTTTAAACAGTTCTAGGTAAATATAGAGCCTTTTATGAGGTTCATATTTTGTCCTGTTTGGTCCAGACTGAGGTGGTTTGTCACCAGTTCTGCCTTATGGTTCATTTAACTATTTGTAAGCATTTGTAATATGAAAATGCCCCTCAGATGTGTGGCTCCCTATACATTTTCTCTTAACAGCAAAGCCAATACACCCTGACCTCAGCTGTTTCATCTGGTGAACCCACTCTGCTGGGAAACAATGCAGGAGCTAAGGAACAGCTGAGGAAACGCAGAGATTTATACAGGCATCCAGTCTCATTTGGAGGAGCAGGAATAGACAACCTCAGAGGAAACTAGGGGTCAGTACATAACAAGATCAATAGGATTTATGGTGCCTTTTTCATAGTGAAGGGCCAATGCAGTAGTTAAGGTTATGTCCATGTCTGACCTGAACAGTTAGATTTTTCTGTTTGATAGTTTGTTCTGCTTTTTTTTTCTTTAATACATGAGGTAAAGCTACCGAGCTGTGGCACTTACCTGCCTGTTCTTACAGCAGGAAGAGAGTCAGACTGGAATGAACCATTATCCCACTGAATGTGTAAACACAGTTAACAGTAGCAGTATTGTCAATATCAGCCATTCAAATATGATAGGTTTAAAATTTTATGATACTGATTTAAAAGTCATGTGATAGCAAAACATTACATTTTTTATGCTTCTTAACTAGCTTCTTGGCCTTTATGCATCTTAGTTACCCAGGAGGTTGGATGAAGTGTCCTCCCTTGATCCCTCCCAACCTCAGAGAGCTTTCAAAAATCACACGGGGTAGAAATCCTATAACTTTAAAATGTCTTCTGAGGTAATTTCTCATAAGCTCTACCGTTTAAAACCCTGCAATTAAAAATAAAGCATCAATAACCATAAAGATGTCCCGAGCCCTGGGTTGTAACAAAATCTGTCAATTGGTCAAATTCTGGTGTACCTAAGCCAGTACCTAAGTAAGTACACACGGAGCCACCTACCTAAACAGTCACTAGGATATGCTCAGTGGAGCAGGTCTTCTGCATTACCATGCAATTTTGGGCATGAGATCCAAGACCTGACTCTCTTCAGAGGTGATAATTTCCAACTCCACAGTGGAACTGTAAACTGGCCACTTTATGCAAGGGAAGGGAGACCATCCTCCAAGTTTTTCTTTCCTTTAAAGTTGGCAGTAATGAAGTAGCAATTTCCTTGGCTTTTTGACACAGAGACTGGCCTGGTTGTTCTGCTTTTAATGAAACTTTTGTAGTATAATAAAGAAGGATATCCATAATACAGACCCATATGACAGGAGAGGGTAAAGTTGGAAGAACTTTCCAAATAAAAAGTTCTGGGCAACCCTGTGATAGTTTCTAAGATAGCCTGTATTATGAGCTGCTGTAAAGGCATCTCAAATTTTATTATGCCTAACCTGCAGAAGGCCTCTTCCTGGCAATGGCTCTTAGTGCCAGATCCACCAGGAAGCAGTCTTTTCAGAACTGTTTAGAATTCACAAGACTTAGTTTTGTTTATTGAAAGTACAGCCTCAGTCTCAACTGCTTTAAATTTGCCATGTGCTGCAGAATTCGTTAAAAAGGGTGACACTGGGAGAGTGAAAACTCAGACTCATGAGATGTTTGAAGGAGTCTTTGATCTCAGAATCCTTCTGCTCCAAACACAGTGGTAACATCGCATGGTTTAATATGACGGGCTTAACACCAAGCACAGTGAAGTCCATCGAAGTCTCACCATCAGTGGAGTCTGGATTAGGCCACATAATTGCAGGCAGCATATCCTGAGCATAGAAAAGGCAACACAGTTTTCTAAAAGCAGGATAAAATAAAGGAGAACTCTTACAGTGCATATGTCTGCAAAGGGAAACCTAGTCACCATGAAACCACAGGTAGCTCATTAAAATGTTGTCACGTGTATAATGAAAATATATTGGGCTAATGCAACTATGCAGAAATAGTCAGTGGAGCAGAGTTAATCTCTCAAAAAAGTATTAAATCTTTTTTAAAATAACTTTGGGCTCTATTCTGACTGCTTTCCTCAAATATTTTAGCAAACAGGCTTACTCATAGAATTTTTCACATTGTAGCCATATATTTGAGAATACTTGCAAAAAAAATGTATTTTTAGTAAATAGTAATAATAATAAATGCATCTGTTTGCTCTAGAAACGAATCTACAGAAGTTGTGCTAAGTCTGGCCAAAGAACCCAAATAGTGATAGGTGGTGAATGCCTCCAATGACAAGTAGCAAAAGTATCTTTAATTTTGACCATCATATACCTGCACCAGGCTTGTTATCTGTTGATTGGTTATTATTAAAAATAGTTACCAAATAATTTGGATTCACTGGAAGAAATAAACTATTTGATTCTCATGATATCAAGTGAATATGTGAGAAATAATCAGGCACTAAGGCTTATTTGTCTCTGGTGAAAATGAAAGAGGTGAAATATCACAGCATATTAATGAAATGCAGGAAATATGAAAATTTGCACTGCTCAGCACAGCGATGTGTGATTCTCTGTTGTTACCAACTGGGCAGAAATGATCAAGGGGCAGCAGTGGATTATGGGGATGGTGCCAGGGCACACACCACCCCTCCCACACCTACCTGTCCTGGGGGCTTCTCTCACCTCTGCAGGTGACAGAGCAGGCCAGGGCTGGCATGGGGCTGTGGCACAGCGGGCAGCTGGAATAGTGGGACACCAGGATAGCAAGACACCAGGAGAGCAGGACACTGGGGTGGGTGAGGGCAGCTCTGGCCGGCCCCTGCAGCTCCAGCCCAGGCGGCTGTACAAGTGGTCTCGCTCAGGTCCATGCTGGGACCCGCTGGCCTGCTCAGCACCGAAGCCAAACCACCTGTGTCAGCCAGAAGTGCAGCATCTCCCTGCCCACACAGGAACACCTCTGCCAGCGAGCACCTCCCATGCACGACGGGGTGAAGATTTTTCAGCTAAAACATTGTCAAATGATGGGAAGCAAACCAAGTAATACAAGCCACAGCTCCTTCA
>NW_009953651.1:1012113-1042303 GCF_000747805.2 Chaetura pelagica | reverse complement strand
AAACCTTGCTGAAAGAAAAATAAATAACATTTGTATGGCATTGTGCCTAATCAGTACCTGAAACGCCAGTGAAAACAAGCTAGCAAAGACAGAGAGGCAGGCGCTTGGATGTGGGCACCACAGGCACTTGCCTGCTCTGTTACCCAGAAAACCAAGAATGATGGCATAGGTAAAGGATGAGCCAAATGTTGCCATGGCTGGGCAGCAGCTATGCCACTGAAAATCCACAAACCAATTCATTTTTAAACTATTACATGGCAAGAAATGAGATACAGAGCTTGGCACAAAAGGACCCTGGAAAATGTGATTTATGCCTCTCTTTTGACAGAGCTACTATAAGTATTCATAATATTTGCAATTTTAGAAAAAGTAGTTGTTTTGGCATGGGGTTTGGAATAGAAAACTAACTTCCAGGCGGTTCTCTGCACAGACAGAATGAGCCAGGTTATTGCCCTGCTGCAGAGTGTGCTTTTTTAAATTGAAAAACAGCTACATTGCAAAGTTTTCAGAAGGTTCAAAATGTGTCTGGAGTATTAACTAAAAAGAAATGCCTAAGTAAGTGGTGCATTTCAGTGAATGAGCTGAAGGAAATTAAGAGGTTACACGATCAATGGCAAAATATTGCCATGGCAATGGGTAGCTTTGCCAGGAATAAACAAACAAACAACAACAGGCTTCTTTTCTTTCAGCAAAAAGTTAAGAGAATTTTCTGTTCTCACCTCACCAAGTCTGTGCTTTTGGACATCTCAGAGGAGAGAATATACTGTACCCTACTTACGCAAGTCCCACAAATCCAGGTCCCTTTAGTCATACAATTAGATCATTTCCAGAGCAAGAAGTAACCTTTATACCCAGGGGAAGGCATCAGCATTTACTTTATAATTATTTCAGTGCTTTGGTTACTGTAATTCTGTACCATTTTCTTACAGACAGTGGAAGGGCTCAGAAATAACACAGCTCTCTGCCACTACTAGTTGAAGTCGATCCTGCTTTAGGAGAGACTGCTGACAGGGAGGATTTCCTTATGAGCAAAAACATGGGCCCGCACTTAAATTAATAAAGAGCTTTAAAAAAAAGACACTGCAGATAGCAAGGGAGCTGAGGAAGCATGAGCTGCCCTTTTCCACAGGCACGAGTCCAGGTGAGGAGTGTGATGCACAGGCAACGGAGTCCTCTCCCTTCAGTGGTGATCCTCTGCCTCTGAAAGCTTTCTGGACCTTTCTGGCCGTCCCCAGCCCCTCAGAGGATGCAGTCCCACTGCTGGATGCGAGCCCCACGGGTCTCCTCTCAAGTCAGGGAGACCTCAACTGCCACCCAGGCAAGGATGCAGCAACACTAGGGTCCTGCCTGGTGTCCATATGCTGAGTTTCTGCAGTTCTGCAGGCTGCTGTCCCCTTTGCAATCTGCCACACATAGCATCTGGAATTCCCTCTGGGCACCTATATTTGGGTATGTACTTGGCCTTGCTGGCATCGTTCCTGAGAAAGACAGATGTGGCCTGGTGTTGGTCTTGAGGTTTGGAGCTGTGATTGCAGGAGCAATGGGCCAGAGCCAGATGGCCATGTAGGATCAAAGGAGGAGTAACCAGCAGTGGAGATCTTCTGGCTTACAGGTGTCTCCTGGTGAGGAGACAGACACCTATGTGTAGGAGTCAAAAGTGATCATGACTGTATTACACTTCTGTGCCATCGGATCAAGCTAGTAGACTTTGTGACCTGTGTAACACAAACAGTGCTGCAGGTCTGATGAGGAAGTGTCAAGACCTATTAGAGTTTGCAAAACTCTTCTAAGCAATCCTATATTGGAAAAAATAAAATCATCCTATATTGCTTTCCAGCTATTTGGCATTTATCAGATTTAACATTCTTTATATAATAACACTTAGGTTCTGCTTAAGTTCCCTATAAAATATTTAATGTAGTTTACTGTAAAGTCTTCAGGCTGAGGACTGTTTCTTACAGAGTATTCATACTCAGCCAGCACTAATTTCAATTGCAGCCATCAAGATCTATCCCTACCCTGTCACTTTTCAAAGAAGGTCCATTCCTAACTACAGGTTTAACATAACTAGTGTTTAAATATAGATTTTATTTTTTTCATCTAAAATTATCAAACCAGTCTCCAAGCAAATAATTTTTTAAACTTGAACTTTGAATTCATGTCGTCTATTTTGAATGATGCCTGGTCCACTTTATTTAACCAGCTCAGAAAAGATGTAACAAATAAGAATCGTTCCTTTTCGGGGGGGGGGGAAATAATAATAATAAAAATATTTTTAAAAGTGAAAAAAAAAAAAAAGGCAGTTGAGTTCTATTTTGCATGAGAAAATATTTTGTTTAGGAATGACAGTTGTAGGCATTCTCTCATGCATTGTAATATTTTCCATGTGTGACAGCTTGTTTTTCAGTGGTACAAATATGTGCAATAAGGGCTCAGGATGAAAATTAATCTAACAGCTTTTGCAGCAAAGCTTTTGATGGTTTCGCTCGATTTCATTTTCCTGTGGATGCTGCCGTTAGTTCTGCTGCTTGCAATATGTGAAGCATAATTCTCACAGGTTCACGAGGTTGTAGGGATCCAGTGAGAGATGACTGATTTCTTCCCCCACACACATACACTCCACCCCACACCCACTCACCCACCCACCAGCAAAACATAATGCTGTACTATTTTTGGTAACAGGGAAAGGGCCTCCCTGTGAAAACAGAAAGCAGTGTATTTCTCAGTTGCATCACTTTGCAATCTAATGCTCTGTTGTGCTCAGTGTTTTTGTGGTGATGCAAGTCTTTTTTTTTTTTTCCTTCCCTTCAGCCGGTTGGATTTTCCCCATCTTACAGCACCTCGCAGGTCTCTTCTCTGAGCAGTACGTTGCCTGAGTGAGTGGAAACATACAGATCAGCTGCAGGTTTCTGTCTACAAAAACAGAGTGAAAGAGAAAGAAAAGGGTTGGGAAAGCAGAGACAAATATTGACCTGGACTTACAGAAAGACATCCAATGGCTGAATAAAGAACCCCTGTTCATGTTTTGGGATATTCTTTCAACTGGCTGGAACAAGAGCGGATCAAAAGAATGGGAAATGCCAGCAGACCCTTTAGAAGAATTGCTTATTTCTTATGCCTTTTATCTGTGCTTTTGCTGACTGAAGGGAAGAAACCAGTGAAGCCAAAATGTCCTGCCTGGTGTACTTGTACCAAAGATAATGCTTTATGTGAAAATGCCAGATCTATTCCTCGCAGCGTTCCGCCTGATGTTATCTCACTGTAAGGGCTGTAAGCATTTGGTTATTTAATTTATGATTTAAAATGAAGTAGGATATGTGCTGTTTCAGTGCATACGGAGGGATGCTTGCTGCAGGGAGTACCTCCAGCATTCAGAATCATCAGCTAATGTGTTAAAATTGTGCTGCATCTTTGAATCCTGATTTTTACATCTCTTTCATCTGTCTGTCTGTCTGTCTGTGTATGTGCACACATCCCATTTTATATCATCTTCTACACTACATGAAACCTGTAACATTCATTTTTTTGTTGTTGTTGGGGTTTTTTTTGTTTGGCTGGGGTTTTTTGGGGGGGTGGGGGTTGGGGTTTTTTTGTACTTACATAAATAAATTTCTCTGTGATGACCAGATCAGTATTTCAACTGTAGATATATGAGACTACATTAATATAAGGTTGTGTTTTTTTTTTCTTCTTTCCAGATCCTTTGTGAGATCTGCTTTTACTAAAATCCCAGAAGGGAGTTTTTTGCTCACACCATCCCTGCAGCTTCTGTGAGGAAATTTATATGATACACTTTTGTTATGAAATGTATATGTATCCATAAATATTATACAAAGAGTCTCAGTATTTATTTTATAAGAAACCGCAAGAGAAGATTAATGAGATGACAAAATACAAGACTTTTTAGCAATTTGAGAGATAGTGCATGTTTGGTTTTTTTCTAAGTCTTATCTACTTAGTATTTTGCAAGGCTATCTGTTGTCAGTGCTACTTTAAATGACTACATGCTAAGGTTCTGGTGACAGAAGATATGCTATCCTTATTATGCTTTAATTAACTTTACAGGAGGGATTTGAGCATTGCAAAAACTATTCTTGTTTCTTTTCTGCAGTCCTGGGGCCTGATCCCAATATAAAGCTGCCCATTTGCAACTCTCATCGACTGCGAGCTCAGCACCCCTCAGATTAGGCCCTTCACTGCAGTGGGACAGGTCCTGAAGTCTCTTTCCATGTAAAATTGCCATTGACTTCTGTCGAAGTTTAGTCACTTCAGTGGGAGTTTTGCCTTCGTAGCACCTGGATTTGACCCTATTTGTTATTCCACATTCTTTGAATAAAATACAAAAAAGTAATGAGCATTTTCTTCCAATTAAAAAAATTTAAGCCATTTTTTCCAAAATCTAATGCTGCAATGAGACATGCAGAAAGAGAATATTTTGGGATGTTTAAATACTAGATGCATTTCTCTATAGGTTTTTGGCAGGGTTGCAAGCTTTCCTAAAAATGTGGGTATATGATTATATAATTGTGAGCTATACAGAGGTAGAGGGGGTGTAACCTAAACTGTTCATAGCGGATGTGCTGCCAGCCTGACACACACCCAGAAATCCAGCAAGGCGGACTCCCTGATGTGATCAACATCAGAATTGGACGTCTGTCCCAGACTGACTTCCCATGCTCTCTAGATGTGGTCAGAGTTGTGATGTTGATGTATTGGAGCCCTACGGCTGTTAGATAGAACTGCTGGTGCACCAGTAACTGAAGCCCTGACCCTAGCTGTACTCTGCTACCTCAAGTGGAGCTGGTAAGGAGGTGCAGATGTACTGTACAATTTTGGATACAGGGTAAATAGGTAAATGCAGTTACTATGGAAACCTAAATGCTTTTCCATGGTGCTTTATTCCTGAGAAGCTTTTCCCAGGTGGTCACAGATCACAAAACAGACACATTACACGTAATTCCTGAAATGGGTCTTTCAAAGGAAATAAAAAAAATAAATAGCAGCATTGGTGGAGCTTGTATCTGAGTGAGTAGGACATAATCTCTCTTGGCTATGATACACCACCTACACTTAGCAATGCCCCTGCTAGGAAGGCAGAATTGAGTAGGGTGGAGTAGGACAGTCATCTTATTTTTGAGTTATTACAGTGCCTGGCACTGTGGGGTCAGGCAATGGTTTATGGCATTTTGGTAATGGTAATGATTTGCATGGTCTGCCATACACTAAAAAGTGCGTTCTAAGCTGCTGTTCATAAATGCTGCAACAAAAGCTCTGAGCCCAGACAAGCAGGTTTTCTTCCATTATGGGCTTCGACAAGTGATCTCTTTTCCAGATATATTTCTAGCACTGTAGCTTAGCTGCTCGCTATCTCTGGAAAGTCAAGTTTCTGATCTAAGGCAAATTACTCCTTAAAAAGGGACCATAGGTGCAGGTTTATATCTGTAGGGTCAATACTCCAGTTTGTACATGGAAAAGAAACATTTCCAGCTTCAGCAGAAGATAGTAAGAAAAATAAGAATATAGAAAAACTCAGGTTAATTACACATTACAGTAAGTTTTAGCTCTTCTTGTTTATAGCTGTATTGGCAGGTTTAATTTAGCCAATTTAGCAGCTTATATGTATTTTTATGTAATCATCTCCAGCATTACATTTTTTAATTCCAAATGTATTTTGCTATCTCCAGAATGCCAGTCACACATTTCTGGGTGTGGAACATAATTGCTGCTATTATAATTTACTACTGTTTTTACTGTAGTAAATGGCAATGGTCCAATGGTCCAGCAATGGTCTCTGGAAAAATTATGGTCTTGTGCTAAACAGTACTTGGAAGTCCCAGGCCAGGAGAGCTTTTCTTCTTGGATAGTATGGGTGGTATGCTCTGTGCTCTTCATGTTACAACAAAAATACGAAGGACCTCCACAGCTATGGTGAATTGCCAGCAGGAGTATTCCTTAAATGTTGAGAAAATCTCCCTGCTCTCATCTCCAGCACTCGTTAACTGTGTATCAGCAGCATGCTGAGGCTATCCTTATAAACTGATGACATGAAAGCCTGTAGAAAGAAGGGAGGTAGTCATGGCACCAGGATCCATCCCTGCTAGCAGTGCACAGTTCCTGCTAAGCAATACAGTCCCAGCCACAGTACAGTCTCTTCAGGCTCTGTCCCCAGAAGTAGTAGCTGGTGGGTCCCAGATCAAGCAAATCTGGTGTTTGAGAGGCAAATCATAGAATCATAGAATCTTAGGGGTTGGAAGGGACCTTGAAAGATCATCTAGTCCAACCCCCCTGCCAGAGCAGGATCACCTAGAGTACATCACACAGGAACGCATCCAGGTGGGTTTTGAATGTCTCCAGTGAGGGAGACTCCACAACCTCCCTGGGCAGCCTGTTCCACTGCTCTGTCACTCTCACAGTAAAAAAATTTTTTCGGATATTCACCTTGAACCTCCTATGCACCAATTTACACCCATTACCCCTTGTCCTATCACTGGTCATCACTGAGAAAAGCCTAACTCCGTCCCCCTGACACTCACCCCTTACATATTTGTAAACATTGATGAGGTCACCCCTCAGTCTCCTTTAATGAGCTCACCAAGTGCAAGACCTATGTTATAAGCCTGGCATTATCTAAAATAGGTATATTATATAAAGAGATATCACCTTGTTCTTTAAATTACAAGGAGGGTAGAGTACAGAAAAGGCAAAATTATCCAGTGGAATCATATCAAAAAAGTAAAATTAGTTGCAGGAAGATTTACTAGATTGGCCTTTTGGTTCAGAGGTTTTACAAAAATACTTATTTTCTCTAAGAAAGAGAAGTAGTCATTGCTTCTAACAAAAGGGAAGAATTTCCTGCTTATATTTTTCATACATACATATAGGAATAATATTTAAAGCAGAAGAAGCACAGTCTGCAATAGCCAAGTGATAAAATAAATCAACTGCATCTTACTCTTAATACAAACTTAAAAATAAGAGATTAACTCTTATTAAGAGCTCTCATCAATTAAGCGTATTAATTCATCCTTGGAAATTTTTAATTGCTGAATGTTATGGTGTGAATCTATTTATCCAACAGTCCAACTGAATTAAAAAATGGATGTGAATGTAATATTCCACTGGCATAAAATTCATTGTACTTGACAGTACCTCACCATATTAAGGGTACAGGCAGAACTGAGTTAAAATGGACAAATGCAAACATCTCTGATAAACATAAAGCTGGAAAAATTTATGCTAATCCACTTTTAATGCTTACAAAAATACATAATATCAGATGTATTGCTGGTGTTTTTACTGCTATATGGATGCAAAATGTATACACAGACCAAGAGCTATCTCCAGCAGGTTATAATGTGGTCTTAAAAATAGTTCTGATTTGAACATTAGCTAAATTAAGAGATTTTCCTTTTTTTTTTTTTTTTTCTCAGTATCTTCTCAGTCCCCTCAGGTCAAATATGCTCACAGGTTTAACTCAGAAGTTAAGGGGGTTTACTCCCTGTCAGTGGTGTAAATTCAACCTGATGTCTGGCTAACCAGCTGGATATTTTCCTTATGTTGTCATCAAAAGTAAGTGTTCTTCCAGACAATTTAGACCTATGTAGTACTTGAACATTTCATTGTTGTCCAAGTATGTCTCCCGTGGCGCTTGTACAATCCTGTTGTTTTACTGGCATGATAAACCCACGTTCACATCCCACAGAAGTCAATGGAATTTTATCAGCTGGCTCCAGTATGCAAAGCAAGGAGTTTTTGGATCGTTCCCTTTTCACCATGCTATGGTGCAATATATCAGCCTCATGAACCTGTAGTGCTTTCAGGGACAAAACTATGAAACCAGGCAGTGGAAATTTGGCCTACTGTGGCTTGTTAGACTGTTTTCTGAATATGCTCATAACCTCATGGTCTTTTGTTTTGCATCTCTTTACGCAGGTTGTTTACATCCAACAGTTTTGATGTTATTAGTGATGATGCTTTCATGGGCCTTCCTCATCTAGAATACTTGTGAGTGAACAAAATTTCCTGGCATTATTGAATAGAGTGGGTGGGCTTCCAAGTTCCAGATGTTGCTTTGACCAGAATAACTTTATGACCCATTACAGGTTCATAGAGAACAACAGCATTAATTCAATTTCAAGAAATACTTTCAGAGGACTGAAATCTTTAATTCATCTGTAAGTAAAAGTTGTTTAATATATTACTTGATATATTTATTACAGTAACTGAACCCCTGTGTTGTTGGATTTTGCGTTTTGATAAATAGCTGTTCACATTGTTAAAGCTGTGTTAATAGTGATCTAGTTAGAATGTTAATCTTTGTGTTTCCACCAAAGACTTCCAAACTGTGGTATGTGTAGAAGGCTAGGATTCAAACAGCTTCCAAACAGTACATGTTTGGCAGTAGGTCCCTGAATTTCTTTGCTCAGAGCACTGGGGATTTCCAGCAGAGCATGTAGGAGCAGGAAGAAAGCAGGATGGGTCAGGAAGCTTGACACTGACAAGCTGAGTCCCAGCTTGGGACTTGGAGAAGAGGAATGTGGGAGCTGTGGTAAACATTGAGGTGCCAGGGTGGTGATGCTGAGGAATGGACACACGCTTCTTGCCAGGTACCCTGGTCTGGCAAGGATCCAGGAGAATATTACAGCCGTTCCTGGAACCAGCCATTACTGTCTGTACCCATGTCCACTGCAGCCACTACCCATATGCAGCAGACCTGGACCAAGTCAAACTTGAAAATTCCTACCTAGAACAATTTTAAATAGAGAAGTTGCAACAAGAAGCATTTATTATGACTTACCGATCCACCTCTTCTACTTAACGTGAGGGTGTATCAGCCCTTAGACTTCAGCCGGATGGGCTTTGAACCCTGGCACTGCACCCTCTGCTCTCCTCCATGCAAGCCAGGGCACCCTATGGTCAGGCTCTGTCATGCAGTGGCACTGAGGTCTGCTTAACATTCCTCATGTTACTGCTCAGCGCTTCAGCTATCCTGGAAACACGGCCAGACCCTTGCTCTCTGACATGCTGCGTTGGCCTAGAGGGGAAATGGTTCAGAGGTGCCCTGGATGCTCATGTGGCTGTTGGGAGCAACACTTCCCACGCTCACACCCGCAGAGGCATTTCTCGTGCTGTGCTCAGCAGGTGAAACACTCACAGGCAACAAATACCTGTAACATTGCACTGCAAACACAAGGGCAGCATCCTCATGCTCTGAGCTAGCAATACAGGTTTTACACAGGCTTTTTTTCTCTTCTCTTACATCTTTTAGCAATGATTTTATTTTAGCAAGCAATATGTTTATTGAAAACACAACATCTACTGTAAGAAAACATAACAAAATACAAACATAATGTAAGAGAAGGAGACTTAAACATCTGGGGTGTGTCTGACGTGGTTATATACCCATCTCTGATCATTTGCATTTTGAAGCATGTATCTTGGGGGGTGTCATAGGCAAAGGAATGGAATCTGACCTTTTGGCCTTAACACAATAACCTCCAAGAGGGTTTTGAAACAGGGTAATTTAACTTTTTATTTAATGTATTTTGATACAGGAGAGAAAGAAAAAGTTCCATTTACAATAGATAATGCATAGATATAATAGTTGAATTGCAATTCACCACACCCCTCACCACATAGTAAATGTATCATAAAACACTTTACACTTCCCTTTTTGTCAGAACAGACAAGACACAGTTGGCTGTAACTGAGCCTACTGTGACTACTCATGTAGGTGGTTACTTATAGAATGGCTCTAGGTGTGAGGAAGGGGAAAGAGAGGAGAGGGAAAAAGGCTTATAAATAGGCTGTGCACTTCCCCTAAAAATTCATATTAGAGGTGTAGGTGTAATTATAGCATTGTTAAAAAAGGCAGATAATGGGATAAGGCTGGTCACCGGGACCCTACATTCAAAATACTGATACACATGAATAGCTTTATATTCACAAATGGGTCCAGTACATTATTTATCATATTCATTTACTTATTTAGTAGCTGCTGCTGCCAGTGAGCAAATTGCTTTTTTAACACAAAGAAAGGCACAATTTCTTCTTTACAGTCTTTACTGAGCATACAGTCCAAGAGTAACTTCTTGCCTATTATGTTGGTTTCTGGGGATGCTTCAGCAGTTTCATAAGAGAAAACATACACAAAGATAGAACTACATTTGAGGAGCCACCATGGTTTGTATGTGGTTACATTTTTGAGACTTAGATTTGTGCATCACACTGCTGTCGTGCATGGAGCGCTATTCGTGAAGACAATGAGAAATCTGCAGAAAATAACTGCAAAGGCAGGTCCATTAACCACAGAATGTGACTACTTTAGTCTGCTTGCAGAACCCCTCCTCACCCCTGGGGGAAATCTGCATGTACACATTAAGAAGAAGCATTTGGCACCCTGAGGGATTTCTCATTTATGAAACAGGATAGTATTTGTATACACAAAATATATTTAAAAGAAGCATAGTAAATAAGCATGCAAATGAGTTCCATGCAGTTAGAGGAGAAGATGAACTTTGTTCTATTTATTCTGTTGATTTCCTTTTCTCAGCATAACTTTTGTAATGCAGTAAGCTATCCAAACATTTGTACTTTTATAATGCAATTAACTGTGATAATTATAGCGCATCCTTCGTGCAAAGCAGAGACATCTAGTATTTAGCATTATGCAATATGATTTATTTTCTACTCGGAGTACATTTAAGAAGAGAAAAATTCAGGAAAAATAGTCTTTTTTAAACTAATTTACTAATTTAATATCAAAATCTTACAGTTAGGATGGGACAATAATTTCTATGCACAATATACAGTTTTGATCGCATTTCTCTCCGAACTGTGGCCGTAAATTTAGCTACATGTTTGATACAACCTTCACTCTCTTAATGTAAACTAAATTCCATGTACAGCAGCATCTAGGCAAGCCAGTGTTTTCTAATATATAAGTATGCTTTTTAACTGTGAAATATAAAATGCATAATTTTCACACCAAAATTGGGTAATTCATAAATCTTGTGTAAAATTTTCTGTCAGTCACATTCCCACAGCAGTGGTGAACCCCCTGCTACTTCCAAGTACATCATACCTTTCAGTTTGCTGTGTAAGAATATATAAAAATATATAGGGTATTAAACCTGCCTCAGGTTGCAAGTCTGCTTAGCTTTCTCCATATAAGTTACCTAACTTTCAAAAAATTTATCTTCTATGTAAAATTAAGTAAAATAAGTGAAGCAGATGATACATACACCAAACAGTGTTACAATCAGATGTATTTTGAAAGTGGTGAAGTCATCATGGACTAATGACATCATCCCATATTTTCTATTCTGGATAAGGCAAACAATTTTAAATGAGGCTGCAGACTTAGTACATCTGGGCCTATTCTTGAATTTAAGTATATACCTAAGTGGCTTTGCTTGGCTAGAGAAATTGTAGTTAATAAATAACTTTTGTGTTTACAAGTGAAAACAGAGGAGATTCTAAGTCTTACTAGCTACTGATTCTAACTGGGATTGTAAACTAGCATGATTTATTTCCATTTTCATTTATTCTCATAAGTAATAAATAATTCTATTAATCAAAAGAAACATAAGCTATACCCTACAACATTAGTCTTTTCCTGTCATGCCCCCATGGCATCTTAGAGAACCCAGACCTTTGGTAGACTCACACAGATGTGTCTGACTGAAATGTAATGTATTGCTTTTTCAAAGCCTGCTCACATTTCCTTGCCACTTTTACCAACTAGAATAGTCACTGAATTTAAACATTGGGAATTAGTGGCAGTGTTTTTCTGGCCTCATACACACACAAACACACACATACACACGTGTGCATTTCAGGAAATAAATTAATGCTGATCAGCAATTCCTGAAATCTGAAAACCTTATTTCCAAAACCTATGAGCTAAACCTAAGTTGAACAGCATGAAACCTTTCTTCCAGAAGACATATAAGAAAGGGGGGAAATTGCAGTAATATGAACACCATGTATTGGTATTTCATAAGGAAAACATCAGTTGATCAACTAATGACTAATTGTTTTAAAATAATGGTTTTGGCAAAACAGCAGAGGTGACTGTACTTTTTACCCTGCTAGGTGAAGTAGCGTAAATGCTGTGAGGGAGAAAGCAGAAGGAGGCATAGCATTTTAGTGGAAGAAGAAGTCACAATGTAAATGAGCTATTATTAAAAGCAAGCTTTTATAACTACGTGCTGGAGTTCTTTACATTAAAAAAAAAAAAAAAAAGGTTCTGTATCTTAAAACCAAAACCAAACAAACAACCACCCCCCCACACACACAAACCAAAAAAAGAACACAAACAGTAAAAACCCCACAGTATTGCACTTTGCAAATGTGTTATTTAATGAACTAGCACTGATACTGAAGTGTCTTCTTTTACAGGAGTCTCGCAAATAATAATCTCCAATCGCTTCCAAAAGACTTATTCAAAGGCTTGGATTCTTTAACAAATGTGTAAGAAAACAATTAATTAATCTATTAATTATACTAAAAATATAAAGAGATTATTGTAGAGGACATTCTGAGTAACCATTCAAACCAACTGCCAGTAATAGGATCTTACTGCTTGGTAGAGATTACCCAGGATGGGTATGCTACAGTTTTGTTTACTATTGTTGATAATTTCCTTTAGTTTTGAATATTCCACCAGTTATGAAGACAGTGATATTGTTAATAGTTATGTAAGTACTTATGCATGTTCATTAAGAATTATTAAATAGGAAAGAAGTATTCTTAGGGATGCATGAAACAGCATGGCATGGGGGGGGGTGGAAGATAATTAATGGAGTAACATTTTTCTGTGCAAATAATTTCTAGGAAGGCTATATTTTATCACAAAATCATGTGTCTTAGTAAGTACCATATCCCATACTAAATCTAATTGCAACCAAACCAAAGCATGGACTTGTTCAAATATGTAACTTACATACCAGTTAAAGTACAAAACATAGATAAACAGATAAATCAAATAGTTACTTCATGGAAGTACGTCCTGTTTACAACACATCAAATTCTGGTTCACCTAGTTTGGGATAATGTGTGCAGAACATCCTTTGCCTGCTCCCTGTGTTAAAAAGGTATGCTGAATTCACAGTGGAGAGCTGCAGTAGTAAGATGTGGAGATGGTCAGTATATCTCGTGGCATTACTTGGCATGACTGATCATGGCCAGGTGGTTACACAGTCTGGTTCTGGCACTTCCCTGTTCCTGTACATACGATCTGAAATCTGACTAAAGACAGCTGTAAAAGACATGGAACAGAACTCCTTTGCTTGTGTCTCCTTGAAGACCTAAATGCCTACATCTAAAGGAGACAGCAAATACTGACTGGCTGACTGGCCATCAGGTTACATTAATTACAGTTTTGTTGTTGAGAAGGCTCTTGTTGAGAAAGGATAATCCAAAACAACCTCCCAAAATATGTTGCCAACAGTTTGGTAGGTTTTTGTCCACCTGTACATTTGGGAAACTCAACAAAAATTTCCTACTCATCATCATGTTCTCCTTGATTACCTTAATATAATTAAATGTGTATGGGTTCTTGTATGTAGATTTAACTATGGGTCAGGAGAAATTAAGACAAGAAGGCATCAATTGAGAATAAGCAAGAGGGCATACATTTAACAAGAGCCCAGTTTGTTGCTGCCCTGCAAGGAGGAATACATCAGCTGACTATTTATTTTCAATGCATGATTTATTTGTTGTAGAGATCTTAGAGGCAATGCATTTAATTGTGACTGCAAACTGAAGTGGTTAGTGGAATGGCTGGGCAGCACCAATGCAACAGTTGAAGACATTTACTGTGAAAGCCCACCAGAATATAAGAATCGCAAAATCAATAGCCTCTCTCCAAAAGAATTTGATTGCATTATGACAGGTAATGTGCTTCATATTATTTAATCTTGTTAAATAAAGTCAAAGCTATATTTTTTTTTTATTCTAGGGTCCATTTTTTCAGGAAGTCTGCATACTAGATGGCACTTCCACTGAAATCAATATGAATTCTCTGCAGGTATAAGTCCGACATGCAAATCACTTGGGAGTGAGGTCTTACATTGCAGCTTCTACTCAGACTTCAATATGCTATGTAAAGAACTGGGACATAAAACAGCACCTCTTTTAATTGAGAAAGATTGAAAAACAAGTTGCAGTGCTCCTTAATCAACAGGAAAATTTGACTTAATGATGAAATACTGTAATTTGTAATAACTTGTTATCTGTGAAGCAGATGCTTTTTCAATACAGTATGGAAAGTATCTCTGTAATTTTCACATGTTGTGTGTACTTTTGCAGAATTTGAAGTTTATCAGTCCCTGCCATACCAATCTCTGTCAGTAGATACTTTCTCATACATGAATGATGAACACGTGGTTATTGCTCAGCCTTTTACTGGAAAATGCATCTTTCTTGAATGGGACCATGTAGAAGTGATGTTCAGGAATTATGACAACATTACAGGTATGAACATTGCTCAACAAGTAACATCGCAACAGATCATCCAAAAATTGTTGCTAACCCTGTCTTTTACTTTTCTTTCTATAGGTACTTCAACTGTTGTGTGTAAACCTATAGTTATTGAGAGTCAGCTGTATGTCATTGTCGCACAGCTGTTTGGAGGCTCCCACATATATAAAAGAGATATTTTTGCTAATAAGTTTATAAAAATTCAAGATATTGAAATCCTTAAAATCCGAAAACCCAATGACATTGAAACATTCAGGATTGCTGAAGACTGGTATTTTGTTGTTGCAGACAGTTCAAAGGCTGGTTTCACCACAGTTTACAAGTGGAATGGGAATGGATTTTACTCCCATCAATCTCTGCATGCCTGGTACAGAGATACTGATGTGGAGTATCTTGAAATATCTGGCAAACCACATTTAATTCTGTCGAGTAGTTCCCAAAGACCTGTAATATATCAGTGGAACAAAGGAACAAATGAATTTGTTAAGCGTTTTGATATCCAAGATATGGAAGATGCATATGCAGTGAAACATTTCAAAGTGAAAGAGGATGTATACATTTGCTTAACAAGATTTATTGGGGACTCTAAAGTAATGAAATGGGGTGGCTCAGCATTTCTGGATTTACAAAGGATGCCATCCCGAGGGTCAATGGTATTCCAACCGCTTCAGATAAATAGTTATCAATATGCCATTCTTGGAAGTGATTATTCTTTCACTCAAGTCTATTTTTGGGATGCTGAAAAGGCAAAATTTGTGAAGTTTCAAGAATTAAACGTGCAGGCACCAAGATCTTTCATACATGTCTCCATCGATAAACGAGATTTTCTTTTTGCTTCAAGTTTTAAGGGAACTACATTGATTTATAAACATGTCAGAGTTGACTTAAGCGCATGACACTCATAATTCTAAGATTACATCAGACTTTCTACCATAAGTGGACAAAATGAACTAAATGCATGATGACTCTTATCTTACTTCCAAATGAATGCCTTTAAAAGTTGAGATTGCTAGAACAAAGTATTACTATTATCTTCATCTTTAATTGTCAAGTCTAGTGGTGTTGGAAGTTGCATTTTTTAACAAAAAGAAATTAAATTAACTGTTCTTTGCATCCACAATATGTAAATATGTGTGCAACTGCATCTGTTGCTATAAAGAATATTAAGATGTAATTTTCCATTTATTTATTCACCTGTTTGAAACAACTGCCAAATAAAATGTTTACATTTTGTGTCTTTCACATTCCAAATATTATTTGCAGGTGATACTTTTTATTTGTGTATATATTATACACATATAAAATAAACCCAAGAAAGCATATTGCCCAATGCAGTGTTGTACTGCATGGAACATGGACAATGTTGAAGATCAGGTGGGTTTTACATATAACAAGAAGTTATTGATAAAAATACAGCACTGAACCCTAATCATATAAATTAACACCTGGACATATCCTTGCATTTATGTGAAGCTTTGCTAATTTAAACAGGACTCCACTCAGAAAAAAAAAGCTTTCAGTTACATAGACCCAGTTGGAGGATGGGGCTTTGTACCATGTATAACTAGAAGTACCTGAATTTCTAAAAAATTACAAAGAAATCAGCAGAATAAAAGATTATGTAAAAGTGTGTCTTTCTCTGACTTATCCTGAAGTAGTCCCAAACAAATCTCTGGTATAACACTGGGCTATTACTGTGCTAAAAGCTAGAAGGACAGCTTATTTTCTAGCTAGCATCATTTTTCTGTATCTGAACTGTCACACATCACTTACATGAGTTCTGCATGTCAAATCATTCCACCATAATTGCAATTATTTAATCTTAAAATAATTTGTTCATTGTTCCAAATGAAGGTAGTGAATGTGAAGTCTGTTTTTTCCACTATCCTGCAATGAAGCTTAGTAACAGATACTTCTGAAATTCAAAGAACTTTGAATGTGGCAAATTCACTTGGTGTAGCATATGCAACTCCAGGAAAGCTACATGTATCTGTTACATTATGCCAAGTCTGAATTTGAAATGAAAATCTATTACAAACTGAAAGTTAAAATAGTATTTTGTTTACATACATCTCGAGCATCACTTGTAAGAAACATGTGCTGCGGCTGAAGGTCATTTGGTCCAGCTCAGGAAGAGAGCTTCAGTTGATTTTAGGCACCTTTGCACTTTACTTGAAGTTATCAAGCCTTATGCTCCAGTGCCTTAGTTAAAATACACCCAGGAATACTTTGTATGTTTATACACATTTCTAACAGTTCTAACATTCACAGACTTGATTATCAAATAAGACTTATCATACTACACACATCAGCTAATCACCCAAGTTGACTCTGCAAGCTGGCTGCTCTCTGTGCTCGCAGAGACCCCAAAAATGGCAGAGCATTATGGTGCTGCTGAAAGCAGCTGCAGCAGAAAAATAGTGATTTAGACATACAATGTGCATTTTAAGAAACTAGTCCTAAACAGCAAGCTTCTGTAATAGAGCTTTTTATATTAAATGTTATTTTAAAGGAAAACAAAATCCCACGTGAACACTGCTACTCTAATAAAGTAAATTTTCTTACGCCTTTTTGTCCATAGCTGCCTATGCTCTGGTCAGTATTTGGTTTAATAACTACCTATTCCGTGAGTATTTACAGTGTGACTGGGAAGATTTTAAACTACGTTTCCCTTTTTTTTTCTTAATACATACATCTCCAGAAAACGTCTTGATAAATCATAACTTGCTCAACAGGTTTCCTTCATACATTTTTAGCTTGTATATGAACATAATGCAAGCCCCACATGAAGTGAAATATATTTTATTATTTCTCAGTGTTGGCTCCACATCTGTGATTGCCAACTCAGTTTGTCTATGTCCTCTCCAAATCACTCAGTATAGCAAAAGAATGAAATGAAAAGTTATGAAACAATCTCAAATCTACCAGCAAATCATGAAGTGTTTTCTACTTCATCTTGTAATTTCAGTCTTTTACTTAAGGTCCTATTGAGTTATGCGCAGCAATTTCTGATTTTTCCCATTATAGTTACCTACATGCACTCTCAATCAAATTATATAGATAATGGCTAGGTATCCTTCTCATTATGAACATATTAGGGACGTCTGACTGAATTTAAGTGGAGTTGGATAACCTTGCTAATCTGCTACCAACATCTATTTACAAATGCTATACCCCTCTATATTGCCTCACGATTGTACCTTGAGATGGTTATGCTTCATGGAACTGTATTTCAGAGTCAGCCAGATCCATACTACTACATTAGCACTATGATAATTTTCCAGAGTTAACTGAAATAATATGAGGGCCTTATGGGAATTCACTGTTAACTCCTTGGTTTAAAGGAAGAATTTACAAACCTGCAAGGGTGTGAGTCACTTTACATTTACAATACCTCTGAAACTAGCCATGATACCCTGGGAGGTGGTAAGGGATTAATCTGCTGAATTAATCTCCTGAAGTATACAACTGTACTATCAGTTTGGTTGTTCCTTCAGGAAATTTTACCTGTAGTCAAGCACTAATGATTTGGGAAGTTCTTAATGCCTGTATCATTTTTGGAAGGTGAACTGATTACTATAAAATGCTGAAATCTAAATCTGTTCTCTTTTGAAAATCTCTTTCTCTAGTCAATTTCTGTCAGGTGGAAATTCACAGGGACTACAGCCAGTTTCTTATTGTGTAAGTATGGCATTCCATTGCACCACATAAGGAACTGAAGTATTTTTAGAACTGAACTCATAATCCTTAGAGTAGGAAAGTGTAAAGGCTCATTAGCTGGCTCCCTGTGCTGTTTCTTCCTGATTTCAGGAACTGGGCATTTTCACAGTCCCTCTGAGCATAAGGGCATATTCTGTTCTGGTTCTCTGCTCAGTATTCATTCTGGTATCAGTGGAAGTCCCAGACAAAAACTAAAATAGAACCTTTTCTCATATATACATTGATACTTTTTTAAAAAATCCTTTTAAAAATCCACTTCTTTCAGCAAAATCTGTTATTTGTGGCTGACTGGCTGTCTTCTGCAGTTGTAATGGATTTTCTAACCCCCCTAATAATTTTGTTTATGACTGACAGAGTATGTAAAGTACTAAAAGTATTATAGAAGACAGTACTGAAGGTTATTAATGGATACTGCTGATCCTTAACACTCCTTAGTCATGATAATGTCTAAGTAAGAAAAACTGGTAATGGAATTGCATTGTACTACTTCATTATGGTTTTAAAGAAGCACAAGTATAAAAGAATATACACTTCTCTACTCTGAAAAGGGTATATAAAATACATGCAGAATACCTGATGTTACACCACATGTAGGTTTTTTTCTTTGTGTTTTTTTTTTTGTAATGTCCAGGACTTACAGGTTTTTTGTTTCTGTTTATTCTCCACTGAAAAAATATTCAAAAATTCGCTCTTCCTACAGAGAAGAAAATTCAGTAAGGAAAAACCTAATTCTGTAAGGTAACAAGCCAAAGGCACATTGTATTACTGGTTTGGACTGGTTTTACTTACAACTTCTCTTAATTAACTCTTTTTTTTAAGGGGTGATAACAGCCATCCAAAGTACACTTGAGGATGGGAAACAATTATTAGCATAGTCAATATGTGTGATGTGCTTTGATATGTTCTAGAGGGAAGCTAAATATCTAACAGCTGTATTTATGTATATGAGCATTAAAAGATATTGTGTTAGTATTCTATGAAAATAAAGACTTTTAAACCATAGAAGTAACAAACAGTCCTCAGACTGTTGATGAACAGTGATGGACCAAGAGAAAGAAGAGAAGTTAGCATGTCCAAAATATTACAAGTATGGACAGAATACAAGCCCACAGCGAGTCTGTGTGTTCCTTACCATGAAATACATAATGTGTTCCTCCTCAGTGCAGAACCCTGAAAATCCAGATGATCAGCCTGTTCTTGCAAAAGACTTACAAACTTCATGTGCTACTTCAACATTCTCTCAATTTGTGGCAATTTTTCCTTTTGACATCTCTTTATCAGTCTTAATGATTGATGACACTAATGGAGTGGTAAGCAGGCTACTGCCCACTGAAAGAGCCAAGGCCCTGCATAGGCAGGACAGAAGTTAAATCAGCAGATGGAAAATCCAAACCTCAATGTTCTCAGCTGTTAATGCCTCCCCTGCTGCCTAGCAGGCTTTGTCTTTGATTTGTTAATACATACTGCAGACACTTGCAGACACCTTTCCTATGCATGCAAGCCTTCTCCTCCCACATTTGCTCATCTGGAGACCTAAGCATTGTAGCAAAGCTGTGATTTAGACTCCAATTGATTACAATTGCTAAACATGTTTTTGTGGTCAGGAACCAAATGATAAATGCTGAGGTCTTGGGGAGTTTGATCCCTCAAGACGGAGCTGCGGTACTGCCTGCTCACTGCTAATGGCAACTTTCTTCATTACTGATGACTGAATTCTAATGGCTGGTGTTACAGCCATGTCTCTGTTTGTAGTTCACTTACGCAAAGTGCTCAGAGACCAACCTAACCCTATTCCTATTCAGGAATTTTCCTGATATGAACTATAGCTACAAAGACCTCCAGTGTGCTACACAGAAGTGGTGTTGTATTTGCACTTTGAGACTTCGAATTTCTCCAGTTAATTATGGTAGTATAATACTTCTGTCTTCAAATTTATTACAGTAGAAAGAAATTTGCCCCAAATATGCATATTTATGTCCATATAATTGTTTATTTATTCTCCAAATAAACAGAAGTGGATGATGGCAATAATTATGTTGCTGTTCCAAATCTCCCATTCATCACATCCATTTTTGAATACTCAAAAGTTGTTTTCAACTCAGCCTTACTTTATGCTTCCTACTGAATTATTTCAATTGAAAAAGGACTTTCTGACCCATTCTCACTTCCTGTTTGAAGGCCTGGATAGTGACAGCAGTATGTTAGCAAGTTGTCAACCTGCCCAGATGGTGAATATCCAAGAATGCTGAAAGAGCTTCAGAATAAACAGGCTGATCTGCTAAGAATACACAGTCCTTCATTAAAAACCATTTATGTGCAAAAGCACTGGAAGTAACAAATAGTGTGTCTATTTTAAAAAGGTTCATGGGATGACCAGCAGAGTTTCAGACCAGTAAGATCCACATTTATATCTGGTCAAATAACTGAAACAATAATTGAAAGTGCAACTATAAAATTTCAGGAGAAAGTAAGTAACTAAAAAAGCAGGACAGGCTGACTAGTAAAGTTCAGGATCCAGAAATGCAAAATATTACACAAAGGAAAGAAATGGTTGCAAGGTTTAAAATTATCAGTAAAGAAGGGCAACTTGACTGCTGTGAACAGCTCAGCAAGACAGTGATTTCAACATAGAGCTACGCAGGATAGTAGGGAATATACAACACTACATGTTATGGTAAATCACTGCTGTTGCCTTATCTGAGATACTGCATGCAGTACTAATTTACCCATCTCAAAAAACACATTGCATAATGATTAACAAGTCAGAGAAATGTTGAGAAAGTCATTGAAGATGTGGAACAAGGTGACACTTAACTTTAGCAAACACCAAGCTGTAAGCAAAAGTACATTTCCCTCCAACTTGAACCGTGGCTTTCATTGCAACAGGCAATTGTTGAGAAGAAGGACATGGCATTCAGCAAACAGTCAAGCAGGGACAAATTACATTAAAGTTGCATTTCACTATTTCTGCACTTAAAATAATTTATAATTATTAGGGAAGAGAAGGTTCTTTGGAATTCTGTCAGAAGCATCTGGCTGTAGCTATTTTGGACAAGAGGACAACCAAGCAGCTGGATAAGGAAGTTGCTCCAGTGTGGCATTTCCAATTTTCTGTCTTTGAGACACATTGCTCAGAAATTAGCTCAAATTTGTTGCTGAGATTCACAAAGTAAAAAATATAAAATGTACATATGAATTAGCTGTTCAGAAGCATTTACAACACTGAGAACAGAAACAATGAAGAAATCTGGAAGGTACAAGCAATATGTATTTTGAGGATGTCAGCAATTAGAAAATTTTGGCAAACTTTGCAAGCGCTTGAAAATGTAATTGCACAATGTTGGCTGGCTTCAGCTAGATAAGTCCTGACAAACACAGATTCCCTTGGGAAGAACAGAAGTCAGTCTTTTTATAAGCTTATTATTAGAAGCTGAATATTAGAATTGCAGAAATATTAGTTGCTAAGTATCTTACAATTAACCAGGCAATAATATTATATTGTGAGGCAGCAACTTCTAAATCACAAGAATAGATTGCCAATGTTGGAAAAAAAACCCAAATAAACAAAGAATTAACCCCAAATTCCACAATTTTGAAATAACTGTGAAATTTGAAAACCTGCTCCCTTTTGTCCTCCGTATACAACATATACTGCCCATCCAGGAAAACAGCCAGTAAATATGTTGCTCCAGGGTACAAAATAAAGGAAGAAAAAGGACAAAGCTGAAATAGAAACAATAGTTTGTGGTAAGGAAATCTGTTTGGTTTTCAAAAGTTTAATAGCACCTGTGAATGCCTAAATTTTCTGATATATATAAAACTACTGAAAAGAGAACATCCTTTAAATGTTTACATCTGAAGGCATTACCTATCTGCATTATAAAATGCAAACACCACCAAAACCCCACTGCTTTTAAATAATCCATATGTGCTGGCATTAGCCCAGTCTCAAGCCCTATCTCTAACTTTTACTTAGCATTATTTAAGATAACAATAACTCCTTCAAACTAAATTGACTTCAAGGCTGAGACGAGGGAAAAATATCTGGTACAGCAGCCGCCCGGAAAGCTCTGTCTTTCTACATGGGGTTCTGGAGTACATCAAACTGCAACTGCAGTATTATAATCACACTATATTAACTTGAACCGAATAGGAAATGAATGTCCCTTCCAGAATTACAACTCACTTCAGAATTTCTGCAAAGTTATTTTGAGAGCAGTGACACTATCACAGTACCTAAGAATGAGACAAAATTAAGACAATTTCAAGTGCTTTACAGAAAATCCTGTTACTGGCTGGTTGTGACTGTTGTCTACAAGTATGCATAAACGTAAGTGGGTAAAATTGCAAAATAATCAATTAATTCAATGACATGAACTGTAAAGTCTGCCTGGCAGGACTATTACTAGAGCTTCTTTTAAGCCATTAAACTGCATAGTTTTGTTTCCTTGTCTAAGAGTACCTTGTAGCCCTCCTTGTTCCTGCTCAAGGAGGGGCAGCCCAGAAGCTGCCTTTGGAAGGAGAGAACAAGCTCTATGTGTGCCTAAACAGTGTCAATTTCCTTGAAGTACAGCCACAGACAGAAGGCACTCCTCCCAGAGACAAGGACAACTCAGCAAGGTCTTGGGGATGTCAGCTCTTGCATTTTAGAACATTCTCAGTTTTGCCGGTATTTCAGAGAGAGTAATCTGCTTGTGTGTGTCATCAAACCCAAGCTCACTTAATGTCCACTTGCTGGGGTGCCAGGAACAGACTGCAAAGATCAACAGACTGCAAAAGCTTGGTCAGCCCATTCCTCAGGGGCTGCCACACTGGCACTGTTAGCAGGATCTGAGCTATCTGAGGTTACAGGGACATAAAAATAACCATTCAGAGTTAGACCAGGGTTCATGTGCTCCAACGTGCTGCCTACTTGGCCAGATATGATGTGTATAAAAAAAGAGTATGGGAAATACAGCACAATGATTTCCCAGGATACCCTCTCAGCCTTCAGCAAGAAAGAAAAAAGAAACTGTGCTTCCTGCCTTAAGGAAGTATTGTTGTGGACAGCAAAGTGCCTAGAATTGGTACCTTCTGCATGCATGGCAGCAGCAGGGGGGTTTCTATAATGAGGAATGCTGTTCTGCATTGCAGCTTCTGGAGGTAATGAAGCAGCAATGACTTCACTTAAAGAACAATGAAAACAAGACAGACCTCACCAGTATCTCTTGCTCTGTCAAATGAAAAGGATTTTGCAACCCATAATAACAACAGTTTTGGTTGCATTCTCCTCTGAACATACTAGTAGAAGCAAATTGAAAGGCGTAGACATTGCCCTAACATGTCAGAACAAGACGAGAGGTGCACAGGCTGAATCATGTTAGTCTGATAAATATAATACATTTATGTAAATACAGAACATAAATATGTTTTTTTATTATATATTTTAGTAAGTAACATTCATATATAAATACATACATAGTAGAGTCCCAAAACACTAATACTGATCCATCCCCTATTACAAGGTTCTGTACGTTATTAGTAATTTTTGTTCTGGGGAAAAGTAGAAGCCAAGGAAGAATAATCTCCTTCACGTAAGGCATAGAAATGAATGCTTAATAATTCATAGGAGATGCAAGTAAGGAGGTTTTCCCCCTTCCTGCCCTGCAGAGCAGCCCCAGGCAGGTAGCTTACAGAACAGAAAATGTACTGTGTAAGTGCCAAGAAATGCAGCTAATTGAAATAGTTCCCTCCCCTTCCACGAAGATAAACTATCCATTCAGTCATTCCTACTGCTGCAGGAAAACAGTTAAGTTGACAGTGAAAAAATATAATTGAGTAAATAATCTTCTTTGAACAGCCACAAATGTCATTATGTAACAAAACAAGTGTGAGCATTTTCCATTTTCCTCCACTCCTTGGGAGCTCTGACACTCAATGGCACTCAAGCTGTACTTCTACTATTTGTTTTTTGTCCTGTACTGCCTGCCAGAAAAGAAATCTCTGGAAAATAACCACGAACTTTAAAGGTACTTTTTTTTTTTTTTTTTTTAAATTTATTTCTCTTTTCTCTCCACAGGGCTGGCTTCTATGAAGAAAATCCTTCCTTCTCGTGTCTACTACTAATTCTCTGAGTAATTTAGAAAAAGCATGTATTTAATTATTACATTGTTTCTGCATGTTGCAGAATCTTAACTAATACCTGCCTATTCCTGTTTTCTCTGTCTATAGTTCAAAGAATATCTGCCCTTCCCTCTTCCAAGACCTTTGGCTTTGGTAGCCAAGTTGAACACGCTTCTATAGGAATCTCTGCTATATGTAAGTGGCATTTTCCACTAAATAACAAAATTAGTTCCTAGGTGATTTCCAAGAACTCCTCCAAGGAAGAGGTGGAAAAAACAAGTAAAGTTATCTAAATTGCCAAACAGGATCTAACCAGAAATTGGGATGGATTTGGGAAATAAGTTTAAATGTAAAATGTATTGGGGGCTGAAAAGGTCAAAATATTAAATTTAGATATTTCCAAAATAAATTTAAGCAACTACCACGAGGAGATGTTTACCAGGAGAAGCACCCACCCAGGGCAATGCATGTATAAATGCTATCATGCTCATTTCTTCTCTTCCAAACATCAAATGCCATCAATGTTTGTTTGCTTGTCTGTTTGTTTATTTTTTCTGGATTCCTTGTTCATTTTCTCTCATTTTGTTTTTGTTCACTGTGCATTTCTTTAATGCACTGGATGATATTACCCTTTATGAGTTAAGAATTACTCAATTGGAACAGTTTTAGCTCATAATGTTCTGCATTCCTAGCAATAGTACCAACTCATCAGATGAGAAAGCACAGTAAGGGAAAGGACACATGCCATGGTTGCAAGCTCTTTGCTGTGTAAATGGACTCAATAAAAAAACTGAAGAATTAATTATGAGAGTTACTGTATTACAGTGAATCCATGTTCCTCTTGTATTAAAAATAAAAATATGCACTTTTCTGGATAATTTTTACATATTGTGAGGACTCAGATACTCTCAACCAACAATATGCCTGAGTAAAACACCACCCGGCATATCTTTTGCCAGAAATCAGATTTTTCTAAATTCAGGCTTTCACAGTGGTTGCTCTGCCAGGTTTATATTAAAAATATAGATTCTCCTAAATGTATGTTTTATCAAGCACTCCTGCTTTGAAACATGTAAGAATTCTGTTCATTATCTTCACTGTGTTACAGTGTAAAGTAAGTACATACACATATGTGTATGCAGCTGAGAGAGAGGCACACAGGGTATATAAATGTACATTCATCATTAAAAACTCTGCTCATTGAGATTAACTCAGTTAGTTTTGCCCTTTTAGCATGGTATACTTGTTACACAATAACAGCAATCTGTAAAACCTCAGTGCTCTAAAGATATAGACGTGTTGGAGATGGTCCAGAGAAGGGCCATGAAGATTGCCCAGCAACCTGTAGTTAAGCTATCTGAGGCTAAAAGCAACGCTACACAACCTTTTTTGTGACCAAAATCATCTAAACAGCACATCTTTAATATTGGACTAAAAGGAACAGACTTTGAGTATTGTCCTTCTTGTCCATTATTTTTCAATTCTTCAAAAGTAATAAATAAATAAATAAATAAATATTTCCTTCTGAAAACTACAGAAGTATTGTGTTACATATATTCCTTACTTCTACCTGAATGTGCTTGTCTCAATACTTCCAGTCTCCTGAACAGCAACTGATAATAGTGCAATCTGAAAAACACAATTAAAAAGAGCCCCAGGATCTCCCCATCATAGTGACCAGAGCTGCAGGATTCCCTATTACTACAATGTTCTAGCCTATCTTGTATTATTATAGTACAACCACCAACTCAGGGGGAAGAAGACTGTGATACTCTGAACATATTCTGTGATACAAGATTAAACATTTGTACAACATGTGGAAACAATTTGTGGCGAGGGCAACACTGAGAATCACTCACTGTCCACCTTAACAGGGAAGCTGAAAATTATGGGACTCTTCTAGTATAGCACAGATGGACATCAAAAACACTACAACATGCACTGGAATTTTGATGGAGTGGCAGCAGCTTGCATAGACCACATCATCACTGGGCTAAGAGACCACAAGGACTCGTTCATTTTACACTTTTTTTTTTTTTTTTAAATTTATTTTAATTTTTTTTTACTGTGAGGGAGACTGAACACTGGAGCACATTGCCCAGGGAAGTGGTGCATTCTCCATCCTTGGAGATATTAAAAACCCTACAGGACACAGTCCTGAACTCCAGCTGATCCTGCTTTGAGCAAGGAGGGAGGGTTGGAGTAGACAACATTTCAAGGCACCAGATGTGCCCATCACTGTCAGCTATTCTATGGCTCCCAAACAACTCTGGGTCGACCAGAAGTTTGAATGAATGACTAGGACAATTAAACTCCTTGGTGCTGCAATAATAATCTGTTTTATGGCATTCAGGTGCAGAGGTAAAAGGTTATTACAATGCACTTAAGAGTTGGATCAATTTCAGAAGCTATCTAAGTAATTCTTATCTATTTTTTTATTAAATCTTTTCAGAAGGAAAGGAACAAATGCAAAGTTATTATTTATTGTGTTACTTCCCTTTCACTAGCCTTTATTAGTTTAAACAAATTTATAGCTGGACAACTTAAATCCCAAATTAAGATCTTAAAAGTGGTTTTACAGAATTTACATTTTTTTAGAATAAATGCCATCAATACAGCTTTCTGTTTTAAATCTTCTGCTAATTTTATAGCTTAGAACTCTGCTGACATAGCTATGTCAAGATCAAACTGGGATAGATGTCACCAAGGCATTCCACATGCAGCACATAGAAATTCAGCCTGTGTCTTTTCTGCCTGGGCTCTGCAGAGCCAGCGCTGACCTTAGGTGAGGCAAGGAAGGGCTAGTCCATCTCCAGGGCTCCCTGGGTTTATATTATTTAGTTCTCACCAAACCTCCAAGAGGCACCGTGTTTTGAAAAGCTTATTAGGATATCTCAGTTGTGGATAAAAGAAATTATGTGATAGTGGATAAAGTTCTTATAATCTCACAGAAAACTCCCATGCTTCTCTACAAAACTGAGCTAATCACTTTGTCATTTGTGCCTGTTTCTGTTAAGAGTTTCTGAAAAGCCACTCTGAGGACTCGGAGAGAGCACTTGCAAGCAGGGAGATGGAAAGTGAACTCCAAAGGATCCCTCCTCACCAGGCACACAAGAGACAGACCAGTAACTCATTACAGTACTTTACTAAGTACCTGTCCAGTCTGTATTGCAATCTGCAATGAAGCACTGACAAAAATTGGCTGCCTAAATTCTGGATGAGGATGAGAATATTCCTCCCTTGAAAAAAGAAATGTAAAAAAACTCTCTTTGTGGAGAGTCATGACTATATAGGAGAAGCTGGCTCCCTCTCTCTACTTACGATATTGTGGAAACCAGGTAAGTGCCATTTTCGTTGGTGCTGCAGCTGAATTTTCAATGGTCAAATTGCCCATGTTCACTAAAGCTTTTTCTTTTGGACTTTGCACTCAGGGAATTTATTATAGGAGGTCCTCACTGCTCTGAGTTGGTTGCAGGCTGGCAACATGCTGGAGAAATTAACAGCTAGTTCTGAGCAGGATATTACACAGATGAGGCTTAATCTGTACTTGAAATGGCTGCATAAAACACTGACCTGTCACATTTATGCAGCTACTTCATTTTCCAATCTAGGGCAGGGTGACTGCAAATTACATTTGTCTCCTGGTTTGTTTGGGCAGCTGCAACTGCTGTGTCATTTCGGAAGCACTCTCCCTATCCAGAGAAGAGGCTTGTACTTTACAAGCAGAACTTGGAAGCTCTCAAGCCTGGCAGTTCAACCAGGAGCAAACAGAACACTTTATGTATCTTGGCATAAACAAACACTGCCCGTAGATGTTCCCTTTCAGAGCCAGACACGGGGGGGCATGGAGGGGGTAGCTGCAGTGTCTCTTTCAAACTCTCCACAGTACAGTACATGGCATTGTGGCACTTCTACTCTGGGTTTCATAATGGATATATTGTAGAATATATAGAAATAAATAATCTGCATATTTTAACAAAGTATATAAACAAATCTTGTTCTGTGTCTGTACTATGGATTAAATGTTATGGCTCTGGTTTTCTTCACTGAAGGCTCCAGCTAGCCAGCTGCTTCTGCTGTTGCTGGCTACAGAAGTAACTCACCTAGTGACTGCAAAGACAGGCCGTTTGGTGATTGTGTGCGCTCTGCCAGCCTGCTTCATGCTCACTGGCCAGGGGACCTGCCAGGTCTTCTTCCCAGGGACTTGTGGAACTGCCACCCCAGGATGGCTGGTGTGAGGCAGAATCTCCACTGCTGTCTTTCACGAAAACTTGTCTGGGGAGGGACAGTTCTAACTTCATGTTGGCAATTCATGGAATTTTGACCTGTAACAGCTGCCTTGCAGTACAGAGAAGTGTAACTTCCTTGTGAAAGCAGCAGGTTGCCAGGTTTATTTGCACCTCTCTCTCAAAATTAAACCAAAATCTGAGGGATAGGGAAGTGCATCAGGCAAAAGTAACTTCATTAAGGGTGTCTGCTTGCGAAATTTTGCTGGTCTGACTCTCCACTTTGTGGACATGCAGCTGCCATTGCATCTCCAGAGGAAATGCTCAGCCACCTCCAGACGAAATGCTCAGCCAGGCTTTCAATATAGACTTTGTAGAGAACTGTGCTAATTGGAACTTAAATAGAAGTAGTTTGTATCAACTGCTGCAAATATTTACTTATTTTCTTTCTTTATAGCAGGGGCAGTTCAAATAAGGTAAATATTCAGAAAGAATTAATCCTGATTTCATTTTCAACACAAACTTGTTAATGTTTTGGGTTTTGGTTTTGTGTTTTTTTTGGTTGTTGTTTGGTGCTTTTTAAAAAGTAATCTATATAACACATCTAATTTTTAGTTAAGAATAATTTGTGAAATAATTCTGGTCCTATTAATCAAATGTTAGCTCTGAGATAATGAAATATTTATGGCCTCTGGTGGGTTGAACTATAAAATGTGGTCAATCAGAGACAAGGAAAGCTTGAAATAGCTTTTATGAGGTAGCTTGAGGGAAAGCTTGAAATAGTTTATGTGAAAGACTTTGTATTTACCATTTACAACTCATTTTGCTAAAACTGTAGATTATATTTCCCTTGTTAAGAATAGATGAATAAATAAACAAACACTGAATAATTTAGGAAGCTAAAAGATTTGTGTGATTATAAATCCCTTATTTGAATAGAGATTCCTCTCTATTTTAATTTTTTATAACAGCTCAACTTGTTTAAAAGGGAAGAATTTTAGCATTTGACATTTATTCTGCTGCTTTTTTCCTACACTCTTTTGATGGGTACGTAAAAGTGGCTACTCTAGTTCTTTGCACCAGCTCTCCTGATTCCCCTCCACAAAGACACATTGTTGTGTTTTTTTCCAAGGAAAACGCACCACGAGAAGGTGGCCAAATTATTTTTGCACCCTACTAGCAACCTGTAAGGCTTTTCATGTGCACCCAGAATGGTTAAGACGCCGACCAGGTTCCCATTTCCATTTCGACCTCTCTGAAGGCAGCTGGTGCAGGCAGCAGCTCCTGCAGAGAGATGCTGCCGCCGCTCGCTGACACGGCAATTAAACGTTAATGAGCCCGCTGATGGAAAGCCGAGCTATTTAAATCGGTGCCGAGATCGGACCAGCAGGGTTTCAAACTGTGACACACGGAGTACAGGGAAGCTGTCACCAAAGCCGAACTATGTGGGTGCAGACCGTGCCTCGGAGCGGGCTGACACCGCGGGCTGCTCCTGCGAGCTCATCAGCCCCGTCCTCAGCAACACTTACTGACTTTTATTCCAGGTGCTCAAACGACGCAACAACGCCCCGAAAAGCGCTTCGCGTCACCGTGTCCCACACGTTTCGCTCCCTGACCAGCCCACAGGCCCCACAGCGCGGCCGGCAGCAGCGGGGCCT
>NW_009953651.1:1009779-1011205 GCF_000747805.2 Chaetura pelagica | reverse complement strand
GGCGGGCACGTCCTGCCTGCTCGCCGGGCTGGGCCCCTCGCTCCCACCCCGGGCCGTCCTGCTTCCCAGCCGCGTCTGGGAGCGCTGCGGTAGCCGTGAGCCTGCGGGAAAACAGAACTTGTTGCTAAAGTTTTAAAGTAAGACTCGGCAGGTTTGGGTAAATCGAGATGCCTCCTAGCAGCGTGAGCTGTTGGCGCTGTAAATGCGTTGTGACGGGGCACGGGTGCTGTTCAAGAAGTCCATCTGCTTGCAGCTGTGACTTCCTTGATAATTCTTACCTTGCTTTCGTGTGAGTCTCTTTATTTCGTCTTAATCTGTGCTTCACTTCTTGGTAATTTTGAGTTGCTGAAGCCACAAACGTACTGCAAAACAAGCAATGTGTTGTTGTGAGTTTAATACGGCTCCCTTTTAAAACATAAATGCTGTCTGAAAGTAGTTTTTGAAGTTCTTATCTGAAGTACTTTAGCATGTGTAGTTTTCAAACAACTTCACTGAAAATGTGTTTCTTATGAAATATGAACTAGAATTGACTTTTCAGCAGAAAATGGATAAAATTGCAATCTTTGCTAGTGAACTATGCAGAGGCCAGAAGAGACAGCAGACTTCACCAGGTCAGTTTCCATTAGTATCACTTCTGAAGCAAAGCTTGGGGAAAAACAAACAAACAGTTATTTGAAATCCTGAGAAACTTGCATTTAGGCAGCAAAAAGTACGTTGGTCTCTTTGTTAGTCTGTCTAGCAAAACCTTGATTGAGTAAATGGCTGAACTTTATGAGTCATACTTCAGTCTTGTCTGCATGACTGATGAGTTCATATGCAGGCTGTTGTGCTCCTGGTGCTTTCTGGAAGTTTGTGAGAGTCCTCTTCTCCTGCTTATGGTGTGAGGAGCGGGTCACCCTCTTCTGGCTTTCCTGAAGGTCTGGGAGAATCATCTTCTCACTGACCACCTTCCCCATAGCCAGGTCTCTTCTGTCTCTGCTACTATTCCCAAGATACCTGTATGCAAGAAGTATGATTTTCTTCATTGTGTGCATTTTGCAAATATAAAAACTGTTTGCTAGAAAGCATGGCATTAAAACACAAACAAAAATATACTCACAAAATGGCTTGCAGTGGGAGGTATTTTACTAGGACTTAAACCAGGAGTGAAAGATTGTTTGAAAGCCTTACATGTGGAGATGGCCAGGGAATAAAATTGGAAAACCAAATCTCAAATCCATGGCCACTCAGAAAAGAGAACTTAGGTACTAGTTGAAATCTTTGGTTTTAGACTGCTACACTTAAAGAAAAAAAAAGTAAAAAAAAAGTATGAGTGTTTTGGTATTTTGATGGTGTTGGGCTAGTGTTTTAAGGCTTAATATTTTGTGGGGTGGGAATGTTGCCTTAACCTAACTTCTTACAACATATTTTGAAGTAAGTACTCTTC
>NW_009953651.1:995276-1009749 GCF_000747805.2 Chaetura pelagica | reverse complement strand
CATTTTATTTTTAAAAGGAAATAAAACACTTTCTCAATGCACCAAGTACATGCTTTGGCAATATGAGATGTTGATGGCTTAAATTCTAGTATTACTGTTTCTGATGAGCTTGGTATATTGGGTAGTTTGCAAAAATGAATTCCTTCTGTTTTTCCTTTGTTCCTTCAAATCCAAAGCTTAGTTCTGGGTATAAAATCCTTCCAGCTTACTTTGCTTCAATTTGATTGGTTTTCCATTTCAACACTTCCATTATTTAGCCTGGCTTCATTTTGTAGTAATCAGACAAGCTATCATGCCTGAAATAAAAGTTAATAGTTCTGTTTGTTCTGTGTTCATCCATAAGCCAGCCTGGGTTTGGATTTCCCGTTTCAGTTTTAGGCCAGCCTGATTCTTCTTGCTTTAATATTAGACATGATGTTGATTTTGTAGTTCTGTTATGTGACTGTGTGGATTAAAACATTATGTAATTTCTGAACATTTTTTAAATCAACTCTCTTTCATTGTTGGTAGATCTCCTGATCCAGTGTTGGTTGGTGGTAGTTTTTATAGTTACTTTTATGTAAGTTGCTGTTGCTGAATGGAAGTATTTCTAGTAGAAAGTGTCATTAATTTTCAGTTGTAGTGTGGCAGGATTCCTAGAAAAACAGGCTTCTGCCTGCTTTAAATTCTAGTTACAGTTGTAAAACCTGGGTCTCTAGAACTGTTAAAGCCAGAACCAATGCTGTACACACAGGCCGAAGTCTCAGCTCTTGGGTAGAAAGATGCAGTTTCTCAGCTTTGAGTGCTAATCTCAAGGAGGATCAAAATGGTTTGTGACAAGTTTTGTTAATAATATATATAAAAAAATAAATAAATCATACACCCAAACTGAAAAAAGCCCCTATAAAACCATATTTAGTTGCTAAGCAACTCCCAGCAGTGCCCTGCCGTTTATGTTTCAGAGGATATCTGTAAAGCTTAACGAGCTCCCACACTAATGTGAGATGAGGCACCCTTTTATCAAAGCACTGCCTCGGACATGGAGTTCTCCCTCTTATCTTTAGAGGGTGTCATAAAAGAAAAGGCAATTCCTGATGTTTTATGAAGACAGAAAGAAAAGAGATAGCGAGGTAACACCCGACTTAAAATTTAAGATGAGTTGTCTTTTCTGTAGTGTTCACCTCTAGGTTCAGTGAAATGACTGAAGCAGTGAAAAAAAAAAGGCTGGTTTCTTTGGAAGCAGTGTTGAGGTCAGCAATTTGCCTTCTCTGTTTGCTTTCTGTTTGTTTTTGTTGTTTAGTTGGGGTTTTTTTAATAGTTGAGTGTGCAGAAGATGAGTGGAATGGGGAAGACTATGTCCCTGAGGAGAGCTTGAGGCAATGGGGAAGCTTGAGTAGAAACCATTAGACTTGGTAAACTATTTCAGGAAGAGAAAGTCTGATAAATAAGCATAAGATAAGGTGAAACAAAGGTCTTCATGGAACTGTGATCAGGCCTGTGATGTTATAATGTTGGTCACTTAAATTTCTTCTGCTTAAAAATGTACGTTTGATGCTTATTTTAAAGAAAATATTTATATTCTTACAGCAAGGTAAAAATGTTATATAAAACTTCTGTAGGTCTAGGTAAAATTTAGGGTGATTTAGCTGCAAAATAATGGACTTAGTCAATAATCAGATAATTCACAAGGTAATAAGTTTGTTTCAGAATCTGATCATGGACCATTTTGCAATCGGTTGCATTTATGGATCCTTGGGAGGTGGTGAAAATCATGCGACTAGTTCTATTGTGAATGGCTCAAACTAGTCTAATGCCTCCAAGAAGTAACACCTACTAACTCATATAGAACCATGAGAAGTTGTGTATCTAAAGTGTTAGAGTTCATCTCTCATCTCATATTTTAAGAAAAAAAGGAGATGCCTGGTGAACAGTGAAGCATATTTTCAAGGTAGGTCTGGTAAATACACATAGTATTTGCATTGGTTTCTTTTGCTTCCTCTGTCCTCTACCGCAAGAATAGCTACAAGTGTGTAGAGCTCCTGAGAAGTCTTCTAATTGATCATTATTAACTGGAGTTTATCTGTTACAGGAACAAAGAAGAAAGCTGCATGTCCAGGACTTGGTCTGTTTTATACCGTACTGTCTGCCTTCCTTTTCTCAGTGGCCTCTTTATTTCTTAAAAAAATAGAAGATGTACATTCAGTGGAAGTGAGTGCATTTCGATGTGTTTTCCAAATGGCATTCGTACTTCCTGGTTTAATATACTACAAGTAAGTGTAGTAAATATTTTAAATTAAAGTTATTTATTAAAAATAGACCTTGAATTATCACTCGCTTAAATCAGATTGCAGTATTATTTTAATTCAGACTTGAACTGAATAACTGCATTGTTTTATATTAGTTGATAGTTTTTTAATACAACTCAGAAAAGTGAAAATCTTTGACTCCCTGAATTGTAGAAATTTATACAGGGATTATATGAAATGTATTGATCTTCCATGAAGTAGTGTTCTTAAAAATAAAAGGTAATTTGTAGATACACTTGGGTTATTTTGCAAGCAAAAAATTAATAGCTAGAAAAACAGGTTCCAGACTTCGAATGTGATTGGGTGATGGGAAGAAGTTGGTCTGTAATCAGATAGTTTAAAATATTTATATGTTTAAGATAAGTCCCTTATCTAGAAAGGTGTGGACATTAAATGTGATTGGATATTGGTTATGAAATATGAGCGAGTGATATTAATGTGACATTTCTGTTTTTCAGAACAGGGTTTTTGGGACCAAAAGGTAAAAGAATTTTTCTTTTCTTCCGAGGATTCCTTGGCTCCAGTGCAATGATTCTTCTCTACTATGCTTTTCAAGTCATGCCACTAGCTGATGCCACTGTTATAACTTTTAGCAGTCCTGTTTTTACATCGTTGCTAGCATGGATCTTTCTCAAAGAGAAATACAGTATTTGGGATCTTCTGTTTACCCTCTTTGCAATCACTGGAGTGATTCTTATTGCCCGACCACCGTTTCTGTTTGGGTCAAACGTTACAGGGATTGAAGGAAGTTACACAGATCACCTTAAAGGGACCATAGCAGCAATTACAAGCACAGTATCGGGAGCTTCCACTTTTGTTATAATAAGGAAGGTGGGAAAATCTGTGCATTACTTTTTGTCAATTTGGTATTATGCAGTCATTGGTTTAATTGGATGTGTTATAGCATTGTTTGTTATGAATGAATGGCGTTTACCATACTGTGGTAAAGATAGAGTTCTTCTAATACTAATAGGCTTGTTAGGGTTAGGGGGTCAGATATTTCTCACAAAAGCATTACAGATAGAGAAGGCTGGACCTGTAGCCATAATGAAAACAATGGATGTGGTGTTTGCTTTTATTTTACAAATTCTTTTTCTCAATCATCTCCCAACTTGGTGGACTGTGGGTGGTGCCCTTTGTGTAGTAGCCAGTAGTTCTGGAACTGCCATTCGCAAGTGGCGACAAAGCTTGAAAAAAGCTAAGCAAAATGAAATCTAACAATACATGCAGTAACACATTATGGAAACAAGCAGTCTTGAAATATATATATACAATATTTATTTTTATTTATTTTAAATAGCTCATTTACCAAATTGTAGTATGAAGCTATATTCAATGAAATAAGTTGATTTAAAAAAACCCAACAAAAAAGCCAAACCAAACAACCAAAAATGATGATGTTTTAACAACTGATTAGGTATATTATTTCCTTACTCATATTTAGGCATACAGTTAATGAGAATTAAGAAGATATTTAAAAGTTTCTTGCTTTCTATCTAAAGTGGACAATAGTTTTTAGTGTTTATTTTCCTAAAATTCCTGTTTTTCCACTTCTTAGACCATTTCTCTGTTCTGCTAAGCAATGGAAATCAGTTTCCCAAGCTTATTTAATGCTATTCTCTGCTTGGTTATCAGAGGGATTGTAGTATAAAAGTTAGAGGGGAATGAAAAATTCTAATCCTGTAAACATCCAGCTTTTACAGAACAGGTAAAGCTTGCACATTTACAAATTTTCTAATTTTTTAAATTTTTTTTTGGCACAAAACATATCAAATGGGGATTTATTTTAAATTTGGATTCTAAAAGGATTAAGGATATTTCATCTTTCCAAGTAATACCAGAAGAAAATGAACTTGTGCAAATTATCTAACAGTTTTGCTTTCTTTTTAAAAAAAATTAAACATTTGCACTTGCTTTACAGAGATAGTGAAACAATCTAACCACCTTTGTTTTTTAATGTGATTTTCCCAATAAATGACTTTAGTTGCTGTACTCTCAGTGATGAGAGACAACAGTTATTGTATACCACTTATAAATCAATTGTGGTATGGAATATTATGCTGTAGCTGCACTTTTTATTCTATGCAAAATATTGTATTTTTTTAGGTATTTAATATAGGTTATTTTAAATGCTGCTTACAACCCTTTCATTTAGATTACTTTGTACAAAAGCTCTTTATGAGACCAAGTTTAACTCTTCTTGGCCTTCATAAAGTTAGGCAAAAGTTCTATTGCAGATTGTCCTATTTCCTAAGAATTTACAAGAGTGCAAGGTAATTGCAGTTTCACAGAAAATGCAGGTTGGACGAGGTTGTGGCAGAGATTCTGCAGAAGAGGTTTGAGAAAAACTAGGTGGGAGGGTGAAGCTATGCATACACATCTCATGACATGGAGGCATGCACACTACATCAGGCAGTGCTAGTGGTACTGGGGGCAGCTTCAGCCCCATTTCTGCAGCTGACCCTTTTAAATCTGCACTTAGTCACTTCTCTTACACATTATCTCACTTTATAGGCTTTATCTTGATTGCTACAAATACAAAGAAAAAAGGCTTTTGTTATTTATCTTAGTGTCCTTCATGTTTGAGAAGGAATATATGGTTAGTATCAGGTAGGACAATTTTCTCAAATGGAGTCTTATATATTGTTGGGTCATTGTCTCAGTAGTGCTTAAAGAAAAATTTTGCTTGGATCTTTACTTGGTCCTCTTGAAGTGTTTTTCAGTTATTTACTCACTCCAGTGTTTTTCTAAAGGAGAATGTGTTCTGTAGACTTGATATATGTGGGTTGTTTTTTTTTTCAAAAACACTGAAGGTAGCAGATGTTTTCTAATTTTGATATACAGATCTCGAGTCACACATCTTTTCTTTTGCTAATAAACATTGCATCCTGGCAGGACAGACTTAGGGGACTTGAGTCCCAAAGGACTGGAATGTGTGTAGTACTTTGGAATGCATCTAGATGCTAGGAGCCTTATTTGTGCAAGAGTCTCTATGTAATCCAGCACCCTGAATCCATATGTGGTCATGGACATGAACAGATTCCACTTCAGTGGTTGAATCAGTTCCTGCTTATGGCTGTCCGGTCTCTGCTTCTCCTGAAGGATGAAGTTCAGCTACAGCTGAAAAGGTCAGGAGTAGCATGAAAGTGCTTTCACATCCCTTTAAAGCCTGATGTAATAAAATTCCAGTTTGGCACCAGTGTCACTTAATACTTGAGATTATGAACTGGGATTGTTTCTTATGCTGCTCAGCCATCACTGGCAGTGAGCAACAGCTTTCACGGGAGGGAGGGAAAATAGGTGCATTTTTTTACTGCTTCATTTCATGTTTGAATTGACACTTGAAAAGGTGTGGTTCCAAAGCAGGTCAAATTGATATAAACTTTGGATGACAGCTAATCCTGGTCCTCCCGTTGGCTTAATGCTCATTCTTATGTGGTTCACTGGCCCCAGGAGCTGATGAGGGCAAAAACCAGAGTAGCCTGAATTTGATAGTGTGAAAAGGTATTAGGAAGGGGAATTGGATAACAGTTTGAATTCCAGCATTTGAATGCTACTTTGTCATAATATATGTAGAAGCTCATATAAAAAGAAATCTCTAGGTCATATGATTTCAATGAATTTTGTTTGTACTTAGCAGAGAGGAACAGGCTACTGAAAAAAGGACTGTTTTCTTGCCCTTAACACAAGTTCAGGAAAAAAAATTACCTGAAATCGATGTGATCCAGTGATTGGTCATTTTTCTCTCAAGTTCTTGCAGAAACCCTTTTTATGTATTTCCATACCTGTAGTGCCAGAAAACACAGATGATTGTTGTTTTTTTTCTGTAGTCCAAACCTACCAGGTTTCTTTATGGGCTCCATCTGCTTATTTTCTTTTGCTGTACTTAAACCTTCCTAAACATTGAAATTGTTAAAATAATAATTTAAACAAGATCCCATGTTGGACAACGTCGTATCTTTTGGTACATTATTTTGATTTTGATCCATCTTTTAGAGAATTGTTTAACTAGCGTGAGAATTAAGAATTTGACCAGGGCTTCTCAAGTCATAAAGCATGACAAGCTAGCTTCTGTAACTGGCTTTTCTACATGATACTGGGAATAGAAGACATTTAAGCTATAAGTATTTTGAACCACCTCAATTTTAAAATTTTTCTTCCTCTCAAATGTAGTTGAAAACCTAAATTTTAGTTGGAAGTCTTGAAGAAAATGAAATTATAGAAGTTTATGGATACACCGAAATGTTTGGTTTCTTAATTGAAAATATTTCTTAAAATTCCTGTTAAGATGGTCAAACTTTCAAACTTTTTTTTCCAGAACTTCACAGTTAGAGAATCTGAAATGAAATTGGCTGAGCCTTGATTCTATCAGATTCTGATTTTCCTTTTTTTATTTTTTATTTTCTTGGATAGATTTTTTGTTTTAAATATTGTTTAGCTCTTGAAAGCTAAAATAGACCAAGTTTCTCAGGGTCAAATGTTATTTTTTCCGAGCTTTGATTCAGAAATATATTATTAATGTTCATCACCTGTAGCATCCTGTTGTGATCCTTCAACTGGTTTTAAGTTTGATAAATATACTTTCCTAATAGCAGGTCCTTCCTTTGTAATATGATGAAATGTTGCAGTGCAATTGCTGTGCTATAAAGTTAAGTTTCTCTTGAATTTCAATATTAATGCAATGTATTGATTACAGTGACTCCTGAATAGAAAGAGAAATTATTATTGGTTGTTTTGCACATAAACACAGGGTAAAAAGATTTAGTTGTTACTGATGAGTCACAGGCATATTTCCTATGTTCTTTACTATGCAAAACACTGTAAACATCTGTTGTCTTCAGTGGGACTTTATAGCCTTAAAGCCTTAAGTACCCGACTCTTCTGTATGTGGCTTTTCAGCTGAAGGGTGAAAAAGCTATGTACTGTCACTGTGCAGTAGCCAGTTTCTTTCAGGCTAAGTCGATTGTCCACGTATGCTCTAAAAGCTCTCTAAATACATCTACACTCAAAATTTGACGAGCTCCTTGTGTAGACGAGGGCAGTCCCCATAGTTAAAATTGATTTCTTGCATTTGTCCAACACGAGGCTTGAAGTAACTTCAGCATAACGGCACTGGTGAAATAACTAGTTCAATGTATCATTTTTCTTCTGTAACTTGAAACTAAGCTCTTTCCCAATTCCAAAAACCGTTCTAAGGTTGCTCTTCCTGTAATTGATAATGACAAGATGGGTAACACTACCCTTGATCCTAATTTAATATAAACACTTCCTCACCCCTTGCCCCAGCAGTAATTTCTCTTCCTTGAGCTTTTGTTTAAGAGCTGTCTGTTGGATAAAAGTTTATTTCTAGAGATGCAGCCTCTTAAAAAGTTACTTTCTTGCTAACTAGCAGTAGTTAACCAGGAAGAGTCTGTTTTCCAGCTTTCTAACCATGGTAACCATGTCCCCGAGGGCAGTAGAAGCACAATCTCTGTCTGGGTGGGTTCAGGGTTGGCAGTGCTGACAGCAGATGTGCAGTGCTGACTCCAGCAGGACGTTGCAGTTACCAACAGAATGTTTTTGTGGTCGAAACTGCCTCTCCAGCCAAAGAAAAGTTGTGGCTTTATGTTCCTGCAGATGCAGTTAACTTCAGGGTGGCACATTCATAGACTTCTATGGTGATAACACTTCTGTATATCAGAATCAGTAATTTCTTATGTGAGTTATTGTTTGACAAAAAGGGGGTAAAAATACCCTCAGCATTAATTAAAGAATTTTTACTGTCTTAGAGATTGTTAAATATCTGTTGAATTATCTGTTTTGTAGAAGTTACTGGCTTTGTTATGTAGTAGTATATTTTTATAGGCAATTCTTATATATTGAAATGTTAAGAATATTTTCCTAAGAGATTTCTATTCATCATTGCTAATAAAATGAACTTGAAGAATTCGATCTCTGGTTTTGCATTGATTAGTAGAACATATTTTAATGTAGGGATTGCAAAAGCTTTATGAAAGAACTATTTAAGTAAACAGTCCCTGCTAAAAAGGAACATTTGCCTCAAATTCTGCTGCTATTGGCATGCTGTGTCACAAGAATTCGTGCCTTGCAACAAGCTAGAGAGGAAAGGAGGCTCCATTAGCTTCCATACAACAATTTCTTAACTGGAAACACTGTAGCATTTACATGGTCAGTAAATTTAAACTTTCTTGTGTCCACGTGGCAATTTGTTTTTGTGTGTTTGTTTTGTTTTGGATCCATGATTTGGATTAAATTATTTTCCCTCTGTCACAAGGTGATAGTTAATTCATCCTGGGGCCTTCCCGTATCTAGTGTTTCAATAATGAAGTAAACTTTTCACCAAGGAGGAAAATGCTAATTATCTTATTTTGTGCAGAAACTTTGCAACTTTCTCTTGGCAGTTCTGTAGGTTCTTGGAACAGCTATAAACACCTAGTACATAAAAATTGTAATCTTTATGGGATGGGGGGAAAGCTTTTTGGATAGACAGCATTGAAATATTCCTTATTTAGCAATGGGTAGCATAGCACAGAGAGATGAGGGCTATTACTAAATACTAAGACTTCTGAAACAAAATTCTAGAATTATATCTAACCACTTAAAAAGGGAAAAGATATTGAAGGATTTAAAAGGAAAAAGCATTCCCATTATTTGAAAAAAAACTTCAATAAAATTGCAAAATACTTGGGGGATAACTTGCATATGTCATTATTGAGTTGATAAAGTATTCTTATTGTCCTGAGGCTAGGAAGCAATACATGAGATATAATATTCAGATGAACTACTCAAATAGGATTCAGTTGATTCTTTTGATTCTGCAATTAGCTTTTTATTGAACTTTGTTTTCTGACACTACTCAATGAAGTTCCTGTTTTATCCTGTAAAGTAGCAGCAAATTCTGTGCAGGATAATGATGAACTACTTTGTCATCTGAGCTTACTGAGCAAAGCAAAAAATGAGAGGGATGAGTTCTTGCGTTGCTGGTATAAAGTGATTCCAGTGTCTGTGTGAGAAAACCTGTGTCTTCTGGTCAGTGAGTAGAATGTTCTTTAATTTTTACTCTGTACTGTGACTGTTCTGTCAGTAGGTGGGGCTGTGTTTCTTAATGCTAAACTCATTAAAAATCAAAATCCAGTTTAGAGAACCGAAGTTCCAATGCAGTGTGATATACACGATGTAAGTATTTAAACAGGAATCTAAATGCTATTCAAGCACTTTAAATGACTACAGAATGTTGCCCAGAAATCCCCTGAATAATCTCTTGAACTTTTTTCTGATGTTTCAAACTGCGTCCTGAAGTCAGGAGCAAAATATTCTTGAGTGTACGGAGACTTCAGCAGTGTTCTCTCTGCAATTCTGTAAGCTCTGTGTTGCCCCAAAATACTCAATTTGGAAAGCAGGGGTAGAGCGGGCCTGCCACTCTCATGTGAATGTCAGTGAATTGGGAGGGGATGTTGTAATGAAATTAGAGGTCTCTCATCAGTAATGATGTTGCTGGATGTTATGTGGTCTGTTTAGCTAGCATATGTCTTAAGTAATCTTTAAAAAATAAAAAATCAACAACAAACAAAAAAGGGGATGACAACATTCTTGCTATTAAATTATTTGGGGTAATTTGTGATGAGTTAGGATGAATTTAGGAAAATATTTCTAATTTTGCACAGAAATAGAGCACATATGCTCTCTGAACAGATGATCAGCATCTCTGAACTGTTGGCTCCTGTTTTTCTCCTGTTTTACTGGGAGAATTACAAAATATTTTTTGTTCTACTCTTGATTTTTATTTTGAGGCTGAAGTGAGACCCCTACATCGTTCGTGAGTTGGTTCTTGGTGCAAGTGCTGAGGCAGTGAGGCCCTAAACATCTGCTAGCACCTCATCCCCAGGTCTCTATTGCCAAGTATTTCCAATGCCAGGGTTTCCCAGTAGCTGTGTTGCTGTGATCACCAAAGCATAGGGGTATGGACAGGACCAGGTGTGCTGCAAGAGCCTCTACAGTCAGAGCAGCCAATAAAATGAGGAAGTTGTGCAGGCTTTTGAACATAGACACACTATGCTTTAAGTCTGGTAGAGTTTGGAACAGTTATTCCAACCTCAACATAATTTGAGGATGGGAAATACTAGAAAGGGAGAGGGTGATACATTTAACTACTACTACAGTGAGGTAGAAAAAAATACTTGCCAACCTGTTTTCCATTGGAAGATTAGCTGGAAGATTTTTTGCTGTTGTCAGCTGGCACAAGTAGGTGTTTTTTCTATTTAATAGGAAGTACTGGACAGTTTTTTGGGAAGCTAAGTGATGTTAAAGGAGAGAAAAACCTTTTTAATATTACTTGGAAAGGCTATGTGGCAAATCTGTTTTCAGTCCTATAAAGTGTACCATGAGTCAGGTATTAATATCTATGTTTTACTTTCCCATTTGTAATTTGCTTTTAAAACAAATGTTAATTCATGTCACCATAAAAACCGTTCAGTCACTATTGAGTTTTGATCAGGAAGTGAAGGAAAAAGCTGTAGTCATTTAAAAAGCAGTCCCGATTGTGTAATTTTATTTACTTTACCAGAAATATTTCATGCCAAGCAATCCCTTTTAATAGATGTCTGTTTAACTTCTTCATTAAACATCATCTTTATATGATATGAATAAGGCCCTATGTTCTCCCATATGTAGGAATTTCATATGAAAATACTCAGCCAATGTTCTTTACTCTTGCCATATGGCAAAACATTTTCTTCATTATTAAAAAAGGAGAGTGATAAAGAATTACTACAATCTGAAATCTACTACTGGGGAACTACAAATAGCAATGTAGTCTTTTCTACCCAGAAGCCTGGTTTCCTTGTGTGATTATCTTCACTATTTTACTATACTTGCTGGAACCATGTAGCTGTATTTTCCTTGCAATTCATTAGTCCTTAATAGGAAATAAAGGTGACCAATTTCAATTTATGATGTTATTAGCACAGTTAGGATATGTTATATTTTCAGTGGAGGGAGGTAGAATTTCTTTTATTTTAAGCTATGCAAACTGTAAAATGTACAGATTAACTATATCAGCAGAACTTGTAAATTTTATTGTAAATGTCTATCATAAATTATCTTGACAAACCCAACTTCAGAGAACAGCCTCATGTATGTCAAGTTCACTCTGAAGGGGAAGGGATGGAAGAAAAGGGAAAGGAAAAGTGTGTGTGTGTGGAAAAAACCTTTGTTCTTTCACTGGTAAGTGCTGAAGAGCAAAACTGTTCAGATGAACCCTGTCTGCGTGATTGCGTGCAGGTTTAAGGAGAAGGAACAGTTTGTTCTCTGCTGATTATATAAGAACACCCTTGGCTGAGTGTTGCTTTAGATTACAACTTGTATACCAGGGTTAGCATGGAAGAAAATAGGAAGACACAGAATTTTGTTTCATTACTGTGCTTTCAATGAAACCTGGAAACCATGGTTTTGAGATAACAGATCGTCCTTTGTGTTAGTCTGTAACACTCTGAATGTCAAGTTTTGATCAACAAGCTTATGCACTGTTTTCCTCAAGAAGAATGTATTTGACAATTTGATTCAGCTCTTTTAAATTTCTAGAGGACACTCTTGTCTTTGGAAGTTTAGAGGTGTCCGCAGATATTTTGTAGCATGTTTTTCTTATTTGCATTTTGTCTCCTTTTATTGAATATTTAGAGCCTCATTTAAGGATTAAAAGCAGTCTTTCTGCAGTCTCTATTGATCAATTTTTGTGAGAAGAGAGATTTCCTCTATCATATTCACACTTACAGTTATGTTTCAGGTAGGTAATTAATGAAAAAAAAGCAGCAAGTGTTATTTGCATTTAATTTCTCCCATATAAATGTTCTTGGTGCATTAGGAACTTCTAGAAGGAAGCATGAAGGATTATGCTGCACTTTAAAAAATTACAGCATACTTCTCTTTCTTTTGAGGCTAATGGATATTTTTAGATCCCCTCATTTTTATATACATCCTAGGATACTTAGATAGAATCTGTTGTGAAGACCAGTGTCTACCTTTAGTTTCTCAGTTATGCTTAGACTGCCATCTGACCTATGGGGAAGTGAAGGTGGCTACTATGCTTTCACCTTCAAGAGGGTGGGAGAACTGGGTGTACAGGGACAGCCAACAAAAAAAGGAGTACAGTGCTATGGACTGGGCAGGACAATGCAAATGTGGTGACATTTACAGTGACATTTACAACATGCTAACAACTTACAAACTGGAAATCAGGTGGAGATACCAACACTGCACTATCTTCAGAAATTCTAGGAATTCATATTTTGGATGAATGGTTTATCAAGCTCTTCCCATACCAGCCCCTTTCCCAAACAACAGCAGTTCTTCAGAAACAGTTTTACTGTCAAAATCTGGATGGCAATGTATCTCTGTTTAATCTTATTCTTTACCTTTTTTTTTTCTTTACCTCTCAATTCTATTTTTACAACTTTTGTGATAATTTCAGGTGTACAAATATTTGTATGTGTATTTATTTCTTAGCCTTAGCATATGATTCCAAATTGTAATTAGTGCCTCATTGTTAAAGTGTACCAACCTGTTTATAAAACACAGCATATGTATATTTTTTTGAAAGGAAATATGGAGATACTACTTTTATAAGCCTGAAAGCTGCAGAGCAGATGTGGAAAGAATTACTGCAGAGTCTCAACTGGCATGTAAAAGAGAAGCTGTTTTTTTTTTAATTAAAGAAGAAAGAACACTTTATAAGGTTCTGTTCTATTTCAGGTGACACAAAATGGATTTGCCCAGGCCTAGAGGTGAAACTATATGCAATAATGTGACACTTAAGGCAATGAGGCTTTTTTATTTTCCTTTGCTTTAAATATTTAGTATTAGAACTTTATATGTTGATTTACAGTAAATTTAATGATGTTCCCTTTTTGGGGAGAGGGCTAAGACAGATTTTGCAAAGTTCATGTCCTTTTTTTTCATTTCATGAGCAAAGAGCCGATTATCCTTTTTGTAGTCTGATTGTCTGGCAAGTTTCATGGAAAGTCCTGGTCATATATTCATTTCTGAATAACTATTAGGATTAACCACATATATTCCAATACTCTAACATTTTCAACTCCTAATCAGGCAACCTGACTTGGTAGAAAAGAGTATATTATAATTTACTTACCTTTTTTACATTTCAGTAAAACACTGAAGTGCCTACCGCTCTAAAACATGGGTGCTATTACAGTATTAAAAACTTTTCCTCACTTTTTCCTTTTCAATTAATTTGCATTAGAATTGCAGCTATTCAGTGTGAATGAATATTCATGACCTTTCAGAATAATTTGGGCAGATAATGGACTGTTTTCCTTCTCATAAAACTACTATTTAGAGCAATACCTTTCTGTTTTTCATTCTACTTTTAGCACTTGTTAAAAAATAGATGATGTGGCAAAGTAACATACATCTTTTACATCCCTAAGTATCGAAGAAATTATGTCAAGTTTATGCATCAAATGCTGCTGGTAGCATAGCTATATGTTGCTGTGACAAACAGCACATACACAAGCACAGTGACAGCAAAAGTCAATGTATTAACAGAACTGCAAAGGAAGTTAATCTAAAAAGTGGATTGCTTTTAAATGTAAAATTATAAAATGTAGCCTGCAATCACTAGTGGAAAAGATGGATCTTTCAACATTTTAATTGTCAAATGTTTATTCCTGAGCTGTTTGGGTTTTTTACAGTATTGAATGTCGAAATAGTGGGCAAAACAAGACCTTTTGTTACATGTCCAGAATTCATGTGCACTCGCAAATGCAAATCAAAGCTGGTAAAAACAAAAACAAAACAAAAAAGTATAAATTGGTTACACATTGGAATATCTGAATAGTCTGATCATGTTTTCTTCATAAAATTGGTTCAGTTTTATTTTTGCCATTTCAATAAACTAACAGTTTAGATAGATTTTGGAATCTACTTCAGTTCAATTGTTTTTAATGAGAAAATAAAGTAACAGTATGACATAGAAAAACTCAATTTGAAAAAGAGACTCGAGGAGCCAGGATCTTTTAAATACTGTGTTGTGTAACCAAAACCACCTTGATTTCCTGAACATTGTCTGAATTGTGCTATTTTGAAGCTATCCATCTGCAATAGAAATAAGAGATCCCAAAATGCAAACATGATAAGGATGAAATTGCCTGTGTGCTGTGTGACATGGGAAAGAG
>NW_009953651.1:988316-994927 GCF_000747805.2 Chaetura pelagica | reverse complement strand
GTGAACTACCTCAAGTTAACTCTTTTTAAGATGTAGTTCACAAATCGCCCAGCAAAGACTGAAGATCGATCTGGCCTTGTGAATGACACTCCCACTTTCAACTCTCCTTTAAATTTAATCACCTACCACTCACCTTGTCTATTTACTTCCTTTTCCCTGTCTAAACACCATTTGGTTAACAGTCATACAAATCTTTGTGTGTGTATTACCTTTTTTTCTAGGACATTAGTTCCCAAAACGAGCTATTTAAGTTTTAAAAGTGCTCTTACTCCCCAAAACATGCATTTTCCAAAAGCAAATACATTTTTAGGAATTCTTTGGCCAGCTACTGGTATTAATAGCAGACCAAAATGCGTTACATGCAAGGTCATTCCTCAGAATTTGAAAGATGTCTTCTTGCAGTTACTTGCATAAGGTAGAAGTGTATAATAAATATGAAACAAACACATGATGAAGACTAAATGTCAGAGTATCTGAATTTGAAATACCTTTTTACTTCATTGAACAGCAAAAATTGCCAGTTATGAATTAGGATAGAGTTTAAATAAAAATAAAAATGATAAATTAGTTACATAAGCTTTTGTATCTATGGACTTTATTAGATAAAATTTAATATCCCAACATTAGACTGTAGAAAACACTACCTAAATGTCTACTTTCAGAATGAGGCAATTTTGCAGTTGAATTGTGCTTGCCAACATTATGCAAAACTGTTCTGCAGCCTTTTTATGTTAGTAATTTCAGCAACTTGAGTTTTTATTGAAAAGCTAGAAGTAACTTAGATATGCTTGTTTGTTTTTTTATAAGGCTTATAATATCTCCTCAAGTATTCTTAGGAGAACCCAGTAATATCTAGGTTAGTACTCAGAAACAGATGTCAGTTTCTGCAAAATGCACTTTTATTACTACTAATTTCAAGAAGGTCGTGTATTATACACATGAAAATTTCATATTTTGATACTAAGATTGTATAGCATTAGGAATTAGGATTTGCTTATTTCACTCATTAAAATTTTAATTAATTTTAATCTTAATCCTGAGCTGATAATCTTTCTACAGGCAGATTGTTTACCAATAACAAGAGAAGCAAAAGTCAATAAAATGGCTGAGGACATTAAACTTTGTGTGTATGCGCTATAAATGCAACACATAAAATGGCTATATTAAGAATACACATCTTCTGTAGCCCAAAAGACAAATTACACCAATATCAAATAGCAGAATAAAGTCCTAAAAGAAGAGCCATCCTATTGAAAAAATCCAACAAAATTCTTGGTAACTTTATGCGATTCCCTCCCTACATCCTCCATGTTTTTAATAATTAAATCTCTCAATATATGTTTGTGTTATATATCTCTGCAAAATAACAATTATTTTTTTTTGCCAAATACCACTGGAAAAAATTGTAAGATTTTAAACTATTTACATAGAGGGTACTTTGAATAATTCAACATGAAATGAAGGATCTTAATATTAAGAAGAGAAAAATATACTAACATACTTTGTAACTACAGGTGTTCTACTATTATTGCCCACTGTCTTGGCACAAAATTTTTCAGCTATAAAAATAAATAAATGTTTAAAATAACTTAGGCCTTTAAATGTTCTGGTTGGTTACCTAAACAAATTCTTGTTTTGGTTCTTGAATTAGGTCAAATGTATACTATGGCAGGTTGCCAGTAAAGGAACTGCATGTTAAATTGACCCTGTACACTGGTGGTTGTTTAGACATGGGCACTAAGGACAATTAAAGAATTACAGTTTTTATGTGTATTTGATTAACTTTAAATCTGAAACTATATGAGGAAAGCAATAAAGTGGGATTCTCAATACATTTAAATTATGGGTGAATAATTTGATCTGAACATCAGTGTTTATTACTTGCAACTTCAGTATTGCTAGTATTTATGTACTATTCTTGACCCCCAAATTTTCCATTAATAGGTATGTATTACCCATCTTCTGTTCTTTTAGAATTAACAGAAAATTATGGTGTAGTATTAAAATGTATTCATTTATTCAATTACTAGTTTTAGTACTTTGGCTTCCATTGATCTGTAATATGAAGTAAACAAGAGTCATTCCTCCAATGTTTTAAAGAACTGTATTCCAATAAAGTCTCTATCTTTGAAAAATATCATGAAATAATGGCACAGCAAAAACCAATACTAAAAATACAGCCAAGTTACATGGTAGAAATACAGATGAGACATAAAAGGCTTCCTTTAATTTGATCTATATCAGGGCTTACTCCACTGAAATATGAAATTTTTCAGGCTAAAACTTTTCTAGCCAAAAATGTGATAATGCAATTATTCCATATTTATAATTAATTGTCCTTATGAGAAATGTTCTCTTGGAGTTATTTGAAAATAACACATCTTCTTTCCCAAGTTTACTCCAGTACCTTTTGTATCTGTTCCAAAGACTAATTAGAAGACTACTGATGATTTGAAAATGGATCAGCTGATGTCAATTAAAAAATTCAAATGTTTCAGCTTATTAGTATTTTTAACAGGTTAATTTTTTGATCTATGCTTTTTCTTCCTAATTGAAATGTCAGAAGGTCTTCAAGCACGTTCATTAGGCTTTCAGAATTGCCTCTGTGACTGCTGGTGTTTATTACAGTCACATAGACAAAACCAGCCTTCACATGATGTCAAGTAACATTATATCTGTGATATAGTTACAGAGCCCCTGGAAAGTTCATAGAACAGCAGACTTGGTGAGAAACCTTCAGTCCAGAGTTAATAATGTGAAAATAATTTCTGAAATTCAAGTAGTTTGTCTTCCATATGTTTATTATTTTGAATTAGTATGGACTGTACTGGTTTTGGTTATTTATCGAGCAATCACAATAAAATAGTCTCAAAACCAGACTTTTACTGAAATAAGTTTTCTTAACTGAAACTGACTTTCCATAAAAATTCTACTTATAAGGCAAAATCACTTTAAGATTAAAACAGAATTATGCTTTATAGAGACATCTGAGCTGCCCCATCAGAGCAGTCACAGTGTCCATGGGCTGCACTTGTGTAAAATCATGGGTGATCATGGGTGTAATGGAAGGGATGAATTAATTGCACATAAGGCCTACGTGTTCCTTCACAAGAAAAATTGCTATCCATTAGTAAATCAGTGAACATTTTGCTGCACTGGAACCAGTGTTCAGTTAAGAAAAATAAGGACTCTCAGTCCTTATTTTCATGTGTTTCTCATTTTCTTTCAGAATTTCTGTTTGCATGTGCACGAGCATGCATGCTTTTCTCTAGTCCTTGCTGAAAGGTGAATTTTGGAGCAAAGCCTTAGGAAAAATTTGTTGGCCGTTTTTTTTTTTTAAATGAAAGCATATTTATGTAATTAATGTAATTCATTAAATAAATGGCTTGAAAATACTGCTATAGGGTATCACGATTAAAGCAAAATGTTCCTTTTATACATTATACAGCAGCATTTAGGCAGATGTTGTATAGTTCAGACTGAGCACAGACAAAAAAGCCAGCTATTCTTGAGTATTGGTCCTACCACTGTAGCTACTTTTTCTTCCTGACATTGGGAAAACTGCCCAAATAAAACTCACATTGCTTTAATTTCCCCATCTGTATAATGCAAATAACACCATCTTGCAGAAAAGTGTGGAGTTCAATATTTATGCATCACTCTGAAGTTCATCTTGACATTAATTTTCTAACCCCAACTCCAAAATACATGGTGCGTAGAAGACTTGGCTGGTAAGAACTAAAAGACATCAATATATTTCTGAAAGCTGTGTATTTTTCTCTACCTATAAATACTATATGTAGACTCACAGATTAGTAAAAATATCTGAATTCCCACCTTGGGCTTATATGTTCGTGTTGTGTTGCTAGTCAGTCTAGCAATATGGTAAACCTGAGCTGGCTGTGTTGTCTTTCTTTGTCGTCAAGCAGTTCTCATGAAATCACGGTGGACACTGAGATACAATGAGAGAGAAAATAAAACTGGAGCATTCTTGAAGGACTTCCTGCTTGGCCACGAATGTTAAAAAGAAATTGACCCACAAGTCAAGTCAATTTCAGCAGAAGATAGTGTCTTCATCAGCATAGTGCTGAGGTCATCAAGCAGCTCAAAATTCACTTCTGCACGGGAAGAACTTGGACATGGGAGTCCTCTGCAGAGGAAGTAGAGTCCTGGATGCTCCTGCATGCCTGCAGAGTTCTCTCACCATGGGAGCAAGTTAGTTTTGAAAGGTCAGTGACTTTCGTTGATGGGAGTTATTTCTGTTGTGTGTTAAACCAGGAAAAGAGGTCCAAGACTGATGAAAATTGCAATAACAGAGGCAGACAGATTCCTTGGGTATAACTATTCCAACAGGCAGCTTTCCAATGCGTCATCAAGGAAATGAGGTTCTTCCCAAGTAAATCTGCTTGCAGCATCCCAGAGGATCATGTACTTCTGTTGGAATGAAAGGAAGATGGCTTGTCTCAATTGTAAATGTGTAATTAGGATGCAATTTCATCTTTCTCATGATCTGCATATAACTTTTTACTTGTTTTTCAAAAAGGAAATCACACTAAAAGCGTTAAGTACCAGCTTAGGTTGTTAGATATATCTAGGCACATTATTACGTCATATTTAAACGCTTAGTCTGCAATGTTCTTCAGACATGAAATTTCTGAACTAGTAATTGCACAAATACTTTTTAGGAAGAGAGCAGCTACGTCAGCAGTCCTGCAGCTTTGCAATCTTGGTAATTTTTTCTTTTCTATGGTATTGAGAGAAGTGAATGTCATCCTGGAGGAAATAAGCATCTACTTATTTTGTAGAGAGCACCTGTCATCTTTGTATCTGACCTAAAACTTCCACATTGCTGTAATTTTATTTACCTCACAGTGTCCAAAAATCTCACTGTTATTAAAAAATCTTCCAGTATTCTGGTGAAACATGGAAGTCATCAATTTACAAGTGAGAAGCTGGATCTCAGGAAGATATCTTTAATGCAACAAATTGCTTTAACATGTTATTGATTCCTGGTATCATAAATTTGCCCATTGATGTATGCCTGAAGTTAGATGCCTTAGTCTTTTGTTGAGTCAAGGGTATGGTTATTTCTCAAAATTTTCCATTCTGTAAAATGCATCACTTTCTTCTCAGTACAGGATACTTTTTATTGTTGGGAGTTTTGCAAGCTGCAAAAATTAAGTGCAAAAACTTTGTGAAGGAAAATTTGTATATATTTTCCACTGGAATAATGTGATAACTTTCCTGTAGAACTGGAAAAGCAGAGAGAAACTGGAAAAAAACTTCCATGGAAAGCTTCCTGTTGCCTGTGTGTTCAGAGGATAATCCATTGTCACTACTGTAGTGCTAAAAACCTGTTGCATTATTTCTTATTTTGTTGTTGTTATGCCTCTGACACTAGTAAAATGTAAAGTACGCTAACATTAACATTCAATACATCAATGTAATGCATTTTGGGTCAATATACACTATAGGAACATACGGAAGTACTGAAAAATATACAGATCATACAGAACATTAATTGGAAAATAAAAGATTGACTACTCAAATTTTACTTCTTGCAAGTATTATGTAATTATATAAGTATTAAATAAATATTGTGGCATTTTTGGGGGGTACTACATGCAGTGAATGATATCCAGGCCACACGTGGAGGCAAAAGGAATATTACATTTTCTGTAGGACTTGGATTTTATCCAGTATGTACTGCATTTCAGTCTAGAATGATCAGTATTATGAGCTAATTAACTGAATGAGTTCAACCTGGCCGGTTCTCAGGTTTCCTAAGCAATACATAATTTTGACGTTACATTGCTAAAACGATCAAGCTGCTTTACCATAGTGGATGTATTTTCTCTCACTGTACTAATGATCTGAACCTGTAAGCGACTGAAAGAGTCAGAATAGATAATAAATGTAAAGCCACGGAGTAGTAAGTGAATACATATAAAAGCTGTAACACTATACCTGACCTAAAAACGTATGTAACTTCTGTAGACTTTCAGTGGAGAACTACGTTGACTTTTTGGATGTATTTGTGAACTGCTAATAGACCTTCTCGGCTGTGATCACTATCGGTGGGGCATGAATGCTCTTGTATCACCCTCCCAAGGCGGTAGTTGCAGAGATGCGGTGTTGGCCGAGGTCACAGACTAGGACATACAGCAGTAGATCTGACTTTCAAGCGTTTATATTTGTTCTTCCCTTAGAAAATAGTACAAGTTCCTGACATTGGGAGGAAACGAAGTAAACTAACTTTAAGTTTTACGACCCTGTACTAGGACACAACCTCCGCATACCCCACTGAGGAGAATCGGTGCCCTTTTCCTAAAAGTGTCCAAAATAAACCCGTGTTATTGACGGCCAACTCTCGCTTGTTTAACAAAACGGGAACGCTACCTTAAAAATGAAAGTTTTTATGCGACTGAATTGCTCCTCGTTCCGCTCTGCACGGAAGAGACGGCACGCAAAGATGCACTGCCGAGCTCACCGCTCCCGCGGCGCCGGTGGGGACAGCGCAGCGCTGCCCCTGCCCTTCCGCGCAGCGCGTCGGGGCTGCGCTTCCCTGCGCGGGGCCAACGCTCCCCGACCCGGGGCCGCCGGTCGCTCCG
>NW_009953651.1:970751-987107 GCF_000747805.2 Chaetura pelagica | reverse complement strand
GCTGTGCCCGGGGGCGGGCGTGGGCTCCTCGTTCGGCCATGAGCTGCAGCCCCGGGCCGCCAGCGGGAGAACGCCGTGGCCCCTGGTGCCAGTGCCCAACCCATCTGACCTTTGGTTTCGGGGCTCCCCCCTTTCCGCCGGGAGGGTTCAAGAAAATCGCAAATGCAAAAGCAGATTCCCACGTGCTGTAAATGCTTATAAATTACTTCCTCACTTCCCTTGTTATCTGTTGTTTTGGGTTCTTTTACCTGTTGTAATAAGCAGTTATTTTTTTTTTTTACTTTAAAGTCTGGCTAACTGTAATCTGGCAAGAGTGGTGTTGGGAAGGAGCGTCTGGTTGTAAGTGGCAGGGTTGACTCTTATTTCCCCCCACTCAGTGGGTCTCGGTGAGCCGCTCTTTCGGGCTCTAAGCACTCCTTGAGGGAGCTGCAGGCCCAGGCCCTAAGAGCGAATGCATTCCTTCCAGCTCCAGACTTCTCTTTGGCCCACTTGGTGAAGTGAGTTTGAGTTACGAAGACTTTAAGTCTGCAAACACTTAGAGGAGTAGTTTTCGCTGGAGTGTTTGTAGAATCAGGACAGAAGTGGCTGGGTGCGACGCTTGTCTGTTCTGCTGCAGGCTCTTGGGATGCCACCAGCACAGGTGATACGGATAAGAGCCTTTACAGGTGGCTGCAAGCTAAGGCTTCTGATAAAGGAGGTGTGAGAGCTGGTTAGGGCGGTAGAGAAATGCTTAGAGGATCTGCTGTACAGTGAAAATTTTCATAGTAAGGCATATGTCTGAGGAGCAGAATTGGGCTTGCTGTTGTATTTATAGGACAAAAGTTTGCTAAATATTTCAGTCTGATACATTTTATATACTTGTCCAATTGAAAGGGATCAGAGAAGCTGCCATGAAGAAAAAACATTCAGCAATTTTTGCAAAGCAGTGACCATTATGTGGTTTAAGAAGCAACACGTTTCCGACTACAGACAAACATCTTTCATCTGTGGTGTCTGATCCTGTGAAAGGCAATGGCAAACAACTCATGTTTGTTATCCTTACAAAAACGAAATAAAAACACCTAAACAAATCTGACAGCAATGAAATAAACGAGGTGAAACCAGAAGCAGACATAATGTTTTTGTATATTAGTAAATTTCGGAGAGGAAAGCCCAACTCAGAAAAGAATGTGCCTAGTCTGTGCAGAAATTCAAAAAAGGAATACTGAAATCTTTCTTAGATCTAAATAAAATGTATTCATGTTCTGCTATAGTGAGTTATTAATCTTGTAATGAGTTCATTCTTATTTTCACACATGATAAGAAGTTTGTTATTAAGACTTTGTGACTGGAAACCAGACAGTGCAGTTCCTGTCCTTTCAAATCAGATGAATGTGATGCATCTTAACCAATGAAAGTGTGATGTTAGTCCAGGCTTCCAACAATTTAATAAGGAAAAAAAAAAAACAACCCTCAAAGTACATCATTAAAGTTCAAGAAACATGAAAGCTTTACTGCAGAATAAAAAAATTCTGAGAACTGTATTTACTGGAAATCCAACAAGTTCATGAAAGAGATTATAAAATTGATGTTTGGGGGATTTGCAAAATAAGGAAATTTAATTATATTTATTTAGGTTATCCAAAAGAATGTTGTGAAACAATTTGAGCACTATTTATAATTGCCCCTAGAAGGGACTTTTTCTTACATTAAAGGGCTGTTCTATTGAAGAGAGATATGAATATTAAGATCCAGCAAGTCCACTGAAATCCAGGATAGAAGCAAGGCACATTGAAAAGTGACAGTTGTAACTGTTCATGAAAGATTGTGGTAAATTTATAATGGTTGGAAACATTTAGCTCAAGTTAGCAGCTTTTTTTTTTTTTTTTTGAGAAGAACAGCTGTAATTTAGCAACAGTTATTGGATTTGAAACAAAAATTAGTGAAAGGAAGATGAGTTCTAAGAAGGCAAAAGGCAATTATTCTATTATTTCATTAAAAGTCCTTGATTTGCGTAGGGATTTTTCATTAAATGTTAAGACTAAGGGGTATTTTAATGATCACCTGCATATTTACAAAAGTATTTCTTTAAGTTTTTCTTCTTTTAAAACATTGAAGACCACACTTTGGAAGAAGGGTTGTTGTTTTGTTTTCTGTTTGTACAGCACCTACTGCAAATGGACATTGGCTTATGACTGTAAGCCCTAAACTTTATAAATTATGATGACAGTGTTATTAGCAATGATTCACATCTCTCGTTTTATATACTTTTTGAAAATAGCTGTAACTGAAATACGGGAACAAATTGTGCAGCTCCAGCATGGACAGACTTAGTCTCACGCCTGTTCACAATGCTGCCATTGATGGTTTCATTTGAGTAATGGCTGTAATTTGATTATGCAGACAGCAGGTTGATGGCTGTCTGTACCTTTAGTATGTAGTCTTGATTAATTTTTAGATTATACTTTTAATCATGGCTCTGTTCTATAAAGCTATTAACATGCTAACCTGAAATCCATGTTTTTCCTTAGGTTAATTTGGTCCCTTCTTGAACCTTCTTAATCTCATTTAGAGGAGAGTTGTTCCACATGTACTTGAAGGCCTACATGACTGAGTACATACTATAAGAGAGCAGTCCAGATTACTCTGCATACTCCTTTATTTGTCTTGGCAAACCTATATATATATCTGCTTGTGGGTGGGGTTTCCATAGTCATGCTTCTGCCAGATATTGGTCGTATTTTACTCTGATTTATTTTTTTTGAGCAAAATGTCCATCTGCTGAAAAAAGAGTTGTGTTTAAGAGCCGATGATCAGGTGCTGACAGCTTTTCTTTGCATTTTGTATAATGAGAGCTATCTAATTCTTCTGTTTTTGAGGCACATTATTTTGATCTTTCTTGAAACAGTGAGGTTCATTTGTCTATATGTCACTGTGGGATCATTTCATGTACTCTGTCATGTTGATATCTCCATGCAAGACTGAAATCATGTCACTGAATTTAAACTAGGCCATCCACAATACTCTCTTCTTAACTGCCCAGTCGCTCATAAATAATCCAACATGTTCAAACAAAAGCTAGATGTGCCATCAGTTACCAAAAACTTGTAAGGTGCAAGAACTAGAAGGAATGAGCTCAACTTGCCACCAGAATTAATCTATCTTCCAGAGCCTGCTCCATTTTTCCAGTATATCAACTGTCAATGGTGGCACTACAGGTAATACCAGGTAGCTCTTTCAGTGAGTGATTTAAAGTAGCAGGGAACCACGCCTTGGGAAGTATGTGACATCCCAGGCTACTGCCTTCTGCCTTCTTTGCACCCAAAACTCTTTATGTACTCCAGCATAACTTTCAAGTATTGAGACAGGGCAGGCTTGAGTCTTGTAGAAGGAAGTGTATTCTGTAGACCGGTATACTTCCTCTAATGTTTTACTCACAGTAGTCTGAGGCATAATAGTTTTAATTGACTGTGGGATTCTTTTTTTCTACATTGCTATCAGTAAGTAATATTTAATTATTTTTTACGACATTTTCAGTGGAGCCACCTCATGAAAAAATAAAAATATATTTTTCAGTAGTTGTAACATCATTAGTAATTAAAATTAAATACTCAGGTATTTTCAGTATTCTTTATGTTACTTATTTGAATGTTTTAAACAAGACACAAAAAGTGGAAACATTGAGTTCAAAGTCGAAGCTACCATTTGAAAACATTTATTTTAGGGATAATGGTTTTATTATATTAGTATGCACAAGTGCTGCATAACTTGCATCTAAGAATAGTGTGTTTTCTTAAACAGATGACTCTCCAGTTGCATTGACCTTGCGTTGTGTAGTGGATCCTTGCTGTCTGTTCTTTCAGACAATGCTCTGATGAGACCTCTCCTCCCACAGTATTTTTCTCTGTCTGTGCTACAGCATGTAGCAAGAATGCTGCTGCAGCCATCTCTGGTATTTGAGGGTTTTGTTACACTTCATCTTCTTTCTAACATTTTCATAATGTATTCCTTTACACCCAAGTACAAAACTCTGTTGCTTGGATTAGGTTAATTTCTTTCTGTAGCAATGCAAATATCTTTCAGCAGTATTTGGGGAAACCCAATTTGGTTTCCCTTTGGAATTCAGCAAGAGCAAAAGGTGTCATGTAGCAAAGCAGCTACTGCTCTGTGCACTACCAAGAGGTTTATATTGAAGAACAACCTGTAGACTTCCTCTTGAGGAACTTTCTTGGCATGAATGCTTCCTTTTTAATTTCTTCAGGGTTGCTATGATTGTTTTGGATTACAACTGTGTACCAAATTGCAAGGGGAAAAGAAAACACAGTATTTTAATATCTAGGCTGAATTGCTTCTTGAAGACAGTATTGTCTAATTTTAGGTAATTTTCATACTCTGACATCTGATTTATTTTCGGCCAGTTAGTTATTGTTTGTTTCAGACAAGTATGTTAACATTTATTTAGAATTAGATTGTTTCATTGGCGGGCAGAGATTTCTAAGAATTGGTCAGCATTTTTCCAACTTTTACTAGAAAAATTCATACTTCTGATGACTTTCAAATCTATCAGATGTTATGTGAAAGCTGTAGGAAAAATCATCTAATTTCAGGTATTTCTTGTGAAAGCTTCAGGTTTTTGCTTGCTCTATGCACTTTTGTTCTACAGTCTTATGGGCAGCAGTAAAAGTAGAGAAATACTGTCTAAGGCTGCAATCCTCTCGATTCCTGACTGGAGGAGAGGCTGACAAACAGGCTATGCATCCCTGTTTGGGTCTGTAATTCACATTAGCTCTTTAGCTATGCCGTGGGTAGGTTTTCTGTAATACTTTCAGCGGCAAAGGTGTGAAAGAGTGCCAGGTGTATAACGCTTCTTGAAGTCTTTTGTATTGTAGTACTTCTGCATTATTGCAGTACTTTCATCTTTTTAGATGAGAAATATATCGTAGTGTAGCTCTTTTAGAGTCCTTGAAATTTGCCAGTGTAGCTGTTACTTTTGTGAATAGTCTGTTATTTTTGCATTTCTCCCCCAAAGAACAAAGTGGACGTCCAAAAAGGGGAACATTTCCCATAATTACCTTTGCTTTGTTGTGTCTGCACTTTTGTTTGTTTGTTTTTGCTTTTCTTAATAGTGAGTTTATAGAAGACACAACAAAAATAGAAACAATAAAATCAAGCAGTTGGACAGCTGCTTGTGTTGGAAGTATTTTAACCTTAATAACCACTCAAAATGTTGCTCTTTTTATCAGTTTCAATATACATGTGCTTTTATTCTGTGCTTTATTTCCACAAAGTATAAACAAGAAATTCAGCTGTGGTGGTGGTGTCCACTCAGTAGGTATAGAAAGGAAATATGGAGAAAATTATTATAGAAGTGGGTGGTTTATTGTGTGTCACTAAATGAAACCTCTGTGGTAATTCCATTTAAAGGCCTTCCCAATTCATTAGCCTGGGTAATTTAAATAGGTAAGTTCAGTTTTAGGGCTCTTTATTTTATTTTTGCAGGACAATTTTAGTAAATGGCTATCACTATTTCATCATCTGTCACTGTATAACAATTCCAACAAGTTGTACCATTCAAATATACTGTTCCTTTGAATAGTGTAATATGTCTATCAGTGTTTAATGGGTGCACTTAATGTTTCAGTTCTGCATGGTTTAGTTTGTTTTCAAAATGAGTTTTCCTCTTGTAAGGTATGGCTGTTGGAGGACTGTAATAACTGCTCAGTGCTCCCTGGCCACCAGTAATTAATCCAGTTTCTAGTTTTGCTCTCAGTGAGCTGTTACCTGTCAGAACAGCTCAGTCATGCCTTCCCCCCCGTGTTGTATGATGACTTCAGTGTTTCTGAAAAAGGATAATTCTTTTAATTTGCTGAGAATGGAAAGTACAGCTTTTTCTTTCCTTAGCATTAAAACTACTGTCTGTAATCCTGATTTGTTATCTAAAAGCAGTTCTTTGTCTTCTGTGTCTTTGAAATATGGGCTCTTTGGAGTATACTGTGTCATAGAAACCTATATACCCTTCCTATGTCTTGAGTCTCTTAAATTGTTAAATGCCTTTTTTCTTATAGTCAGCTGAAATTTTTTTTGTTCCAACAAATTCTGAGCTATGAGAAATGTTTTATTTTTAGCTGCATTTCTGTGTCACTCCTTGTTCATAAACAATTTTTGGAAGAACGTTTTCTTTGTTGTGATTATGTTTGTGCAGCAAATTGTGGAGCTCTGTCTTAATACTTCTTATTTCTGTGTAATAGAAGATATAATGTCTTGAGGAGATCAGGGAAAAATATAAAGTCTTCTTTAATTTTTTGCAGATTCATTTGTATTAAGAAATAGGAATTTTCTTGGGAATCAGCAGTGTTTTGGGATGTAAATGGTCCTTCATACTCTTCCAAAGTAGAGAAAAAGAAAAAATGTAGATATCATTGGAAGAATCAAGAAAAAGAAGTAATTTGTGATATTAATACATGTATAACACCTACATTTAAAATATATTTTCATGGGTTTTTCTAAGCCCTCCAATCAGAACCATTTTTTATCATGAAAACTGTGGTGAGCACCAACTGTTCAGTGCATCAAGTTCCAAATCCTTGCTATCCTTCCCTTTCTATGATTAGTTTGGCTTAAAAGTAATAAATGTGGAATCTACCTATTTGTCTTAAAACTTTTAAACCTTTATTGTTCCTATTTCCCTCTCATGTTTATAATTAAATGATTATGAGTAACTATATAATGGTACAACTAGGGACTTCTAGAAAAACTGCATTTTCTGAAGACATGACTGTAAGGATTAGCAATACTGTGAAGTTTGTCTGGAAATTAATTCTCCGTACTATTTGGGCTGTGATTCTAGATTTGCGAGCCAGGTTCAGTAGTGGTTTGTAGAAATAAACAGCTCCCTAGACCAGCAGGCTATGAAACAGGTCAGTGTTAAAGTATGCAGTAACATCTTTCAAATGTCTGTAGAGTACTAGACTACTAAGTCTGCTGGAATTATCTTTCAAGATTCAGATCATAGCACGTGTTTAGAGTTTTGTTACCTGATAGGCATAGGAATGCTAGAGATGCATGGACAGTACAAGGTTTTCAGGAGTTCTTCACATCCACCCCTCCAGAAGATGCAAGTTCTCTTAAAGAGGTGTGTTCTCTTAGACTTGCAAATGTCATTCTACTTTACCAAAAAAGCTTACCTCCATGTTTGTGTCATCCCCTCATTTGGTTCCATATACCCTTTATTATATTATGCAAGTTGATAATGTAAATGTTAAGCCTTAACAGTCAGTTGTCCTGTTGTCTAGGTACATAAAAGTTGTTATTTAGGCTAAAATTTCTGAGGACAAAAAATAATGTGCCACAGTTGTAATGGTAGAGCACTGTATTATCCTGTATAACAGCTTCTGTGCACCCCTGAACTTCATCTCAACCATGTGCTTTTTATAAAGCTGTATGAAGTTGACCTATGAGTTACTGGGAGAGCTGTAAAAATATTTGAGGAAGGTGTGTGCACAGATTTAAAGCAAGGCAAAATTGTTTGGTGTAACTATCATTGGAGCTATCAATAAAGTATCTGATCTGTACATGAGTCACTCTGCTCTAAGATCATGTGCCTTGCTCTGATTTGGCACAGTGCTCTGATTATTTTAATTTTGCTTTATAATGTCATTCTCAGACTTTCATCAGCTTTTTTCTGCTCCCTTGAGCTCTGAAGATGTTATTGAGAAGAGTAGGAAGCCGAAACAAACAAACAAAAAACCCTGTCCACTTGCTGTTCTTTCTTGAATTTACACTTACCAAAACCCTCCCAAACATTTCAGGTACATTTGACTCAATGAAAACAGTGGATAATTAAAAAAAAACAAAACCCGTCTGCGGTTTTCCTGTCTTCTGGTTGTAGTGCCTTACTCATCTTGCTTACAGTCAAGCTGTATTCTGTTAGCAACCATATGGACCCCTATAAAGTTTTTAAAGTTTGAATTGAGACAGAGACTGCCTCAGCTCTTAGCCAGCAAATGCCAAGAAGGTTGACCATGTTCCCTCTACTTGCCAAAAAAGCATGAAAGCTGGGGCCCTTTGCCTCTTAAAGAAAAAGAGAAGCTCTGATCTTTCTGCATACAAATTTTTGCAAGTGTTGTGAGTCCCTGACCTATTCTTGGTAGATCTTTCAGTATTTAGATAATCTGACAATCCATTGAATGATGTGTGACTAAATAAAACATAGTAAGAACATTAAGTAACAAGGGAAATTATCAGTAAAATTGAGACTTCAGTATGTACTGGTGCAGTTTAAAAATATTTAATCATTATTGAGAAAGATATGAATGTAAACCATTAAAAATCAGAATCTTGAGTTTAAAAGTAGTACAGTAATAATACCTCTTGCACATTCTTATCAGAACTATACCTGGGATTATACAGAGGTTGCTATTTAATTTTTTTCTGTTGAGTGAATCATGAAAACCAAGCAGGTGTTTTGGTTTCTAAGGTTATTACAGACAATAATTATGCACACCTGCATTACGTAGAACTATTATACAGTTATATAAGTGGTGCACATCTGACTGTTGGCTTTTTCTCTGTAGTTACGACATTTTCTGTAGTGGGTATAGTCTATTTCTTAGAGAGGTCACATGTAAAATAAAAACTCATGTAAAGCATACATTATGTTTTCAAAAATACGTTGAGACGTTGCAGTACTATTAGGGTTATTGCTTCCCTAGCTGTCTCTGCTTCTGTAACAGCATTAAAATGGTTAAATAAAAACACCTAGCATTAATGAACGGTTGATAAAGCCAGAAAACTATACAGAATCCAAGAAGATTGTAGTGTGAGGAGTGCACTGTGGATTTGTAATTTAACCTGTTCTCAGATTCTTTTCAGGAACTGTTCTAAGTTTGTTATACACTTTGGGAGGTCATAGAACTGTAGAATCATAGAACTATTCAGGTTGGAAAAGACCCTTGGGATCACCAAGTCCAGCCATCATCCCTACTCTACAAAGTCCTACTGTAGGTTTGGATTTTGAAGGTAGAACTTGCCTTCCCTAAACTAAATTTAATTCTACTGATTTTATTTTTCTTAAAAGTAGGTGGAAAGGGAAAGCAGTATTCAATAAGTAATTTTTGATAGCTTTGAAAGTAAATAAAAACATGTCTCGAATATATAGGGGCTTTGAGTGTGACATAGTGCCTGCTAAATTAGCAGGAGCAGGTCTAAGCAGGCACTTAACAATTTGCAAGATAAATTCATAATCAAATGAGGACTACTGATAAAAAATAAAAACAAAACACAAACAAAAAACCAAAATCAACAAAATGACCAAAAATGGCAAAACTGAGCCCTAGAGCTTAAGGGTTGCCAATTGATTTGGAAAGGACAGAAATGACAAAGATATGCAGGAGTGGGAGGTATCTGTTTTGAGGTGTGGTAGTTGCATGCCTATGAAGACAGATAAACAATATTTAATTTGAAATCTGAAAGGACAGGTTATTCTGCTTTCGTTTATGTGTGCTGGTTTTATATGTTGTTTCCTCATAGGTCATCTACTGGTTTCTATGAACTTTATTCTAGATGTGTATATACTGTTGTTTTCTCCTCCTCAGTCCTCACACAGGAAAGTGACATATGATAAAGCAATACCATCCACATTAGAAACTGTTATTATTTAAACAAATAACTCCATATAGTGTGCAAGGTGTACTAGCTGGGGAAACAAGAGCTTCTGGTTGCCTGTTGCACATTGAGTTCTGGTACCTTCACTGAATTATGATTAAAAACTACTTACTAGACATGAACTTGATCAGTTGTGGCAAGCCACTGATGTTCACTGACTTACAAGCTGTCTTGAAAGTTTTTTCTCTTTACGCTGTTTTGAAACATTACATCGGTTTTTGTTGTACACGGAGCACTGTTGCTACCATCTGCTATTGTTTTGTTCAAAACTGTGTAGATTGTGTGGACCATTAGTTTTCATCACTGCTTTGTCTCCCCTTGGGGATCTTTTCTCATGCCAGTTATTACTTCATAACTCAGCTGCCTGCTAAGGTCATTGTTGAACAATAAGTCCTGCAGGTTAGCCTTCTGCATCTACTCTATAGGTTTTTCCCCTCAGCAGGAGGAGGTCAGTGTTGTCATTTTGCCCAAGAGAAGCCTATAACCAGGCCTTGGGCTCCTCCTTGTTTTTCAGTTTGTTGCCTTAGTGTTGGCACTATACTGCTGGATTCAGCGTTTCAGAGTCACCTCCTCATCCCTGCTCTTGGCCTTGCTGGGGATTTGAAAAAGTCATTGTGTTGTTTGGGTGTTACTTGCTCATTAAATGTCCTCAACTTCTTTGTATCATTTTAAATGAGAATGTGCTTGTGGCAGATGGTGAGGGCAGCGATCTCCCTTGGTGGGGCGCTGCAGGACTGGGTAGCAGGAGGGTGAGCTGGGGCCTGAGGCTCTGTCACAGCCCACTCGTCCTGAGACCAGCACTGGTGGTGAGTTGGGTCTGGTGTTGATCTGATGAGTCTGGTTGAAGGGTCAGGAGCAGTGAAGGACAAGGCCTGGGCCCAGAGCTGCCAACGATGTAGCTCAACCCAGGACCTGGAGAACAAGTCTTGAGCTGAAATGGCTACTTGGCCCATTGGTGGGGATTGCAGGTGGGGCTGATTTTAGCAGTTAAGGGCTTGGTGTCCTTGGGGCCCTGACACTCCCTCTGAGAGACATCTGCAATGATCCTGACCTCGATTAACATCGTATATCATTGTATCAGTTGCAGCATTGGTTTGTCATTATCATGCATAAATACGTTACAGAAAACAGAGTAGTTTCATCTTCTTTGACTGTTACAGCAGAAATAACCTTGAGGGTTTCAGCATGCGTTTGCTGGTTCCTTATCTTTTACTGTCCTTTTGTGGCTGGGTTCTTTGGTTTGTTTAACTGTGCCACTGACTGTTTCCTCTCTGGTGCTTTCTCTTGTCCTCTGCTCAATCTTAGGGTGTACCCCAAGTGACTGTATGTGCTTCCTCCCTTCTAGGACCTTTTAGAGCTAAATATAAGGTTATTAAGTAATGTGATAGCAGCAGAGGAGAACAATCAAATGGATGCAAACTAATCTTTCTGCTTGACTGAGAAAGTGTAGACTGTATAAGTAATGTGCATTTTTGCAGAAGATGTCATTACTGAGGCATATGACTATTGGAATGTATGTGTATCTAGTTTAGGGTAAAAACAAATCAAAAAGAATCCCTACTAGCATTTTCAGATTTTACTGAAGCTGCATTGTTTGGAGACTAGCAGAGCCTCTGGCACATATTGCCGCTTATGTCAAAATAAAAAAGGGTGTTCCAGAGAAGGAAGTGTCCTTTTCCAAATTATGATTGCCTTTTTTTTTTCTTCTTTTTTTCCTGATTTCTTATGGAAATGACTTTGCAAAGTCACACTGTATGTCTGTATGTCTTTTCTTCCAACTTTTAGCTTAGCCTCTAAAGATACTAAAGACTCAACAAATTTCATTCAAATGTTGCTGAAGTACAGCAGAGAAGTTCTTTAAATCATTCTGGCTGTGAAAAATAGTTGCTCTGAGAGCTCACACGTGAGTCGAGAAAGTACTTAGTAAAACCCCAACTGTAGTAATCTCCTCAGACATAATGATACTTCTAGAAGTAATGAATTCTGAATAAACTAATACGTGTAATTTGTGGTTATTGTGTGTTCTGTTGTTTTTGAGTGTATGTTAGCTACTAAATACATGGACATTAAATATCTTCAGAAATTTTTGTCCATTCATTTTGCCAACAACTTTACTTTGTTAAAATTGCATTTAATCTATTCAGCTTAAAGTACCTGAACTTGTAAGAAATGTAGCAAACTCTGAACAAGGGTTTGTTTGTGTTAGATAAGTGTAGAATTGCTTTTGCCATACATTCTTATCCCAATTTACTATATTGTGAAGACTGAAGTAGACTAAAAATGTGGGATAAAGTCCCGTCTTATCAAGGGAGCAGATTTTCATGTTTAGAATTCTGAATTCTTACTTTTCTTTAATCAAGGAGCTGGACCAGTCTACCCAAGAGTGAGTTGTTCTATGATGACTGCACTCAAATGGAGCACTTGAGGTTTTATCCCAGAATAAATGGTCAAGTCCAAATGTACAATTATTAGCCACAGGTTCTAAACAGGAATCTCACAGTAGTCAGAAATGCTTAATGGCCTACTTTCATAGAGGCTCTGAAAGGTAACCAAGAAAAGCAAGTAAATCTGCATTTGCTCAGCAAGGATATAGACTTTAATTACAATTATTTTAAAGATCTTCAAGTAAAGAATTGCATAAATGTATCATAATCATATATGGAGACATGCTATGTTGATCTTCAGGCATGTTTCTACTTTGAATAAGTTAAAATGTTAAAGAAATCCAAGTGAAGCTTCAGGAACATGGAAATTTCTGTGAACATACAGTTTTCTCTGAGTCTAGTTAAGTTTATTTTAGAAGATGAAGACTTGATGGTATACTATAAAAGAAGCCTCCTAATTTTGAGACTGGGTGTATTTCTGTCCAGTATTTTTATTGAATAAGGTTGAATTGCTAGTATTTATAATGTGGATTGCAATGATGCCTACAGGAATTTAAGACATTTAATTTAAAATGATCACTTAAAATTGAATATGTTGGTAATGGCCTTTTATGTTAACATAGTAAATATCTTGTAACTTTGCAAAAAAAATAATATGCAGTTGTGTGGTGGCTTGCTGCTTGCACATTCAATTCTGGGAAGAACCAACATCACAGAGATTACTTCATGCCTTGAATGAATCAGATATCTCTCAGGGAATTATATGGTTGATAAAGGCATTTCAGGCAACAAAATTAATGAAGTATCAATTTGCTGATCTTTGTGTAGTGCTGTTTTCAGTGTCACAGTGTTTGATATCTAGAAATGTTAGAACAGTAGGAGTAGTATAGAAATTATTTAATGTATTTTCAGGGTTGCTTGATCAATAGTCTTAAAAGGACATCATTCTTCAGCAGAGAATGTATTGCCTGATAAGCAAAACACCCTGTTTGTTTCTCTTGTATTCTCTTACCGGGCATGATGATAATATGCAGATGAAATAGCAGATGTTCAGAAGAGAAAGTAAAAATAATCAGGGACTAAATACTATAATACCTGAATGAATGGTGTGAATAGATCAGGAATGGTATACAAAGAAAATGTGTTTTGAGAAAGCTCAGTAGTGCTGCAGTGATTTAGTTACGTTAGTTTTCAGCTTTTAAAATTGTTTTCTTTGCTTTTCTAGAAGCGTGAATATACAGACTGACAAATGACTGAACTCTTGTTCACATACAGATTAGCCTTTCATTTTAATTTGAAGCACACTGGGGTTTCAGACTTGCTGCAGTTACAACAGCTAAGCAATAATGTAAGTTATTACTTGAGTGATGTTTTTAGTAGGACCACTGTGGCTTAGCATAATGTGAAGAAAAGTGTTAGCTTGGGTTTATAGAAGATAGACTGTTGTGATGTATGCACCTCTCATCATCAGACATTTTAATATTCAGAAATATTTGAATTACAGGTTTGTTTTCACTGTTGTGCCTATAATTACAGCTAATGCAGGTCAGTGAGAAAGAGAGAAAAGAGACAAGGCTTGGATGCTTGTACAAGAAAAATACCATGAGTAAGAATGAAAAGACAAAGAACCCAAAGTGTTCTTGTTGCTCATGGTGTGACCCAGTTCAGAGTAATTTTAAAACTTTGGCAAAGTGACAGGTTTTTTTTATGGCAAGGTGCAATAACAGTTTGTTGAAATAAATGTTAGCGTGCCACTTTAAGTACTGTCAAGGCATGGTTTCACACTTGGCAGAAACACTACATGAGCTCAGAGAAAAAGGCTACCTACCAGTGGTGATTTCTTCTTAACTGGAATTAGTTAAGCAAGTGGATTGCTAGGGCTAGAGATTACTGCAGGAGAGAGAGCGATTTATGCCTTGTGCTGCCAACCTGTCTGGTATTTAGGAGAAGGAAGGATGAGAGATTATGATGTTAGGATATTTGGGAAATGTCTCTTTACCGTGAGGCTGAACTGTCACTCAGTTACAAGCCACTGCGATAAGGCTCCTAGATCCTCCCAATTAGTTTTTGTTATTGCAGTGTGCAGGTAAATCTGGTTCTGTAGAAAATGAGGTGCTGGTTTCTATCACTACTGAAGTTTGGATACTAGTACTGGGAGGCATAGGTGATGTTCCTCCAGGCAGGGTGTGGAGTGTGGTTGTCACACACATGCTGTGATGTCTGAACCCTGTCTGCTAGTCTGAAAGCATCAACCTGCTGTAGTGCTGGGCCTGTGGCTGCCTGACTGAGGCACTAACTTATCAAAGATTAGGCAACTGACTTAGATAACCAGTGTGCTTTGGTCAAGTTAGCATCTCTGAGAACACCTTTCACAGGTGTAAAAGGAGGATAATAGGATAAAAGCATGAAACACCCAGTTCTGTCACTGGTGCGCCATTGTGAATCTGAGCTTGGATGGGTTTTTTTGCAAGTGAAGGCCTGCATTCAGTTTCTTACATGCATTCAGGAACTTCTCTGGCTTTCAAATAATGTAGTTTTTCCTGCTCACGTGCTGAATTTATTTGTGATAATGATTCTTTGAAGAGACAGTTTGATAGAAAATATAATGGAGGGAGTATACCATGTTTACAAATTATATTAGTATGTAATTCCAGGTTACTGTTGATTTTTTAGAGATGTAAACAGTTCATGTTTCAAAGTGACAGATTTTGAATATGATAAACAAGTTCTTGGAAAAGTAACATTTGTATATAAGCATTCAATTTTGTATTAACATTTTGAGGCCACAAAAGTGATTTGCAAATGACAGGAAATACATTCAATAATTTCCCCACATTTATTATTTGTATTTTGATGACAGCAATGAGACCAAAATTACAGCTTTCAGATAAAGTAATTTAGCATGAAATTCAAGTAACTACTGAACAGAAATTTTATTTAAACAGCTTATCGCAGATCTAGAAAGAAAGAATGGGCCCTAACAGTAAGATAAATTCAGTCTTGGGTTCTCGGTGGCTATCTCCTCATATAGAAAAGGAATTTCTGTAAAGAAGTGAAGACTGGATCTGGTATCTGGCAATAACTTCAGATTCTGCCTGATGCAATGATGAATGATGAGGCAATTGAGAGCATTTACCATCTGCAAATGTTTGAGACATAGTTTTGCATAGTTTGAGACATCTAATACTTTATCATGTTGAGATAAGTATTCTAGAAATTAGAAAAAAAGACTTTAACTTGACAGGATATATAAATACTGTAGTTCTTCAAGATTTTTTTGTTGTTGAAACACAGGCACTGGTGGTAAATCTGAGGTTCTGCACAATGCTTTGTGCCAAATAAAATGTTGTTGTAACTTGCTTCTGACTGTTCAAATAAGGTTTATTCACATCTTGAGTGACTCTTAAGAGTCTGGCTATTTCCTCTTTGTGTTTGCCTGTGATTCCCTGGGCAGAAGAAAAGTTTAGAAAACTGATGATGACATGTTGGTGCTGTGTTCTTGTACTGGTATTTTCAGCTTGCTTCTGAGATAAGGCACTGTAATGAATATAAACTGTGCATAATATAGGATAAAACAAAAGTGAGTTAATAAATGTGTGTTTCTTATTCTCTTCAAGGAAGTGGTCTGGAACGAGTAGTAGCTTATTAACTAGAAAAAAAGCTCATGAAGTCGTATTTTTATTTTAAATGCATAGTTGTAGTATATAAACAACTTCATTAATTAATCAGTTGTTTCTTTAAGAGCTTGAACTTGGACTGTACTGTTCTTGGGGTGACATGAGATGATCATTAGTTTTGTATTCGCTTACCATGTTAAATGATTTCTGTTGTTTACTGTTTCCCAAAAATCTCTTACTCGTTGATTGTTTAAGCCTTAGATGCTGTGTAAATATGTATTATTTGAAATGAACTAATATAAGTATTTGTGGGGTTTTTTTGTGTGTGTTGAAATGTCTTTTGTTTCGGCTACTCACCGTGTGTGTAGCATGTAGGATGGATGTTGGAGAAGTAGGGAGGATGCTCAGGTGACCTCCATTTGCCCTTCAGCTGTCTTGAATTATCTTCTGTCCTGGTTCAATAGCAGTTTGCCCATGGAAACCACCAGTGTGTGTTTTGTAATGTCACATATCTGTCAGTCCACCTCAGTCTCTGAACCCATAACCTTGGTTATAAATCTCCCATAGCATCCTACATACTCATTTGCATTAGACATCTTTGGCAGCATCAGCTTCTTTAGGTTTTAATTTCCACCTTTACAGTGGGATCGGTCACCTACTTGCCACTCATATGTTTGCTCTTTCTTCCCATAGTTCAGCCAGCATCCTCAAAT
>NW_009953651.1:946041-970726 GCF_000747805.2 Chaetura pelagica | reverse complement strand
CCTGCTGACTTCAAAAGAAAATTAGCTTGAATAATGAATTACAGGTTAAACTAATACTAAATTTACAGTTTAATAGCCTTTGATTATGTTAGATGTTTTAACTAGACTGTTGTAGACTTTAATGCCAGATGGCTGGGGAATAAGGAATTATTCAGCACTATTTTAATTAGTATTCATATTAACTAAAACCAGTTTGCACTTTTAAAGTGTATTCAGCAGTGTAGAAAAAAAAAAAGTAGACAAATTAGTCTTGTGTCACATGATTTCAGACTTATTACATTTTGTGAATTTGTGTGCTGAAAGGTTGCCAGATTGTTTATTTTCATTATTCATTTGTCTTTGTTGGCTGACCTCTGCAACCAGAATGATTCACTAACGCTGAATCTAGTTTCTTATATTTTTACATTCCTTTACTGATAGAAGGAACACGTTACATTTCTGACATAACTTAATGAACCAGTGTAGTTATTAATGGATTTCATCAGCTAATCTAATAGCTTTAGAAAATGTCAGCATGTGTTGAATACAATGCAGGCTTAGCTGTCTAATTCATGTGCTTTTATATTCAGATTTAACTATGAATCATTGTGGGTTTAGTTGAATATGCAACAGGAAGAATATGATTTTGAATAATTTCATCATTGTTTTTATATGCAAATGCGTGTATATGTTTGTATGAGGATCTAGGCTTTGGCCACCCATAAGCAGACAGGCAAGTAAGGGAAATGGCAGGGAATGATAATTCTGCAATTTTACAGTAAGTTACAAAACATTGTTTTATTGGTTGAGCATGTGTTAACACTTCATAACATGTCTAATGAATTCCAACAGTTCAAGGAATTTGCTGGGCACAGTGAATTGAAATCTGTTGATTACAGTGGAAAGCAGAGACCGAAGAGCGTAATGGGGGACACATGAAACCCTTGTCATCTGTTCAGCAAAGCCACAGCTTCAGATATTTTTGCGGTTGCGCATGGATGAGAGACTCTACCATCATGGCTTTTACTTGCTATTTCATGAGATTTTAACATACTTTTACACTAGATAATTTTTAGGCTTTTGTGTTCAGGGTGGATTTAAACATAACAGCAAACATGGTCTAGACTGAAGCTACTACTGAGACATGTGGTCCCTACCAGGCATTCCTAGTATTTCCTTTTTGTGGAACATAGTGACCACGTGGCCACAAGGTGAATCAATTCATTTGGATGAAAAAAAAAAAAAAGTTTCCTGACAAATCAGCCAGTTGAATCAACTTAACTCTAGGCTTGTGATCTCTAGATGCATAAGATAAGGGAAACAGGGACTGAAGATCAAGAGTGAGGCGAAGACCAAGTCTGCCAGCCTTGGTGGCAGATACCTGCTAGATTGACATAGCTGAAAAATTACATTTGCAGATTGCAGAAATGTGCATACCGACATCAGCAGTATTTTCCTCCCTTCCCCATGCTGCTCATTTTCTTCCTTTTGCTTTTGTAGCACAAATGTTAGTACAAGCATATATGAACTGGGTTGGGAAAATGATCTAGCTGTGAAGTAACTTGAGCAAAAAAATTCTTGAGATGGATTAGTTCCCTATCACGTTGCAGTGGTCATTAGAGGATGGGAACAGCTGGACATAGGGAGCTTCTTAAGCAGACATGACTCTTGATGAGATGGATTTCAAACATAGGCGTGGATAGATGAGTAATGCTGATAGAGGGAAATGGTCAGGCATGTGGCCTCTGGAGTTGAGGAGAGAGGTGACCAACAAAACTGCTGATAGAGAAAATCTGAGATAATTTCTAGAGAAAAGAGAAAAGATCTGAGAGAAGCAGTTTGGGGAGGATGTGTGTAGAGACACTTTGATGTAACAGAGGTGGGAGATAGATGCTGAAGGGAGGATTTTGGAAGAGCAGTCCTGGCCTCAGAATGAGCTTTGTGGACCGTCTCAGATATAATTGGACCTCATATTTTAGCAGCATTCTGTTCACAGAAGCAAGTCAGTGATTATATATTTTTAAAATTTTCTCCATAAATAATGATGTAAAAAGAAATAAATCAAGTTAATATGCCTGGCCAGTTTTGTGATCTCAAATTCATTGTGTAATGTTGAAGTTGTTTAATGTGATGATCATAAAATTGCATAATGATGATGTGTTTTTTTGCCTTGCGGAGTGATGTTGTTTTTTAAGAATTTTATTTTGTGATCAGTATAATAAGCAGTAAATTCTTAGCAATCCATTAAATTAATTTTTATTCCTTGCTTAGCAAGATTACAGGGAGTACATTCATGAATATATTTCGGTGGCTTGTATTCTTGTTGGATTGCCTGACATGTTTCTAATGCAAACAGGAAAGATGAATCAGTAGACTGAGATGTTTTGATAGATGAGAGAAATCCTTCAAAAATCAATACTTAAGACTATTAGTAATACATGTATGTGTTTTATACCTTTTACAAGGTTGAAATAGCAACAAAAAAACTTCAGTGTAAGAGAACAAGAAAAAAACAGCTGCTTTTCCTTCTTAGCTCCTCCAAGATCTTTCTCTTTTTGATCAACATAATCGTATGTAGATTTGGACTTGAAGTCACCATATGGTTTCCAGAAGAAATAAGATGGGAGCAAACCTAGATGCAGTCTTCTAAGCGTGTGGTTGCAAAAGTTACACAAGCTGTTATCTGGGGATTTGAAGAGGAAGGAGGACAGGGAAGAGTGATAGGAAATCGTAGAATAAGTTAATTGCTGAGGTACTTGTGTGTGTGTCTACTGAAGTGTGTTTTGTGTTTTTGTTTTGTTTGCCTTTTTTTTTAAGTGGAATAGTTGAGATTTACGGAAGTAAAGTAAAATTAATTTCAGGGTACAATTTAGTGATACAGGGACTATAGGGAATAGAGACTTAAAGAACTGTTTGAGCGTTGGTTTCTCACTGTATGTCTTCTACAGTCGTGCTGTTGCAGTGTTTTATAGGGGGCTTTGTGAACTGTGTTGGTAACATGACCCACATTTTAGTTCTGTCACCACCACTCTATCCAACTGCTGCTGTCTCCTACACAGTGTTTCTGTGGAGTGAAGTTTTTATTTTCCTTTCTGGTGCTAAATCTCTCTCTTATATAGGATCCGAGTTTCCCATCTTGACTCTCTGCTGACATGCACATACATTTTGTAATGCATGGAGAATGTAAAACTTGTGCTGCTTTGTTCTCTCTCTGTCACTTTCCTTTGCCTTATCTCTCTTCTGTTAAAAAAATGAAATTGAGATCTTGATTGAAATACTAAATTGTAGTTTTGTTTTTATGCATTTACTATAGCTACTGTCTGAAGAAAGAATGCTATTCGCTGGCTAGAAAACTTTTAAGCCACGTATTTGTAGTGAAATGTAACTTTTCTTAAATTTGTTTTTCTTTCTTGATGAGCCTGCAGGAAAAATGATACATTTATTTACACTTCTGCCTTTCATTGTATGAGAAAATAGCATATTGAATATCCTGTTAAATAAAGAGTGTGTTTTGCCTTTTGATTTGTGCCAGACTGCTTTTGGATGAAGATTAGTAATCAAAAAAATGAAAACTGACACTCTAAAATGATTTAAAATAAAATTGTTAATCATAGTTACTCAATAAAAGTATCTAAATACATTTTGCACTTTGAATTACTTTCATTATTAAAATTCCCTGATTTTTGTCCCCTCTGTATTTCTAATTGTTTTAACAACTACAGATGATTCAATTATTATGCTTAGTTATACCCAATCAATGGAATTGAAGAAGGTATTCCCTTTTGCTTATGTAGGTAGTGTCTGGGTCAACATGTGATTGATCAGTTCAGCAATCTCTAGTTGTTGGACTGAGCCAGTGATTTGGCTCAGTTTTGTGTTATGCTTTGCTACTGAAGTTTGGAAGTTGCATTTTTTGCTTGTTTCTATTGAGTTTTGACTGTTACAGTAAACTTAGGCCTTAATATGGCTTTCTGCATTTTCTATGTTTTTACTTACTTTTTAAAACTTTAACTATGATAAATTGAAATATAAATGTATTTTTGTTTAGTTTTAATTCACCATGATTTATCTGGGTCTCTTTTAGTCTTTTGTAACTATCAGTAACCTCTTATTTTCTGATTCCAGGATTTACTTCTACCATGCTATTTGCAGGAAAGAAGCTGAAAATTAATGGCAAAATTGAAGGACAAGTTAACTGTTTAGCTTAAGGCATATATATAAAGGGTCAAAAAGATTATTGGTAATATTTCTGTCTTTTATCCTACTCTGCCTTTATGTTTTTCCAGTCATAAACTTCTGGCAAAAATATTGTGGTTTCTTCATGCTTGCATGGTAACAACATAAAGTTTAATGAAAACAAAAACCACATGACACCAAAACAATTGTAGTTGTGAAAGAGTTCAGTTTGGAACAGGAACATCATTAGTTTAAAAGTATGGGTTTAAAAATGATTTTGTTCTTCAAAATGTTTAACTTTTGCTGGCTATGAGTCAGAAAAAATACAGCAAAGGCATTTTCTTTTTTCTCTTTGTATGTATCTTGTTCAGTTTCAGTATTCAGTACAATGAGTTTTCTGCAGTTGTGTAGCTTGCCACAGTGAAAGGAAGACAGCTAATGTTTTGGAATTCTCTAGATCTCAGTATAGTTAACTCCTGTTGTTTTGTGTTCCTTCTCTTTATGTTAAAAAAATTCTGTTGTATTTGTGATGGTGGATTTTGTGCAATGGATCCTGTTCAATTTCTTTTTTCCTTTTCTTTTCTTTACAGAAACTCAATTTTTCAGATGCCCTATGGGTGCGGAGATGCATCTTTGATATGGATTATATGTTTGGTCATCACCTACAATCTGAGTCAACAGAATGTGTGTGAAGAAATAACTGATGGAAGAAACAAGCTGAATGGCTACATCATCATAAGAAACTGATTTCAATATGTTTGTATTTCATGCCAGTAATCCAAGGCTGGGAAAGCCTAGTAGCCCAATATTGAAAAAAATCACATTTTTATAAAACCCAGGTAAAACCAACAAGTAGTCAGTGTATATTTTGCCATGTGCTCCCTGGTGATTTAGCATTGAATCTTTTAGCACACTGAAATAATGGTGTGAGGATTGGTAGACAATCCCCACCCTCCTCCCACCCTCCCCCATTCCCCAGCACACATCCAGCAACGCAGACTGTGTCAAGATGACCTCTGAGGAAATGACAGCATCTGTTCTTGTCTCTGTGGTCCAGGGTAAAGTGATACCCACTCAGGCAGCTGGAGATGAAAATAGTGAAAATGTTTTGGACACCAGTGTTATAAAAAGACATACTGATAGTCCAGGAAGGCAAACTACACACACTCACTCATACTTACACAGACTTGAAGAAGAAAGTCTTCAGGGTTCAGTACCCAAAATATTCTCCCTGGCAAAAGAACAACTGAGTAATGACAATAGTAATGAAAACATTTGGGAGAGGAACAGCTCTATCCCTGATTCAGTGGAATTTCTTAACATTAACTGTGACATTGTACAGAAAAACTACAAGAGTAATATCCCGTGCAGCCAGTTGTATAAATCTTGTGATCCTTTAGTAGGGGAAGAGGCATCCCTGAAAACTGGAATTCCTATTTCACTGGAAAGAGCCATGCTTGCTGAAATTCAGTTGAAAACAAATGGACCTTCGTTAAGAAGCCAGACAGCAGTAAATAAGAATGACAGCAATGATACTGATAAAGTGGCCTTTTTTCACTTTCATTGTGCCAGTGCAATGAATGTATCAAAGGGTTTGTGCAGTTTACACAACAGCTTCATTTTGAATGACTGCTTGCAGCCAGTAAGTGTTGGCAATGGTAACACCACTGGTTCCCCAGCCTGCACTTGCGGATTAATGGAGTTGACAAATAACTGTGAGAATGAAAATGGGCAGCAGTTGTTTGAAGATGCTTTAAGGGATAAGTATTTATATCTGGAAAGAGCACCACGAAAGGTTAGAGTGGCATGCTCAGGTCACAACTTCTGGGGAAATAACTTTACTGGAAGAATGCCCTCAAAGCCCTTTTTGAGCCATTTTGAAGACTGTAATGATAACTGTGAAGAAGGAATGGAGGAGGATTTTTTTAGAAACAAAAAGGAACGCTCTACTTTATTAATAAGACGTTTCTGTAAAAATGATAAAGAGGTTAAAAAATCAGTTTATACTGGAACAAGAGCAATTGTTAGGACTTTACCTTCAGGACACATAGGAACCGTTGCTTGGAGTTTCATTGAGCAAAGGAGAAACAACAGTGGCTTGAAGCTTTCTAGGATTACAACAGAACAGCTAACCAAAATTCAGTCCTTAATACAGTGGGAATTTAATTTCTTTTGTGAGAAGTCTTTATGGTATGAGGTAAGCTTTTAATAATGTTGTTTTGTTTTTTATTTTGTAAAAGTTTCGATACCCTGATGACCTTTTAATTGAAAAAACACTTAGTAATACTGAATAAGATGGTTACTTAACCACCTTGAACTTCATGAACTGCTTTTTAGAAGAATGGTTTCTCACCTTTTAAAATTCATTTTGTCTTAAAGCAGGCATGGGATAAAGTTTATACTTTTTTATCTGTATAAAATTTATACATACATATGTATGTATATACACATATCTATTTAAAATACAGAGAGGTACATATTTATACATACATGTATGTATAAATTTATGCCTTAATGTACATTATTTGTATATAAGAATTTAATACACCTAGATACAGATACAAAACTATATTTTGTATTTGAAATAGAAAATTTATTTAATGTGTGTTTATACATACATATATATATGTATATATAAAATCATAGAATGGTTAAGTTTGGAAGGGACCTTAAAGATCAGGTTCCAACCGTCCTGCTATGAGCAGGGACACTTCCCACGAGACCAGATTGCACAAAGCTTTATCCAACCTGGCCTTAATATAGGTAAATATAGTTGTATATATATGGCATATTTGTATTTATAAACATTTGATGGATATATTAATGATATAATAATTCCATTAAATAAATTATATTACATGCTAAGTGGCAGTATAATATTACAGTGAAGCATTTTGTGGTTCTGGAAAAAGTACTGCTTTGCATAAGTTACTGGTATTTATAATGCTTCCACACTTGCAAATAATTTAAAAAATAATGTGGTAGTTGAATAACTTCTATTAATGTGCTGATATTGCCCCAATTTGTATTCTCTTAAACTAGAGAATACAAAGAATTCTAATGCATATTAATGAATGCATAAATAATGATTGTAGAAATGGCATAGTGTATGCTTAATAAATTATTTTAAGTAGTGAAAGATTTTCTATGATGGTAGAAATTACATAGTTGTTTATGGAATCTGTAAAAAAGATTTTGACAACTGATTCTCAAGGATTCATCAGAAGTGTGACTGCCAAGAAAGAAAAGCCAGCAAGATGATGACAGCAAGAGAAACTCTTTCAAGAAAAGCGAGAGAAGAGACGTGTACGGAGTTTAGAAAAACAAGGATGTGTGATTTTTCTCTATTCAAATATGTGAATAAGAGAGGGGAGAATAACCAAGGTAAAGGAGAGTGTGGTCAGATAAGCTGTGCTTACAAACTAGCCCTGAATAAATAGAAGTTGAAAACTGGAAAAAAGTTCTAGCAGTTAGTGCTCAAATTGCAACAGCTTTCAGGACTGATAAGGAGGAAAATTTAATTCTGTAGAATCACAGAACCATTTAGGTTGGAATAATTTACATTTAAGATGGAGTCCAACTGTAAAACTGACTAAATGGATTGTATGAAATTTTGTCAATGATAAGAGAAGGATGGACTTGGTGTCTCAGAAACTCCACGAGAGTTGTGCCCTCCAGTAATAAATATCCTCTCATTCTTCTAGAAGCTTTTTTTTTTTTTCCATTTTAGTAATTGATTGAATAGTTCTATGAACATATATGTCAGGTTTTTGCACTAGCTGGCGAAGCTTTGTGGAACTCTTCATTATTGTGATGTTCACTATCCTGGTCAGTGAAAGTAAAACTTGGTACAGCACGTGCCCTGCACACATGGCTGAGTCAGCATTGTCCACACCTGCTGCATAATACTGAATGTATAGCATTTGGGGGTATGAGAGCTTTATTTTGAATATTTATTTTTTTTAGTGCATCTAGAAACTCAGAAATAAATATAATAAATATTCACTGAATAATTATTTAAATATGAAAAGTTCTGTCTAAGAATGAACAAAAGATTAACAGGCACAGTAAAGCACTTTGAATTGCAATGCACAGAATGCTTTCTCGTGGTTATAAAAAGCTTAAAACCACATTTCCAAGTATTTTATTCTTCCAAATGGTAACCACAGAAATTTTTCTCTTTATGTATAGTATGCATTAATAATTCTTAGCATTATTTTTTGTTATTTTAATGTAAAATATTATTTCTGCAGTAATATTTTGTGTTTATGTCTTATGAACATTCTAGATGTTTTTTACACAAACAGAGTAACTCAGTGGATCTGACAAGTAGATGGACCCATTGAACTTATGCACTGGGTTAAGATAATGAATTATGAGCATTTGTAGGATGCTTTCATGCTAATAATCAAGGGAAGAAGGAGAAAATAGTAAATGAATGTGGTAATTTGTTCTTTCCCCTTATCTCACCCTTTGAGTATGCATTCTGTTTGGAACAGCTAAGTGAACAGTAGTTCTGTTCTTCAAGGGGGAAAAAATTTGGAGAAATTAAGTTTTCATAGCAGTCCTGGTGTAACATGGAACAATAGAGACCTTTATGTTTTAAGTAGGAAAGTGTGGGTCTCATTTGTGCATATCCCTTACATAAAATTTCTAATGCTAATAAAGAAAGGCACTGAACTGTTGTCTTACTGAATATTTTCTTCATCTTTCCCTTCATATGAAGGTGGGACTGAGGCTTCGGATTATACAGAAAATACATGAAATTAAGTAGTTTTTAATATAGCAAATTACTACTGTTTATAGATATTTTATATGCAGATTTAAACTCATCTGCTCTGTATTTAATATATGTGTTATATGAAGAGAGAATATTTCTATGTCAAATATTTTTTCTAATTTTGCATGTAGTTTTTGCAGCTATATGCAATGCAGTATTTACCGTTGTCACATGGGTATGTGTAACTTGGCTGTTGTATCTCTCAACAAGAAATATGCTTGTCTCAATTGCAACAGTGCTCCTTCATTGGTACATATTAGTGATGTTGCAAATGCAAAGAATTTCCCACAGAAACAAATAATGAGAGTGCAAGCTTTGGTGTTGGCTTAGCTTGGCCTGGCACAATGTACTACAGCTTGAGTTCAGCTCAGCTGCATCATATTAGCGATCTGACTAAGTACAAAAGTTAGAGTTTCTGTAATCACTGAACCATCTGTGTCTGTGAGATGTTAGGTTCATAGTGCTCAAGTGCACTTCTCTTTTCCTGGTTTGGTGGTGTTTCTGCAGCAGTGCTAATGTAATATGACAAAAGTAGCCAGGTCCACTGTTGGCTAAGGTATTAAATTTGAGCAGCTCTGGGTTGCTGTGGTGGGCCTCTCTCAACCCAGGTAAGTGACCTCAAGATTTTCAGATGACAGCTACAACAACATAGCTCCAGTGCCTAATAGCAAAATTCTTTCATTAAACTTGTTTTGTAGGCGTCAGGACTGTCTTTGCTGTGTCATTACATTCCTGATGCCAGAAGTTTGAGCTTTAAGAGGCAAGAATTCTAGTGGCTTGCTTAACTCTGCTCAGATAGAAGTTTGCACACCAATACATCTTTCGGTCTTCATAGCTGCTAAGGCTACTGAAATGCCAAATACTAATAAGGCAACAATTACTATAAACTTTATTGCCCAACATCTGTTTCCAGATAGAATAATGATTTTATTATAGATATAGTTTGTAGGAATGTCTGTAATGCTTTTATTATTCATGTGCAAAATAAATATAATGCAAGGACTTGTGACTATGCATAGCTAATATAAGGAGTCTTGTATTAAAATTGATTTCCATATAGTTGAGCTATAGTCAGTTGGTGGACTCTTAACAAACAGCTAAGGAGAGAAAAAAGATTTGGAGGTTAAAAAATTTTACTATCCTGTTTCCTAATGCAATGTCTAAAATAGTAATCTTGGATTGTATTTTAAAAAAAAACAGCTAGGCACAAGTTCATTTTAATAGATGTTATTTATCTGAATTTAGTCTTAATTCAGAATTAAAGTCAGTATTTTGTCATTTGTAATTAAAGTAAATATTAATCTTAGTTTTGAACCTATAGAGAGCTTGATTTCCTCTGCCCTATGTCCCCCATGCCCCCATCCTCTGCCAGAGATGTATCAGCAACTCTAGTCAGTGTGTCTTTATCTTACATGCATTTCTGGCATGTCTGAAAAGATAGATTCAGTGTTTCACTATCAGGCATGGAAATGGCATTTGCTTTGACTGTTCTGAGAACCATTTGTAACTAAACAAATACAGGAGCACTTTACATCAAATGCTAATATAAATGTTTATGAACAAAGGTTAGTAGTAGTTAGTAGTTTTTCTCAGGTGTTTGGTTTATTGTAACCTTTTATTGTCAATATTTTGTCAGAACAGATATTACCCTCTTTTTTATTTAGTAATAGCTTGGAAGAGATTCTTTCCTAGTGCATTGAAAACACAATGTATATAATTAAGAGGCCTGGGTTGATTCTTAAGAAATGAAACAAAAACATGAAAGCATCTGATTTACCCCCTACTAATGATAATAAGCACAAGAGTTCCTGTGTTTAATTCAGATGACAGATCTGATTTGATAGAACAGACCCAAACTTGGTGATGTGGCCGCATGAAGTCACCTGGCAATATGGGTCTTACTAATGAAGTTATTCTGCCAGACTGAAATTCACAACACATGAAGCAGCCTAAAAAAATAATTCTTACAGGCTTTATTGTCTTAGTTTTTTTATGATTGTTTCTGCGGGATTTTCAGGTACAGATTTGCTGTGATACCATCTTTCTCTTAGGATTATGTGATTTTCCCAAAGGTTTTTCCTTCTTGCTCTGTATTTTAGAACATTGATTTCTTTAAGCAGACTTCTACTCTCTTAACTCTCAGTTTTGCATGTGTACCTAAATTGTAACACTGCTCTTTGTGCTAAAAGCTTATGCCATACTTGTACATATATATATATGTGTACATATATGTAAGATAATTTGTGATTCTATATTGTAGACTGCAAACAGGTTAGGGGGTTGAGATTTTTATTTTTCCACTTTAAAAAAAAAGCTTCTTGTCCAACACACTAAAAGGAATTTACAGGCAAAATATGACATAAAGCAAATAATCTGCAAGTGGTTGGGGTTCTCCTCCACTCTAAAAATTATATTCAAAATCTTATTCTGCATGAGTATTTGTTGCTAATATGGTTATGTTTTTTAGACATAAAGGTGTATATTCATGCATTAAAGTAGTTAATAGGTATGGGTGAGCTGGGTTTTGTTGTACCTGGATCATGTGGTTCTTGCTTTTTGAATAAGATTTGCTGTCTTTTTTTTAAAGAAAAAAAGTTTATGAGCAAAATTGACTATGGGAAAAAAAACAGGGAAGCAAAAGAGAAGCCAAATAGGCATTAAATTATGTTTTCCCTTCAGTAGGTACTGTAAAAATAAATTGAACTTTGTTAAACAAAGCTTTATACTTATATTTGCTTTGGGTCGAATTACTCCAGTTTTAAAGGCTAGCTTTAAAAATGGAAAATTTACCCTCTGTCTGTAGAAGTAGTCAGTTTTATTACCATACTGTGTGATGGAGTTAGAGATAAATCTCTTAATACTTTGTATTATTTTGTAGCTGCCTCCTAGCTTTAATAATTGTGAGCTGAATTATGAACAATAAGTTTTAGCTGTGAGCACACTTAGAGCCAATAGTGTGGGAGTCTTGGCAAGACTGTTATATTATGCCTTCAGTTTTTCCATATTTTCTGACTTTCCTTTTAGTGACTGTTCATTAACTGTAAAGAAGCATGAAGATCTGTTTTAGAAAATGTCCCTGCAGCACGTTAAAGAGTTCATTATAGAGTGTTAGAGTTGGACACTCTTCTAAATTCTTTCTCGGTTGAAACTAAGTTATCCCCATTACCTATATGAACTGTTGAAAAGTTTGGGTTGCTTACTCTGGTATGAGCAAATAAAAAACTGTGCTATGTAAAGATCACTCTGTTGGTGAGTGAATAATTAAAATTTGAATTTATGAGTTTTCATGTATGTTTTAATTTATCTTGCTTTTCTAAAGTCTTTCAGGATCTTTTAAAAAGAAAGTTTTCTGAAGTGGAATAAACTCAGGTTGACAATAATTGTATGCATTCGTCTTATCTGTATGAAATTTCAGGAAGGTCTTAAAGGAAAATCTCTGCTGTAAAATTTTAATTGCCATACTGTCTAAGGCCTCCGCCATGAGATACAAGGCTATTTGGTTTCTCTTATTTGTGAAATGGACAGTTATGAGCATCTGGTCACAAGTAATTTTGCTTGAAAGTACAGACTGGTGACTGCTTAAAGAAGTAACAATCAAACATAATTCAGCCGTTAGGTACTCTCCAAGTACATTGGAGCTGGAGTATCAAGGGATAGGAGAGCTCTGAGGGTGCTCCCACACCGGCCAAAGCTGATTACATCAGTACTGCACTTGGAACCAGCGTGACTCAGGGCAGTGCGACAGTGTGCAGCTTTCATCAGGAATGTTGGAAGTGGGGCAGTTTGGAAACAAACATTTCAGCTTTGGCATGTGTAACTACTTCCTTATTTTTTTTATTTTTCTTTTCCTTCTAATAATTTCACTAGAAAATGATATAGTTAGAAGCAATTTCTTAGCTACAGAACACGTATGAGACAGTGCTCATATGGCTGTGCAAATTATGTGAAAATGTAAATTTTTAAAATATTTTGAACCGTAACCAGATAGCAATAATTTTTTAACTGAAGCTGCAAACTCACTTTTTAGATGCACTCATCAATTCCCTAGCTGAGTATGAGAGAGAAAAGTATGTAGGTTTGTTGGATTGGCTTGTGATTCTTATTTACAGATAGTGTTCTTGTCTTCCCATTTTTGGGAGTCTATAAGAGTCTTGTAATCTCTGGAGTTACATCACCTATTCTAAAAACTCAAAATTTCTTTAGTACAGCAAATACTCAAAGATGCATAACTACAAATAAGTTTGCTGTTGTAGTATGGGAACATGCAACAGTAATGAGAAAATTTAGTTTTATCTTGAAATCAGCACATGAACTCATTGCAGGACTCTGAACAATCTTATTAACTCTTGTGAAAAAAATATGGTTTTTATTTTATTTTTTCTTCCTCTTTAGCTTTTCCAGTAACTAATACCCATTGACTTTGCCAACGTATGGACTTTGAATCCACAGTAGAACAATGTGAGCTTCTTTTAATATGATTAAACGTACTCTTCATGATTATTTTTTCCTCCTGACACTTTAAACATTTTCAAGAAATCACAACAGATACAGACCTTCATTAGTGAAGTGTGGTCAAAACAAAGGCTGTATTATTAGCTGCTCTAGTTTTATGTTACAGCAGTTTTAGTTCTTTAAGTATTTAGGAATTCCCTTAAAGGATTAGAGAATGGGTGAAATTCTGGTCATACTGTAATCTATTAAAAATCTCCTATTGGGATAATGTTACTTGATGGGAGAAAAAGAAGCATGTGCAAAGTGAAGCTGTTCGCTTCATGGGAGCCCTAATTTTATGTCAGACATTTTAATAAAGAGATACATGCCAAACTTCTATTAAGGAGTTTTGAATCTATAATTTTAAACTAAAAATGTTGTCTGTATAAATATGTATAGAGCATATAATTCAGGTGGGATCATGAACTTATTTATAAATCTTCGGTTGCATAAAGCTGTTCTTTATGGTTTGTGTTACCACTCTGCTTTGAAGCCCTACTTCTTGACTTGAATCTGTTATCCTAGCTGTTTTACAAACAAGTGATGATCTCATCTGTTCTATAGTCTTAGAAGCAGTTAGTTGTTTGTGAGCTCATTCAGGTTTTGGAGAGGATAAACTTCTCCCAAACACTCTCCATATGTTGTGGCATCTCAGTAAGCTTAGTAGCTGTGTGCTGCACTGTAGTCTGCAGAAGGGAGATACCCTGTTTCCAGTGGAGGGCAGGAGGGAAGGAAAAACATTTTCCTACCACTTCGATCTGCTAGTATTTGGAAATTTTAGAGTTACATGCATTAAAGCAAAGATGTGTGTAGCCAATCAACAGTAAAATACTTATAGTCTGAATGATAATTCTGAGTAGTTTTTCTTTCAGCAAAAACATAAGAATGTATCTGAGCTGTAGAGAGTTGTGCTAAATATGGTTGTGACTTGGATCAAGAAAAAGACCCCTGAGAGAAAACTGTCATCAGTCTTCTCTGTTTTAAATTAGGAATTTATCTTGAGTAACTTTGCAGACTTAGAGCATGATGCTACAAACTTGAGGCCATTATAGTTCTGACCCCTGTGCATATGTAAGATATTACTTAATGTAAGCACATTATTGTTGCCATGGGAACCATAATATTGAGCTTCATGTCTCTTGTTTACAGTCTTGAGATTGTACTAGGTGGCTTGTGTATGTAAATGTGTATATTTTAAGGGGAAAAATATTGTTTCATGAACATTCAGAATTTTTCCCTTTAATGAAATTAACTTGTATTCTTTCTCACCTATGTGTCTTTTTGAAACTGAACTTACTTAAAAATGCAGTCAGGAAGAACCACGGGTATGCAAAATCTTTTACAACATGAAGATTTCATTGTCATCTAATGGTTTGCCAGCAGCATAAAGGAGGCTTAGGACTGTTAGCATCAAATCACTCAGCAGGTTGAAGCTGTAGAAGAGAAAGGTAGAGGTTATCAGGAAGCAAGAAATATAACATGAATCATATTTAATGCATCGAAGTATTAATTTTCTTACTCTCTGGCAGTCCAGAAAGAGAGGGGTTTTGATTCTTTCCTTTTTTCCCATTTAACCAACAGGTTGGAGATGGACTTAAAACAATTTTAATGCTTTCTTTGAGCAACAAAGTTCTTTAGGCTCTTGCCTTTAACAGGCATTTGTGAATAATTTCAAATTTAGTTTATCTTGCACAGTATTTCTTTGCCATTGGTTTGGAAAAACTGCAAATCCAACCTTTGTAAATGATCATTAGTTTAAGGGTTTTTTTGGTTTTGAACACATTTCTTATCACACTTTAGCTTTGACCAGCTGTTTCCTGATTTTTCTCCCAGTGGCTTAGCTGCTGAGGATATAAATGCAGCAATGGTTTGTTTAGAATTAAAATTACCTTTATGAAATTTTGGAAGTTTTAAAAAAATAAGTAGGACACCATTAGAAGTAAACTTACGGTGAAATTCAGAAAATGAAGTACTCTTTGTACCTAGGTCATTCATAGATTATAAGGCTTTTGCTACATAGGGAGCTCTTTTCATACAAGGCAATTAATCCGGCATCGGAAACACCAGGGTGAAACTTTGTGCAGGGAATTTGGGTGTGTGTGACAATTTTTAAGCAGTTCCAAGTTTGTGTTCATATGGGAATATTTTGATTTATCTGATCTGTGATCTCCATAATGACCTGACCATTACATCATTTTTGTCCTTTTCAACCTCCCTCTCCACCCCCATCTTGGATTTTTGGACTCATTTGGATAGAGCATATGTTCATTTTTGTAGTAATACAAACTGGGAAATTTAGAATTGAGTTTATATATGTATGTTTGCAGAATAAAGCAGGGCAGTCTAGCAGGGAAGAGGTGCATATTACATGTCTGTTAGGTTTGGCTTGTGTAGTACACTTGGTTTCTTCGTAGTGAACTTACTCCACATCCAAACAGACAGCAGCTACATTTTGTCCTGGCTTCAGACAGCTTTCTTCAGGACCTTGAAATGAGTTGTTTACTAACCTGAAAGGTGTCAATGTAGATAGTAATGAAAACATTGCCCTCAGTGTTCAAAATTGAGGTTGACACTAGGTAGGATAGTGGAAGAATCACTTGTTATCTGTTCTTTTTTTTTATCCTAGTGTAGCAGGCTGTTTAGTGGAATGTAGAAACACCTGTCCCTTGCTCTGCTTAATCCCCCCGGTGACCTAAGTGGTGAGACCTTATTTAGTCAGCACCCTCTGGCCTGATAGAAAAGCACACAATCAGAGACAGTTGATAGAATGTCAACTCCTTGGAATGAGGGTTTGAAATGTTCCATACCTGCTAGGTCACAGACTACCAAGTAGCAGAGAAAGAGCTGGCGCTTTGATTTGGGGGAGGGTTTCCAGCTCCAGAACCTTAGAGCATGCGTCTGTTCCCCTAGACAAGGTGCTCTATAACTCAACTGTTTCTTTTCTTTACCCATTTATAGGCCTTATCCCATACCATTTTTAAGGCCCTGCAGATTTCTACAAATGCCAGCCTTGACAGCATTTAAATCGGGGTGTGGTCCAACTGTTGCTGTGTGAAAAAGGCTCACCTTGGCAGTTTGCAGTGTCTTCATTTCCCTATGGCTTTTCCAGGCTCCTTCTCCACAGGTTCCTTTTGGTTGATGATTCCCAAGTTCTGCTCCCTCTTTCAAAGCTTCCTGACCTTGGAAGTCTGCAGAGTTTCTTGTTACATTCTGTAAGAGGAAGAGGGGAGTGTTCCCCTCCCCATCTTGAAAACTCTAGTTTTTTATAACTTCTCCTAACTAATTTTGCTCTTTTGACTTCAAGCCCATCAGTATCTGTCTATTCTGTCTGTTCTGGTTTGCCAGTGCCATTCTTGAGCTCACCTTCAGCTTGCTTACTATTCCCTTGACTAGTGGTCTTTATGGACCCTCCTTTATCCTTCAGTCTTATGTAGAGAACAGACTTCCCAATGTATTCCCCTCTTGTTCTTTATTACTAGATAGCATTTTCTCATCCTATTCACAGTCTACTCTTCAGCTGAGTCTAGTAGTTCTTCGTGCATTTTTGTGGTCCATCTTTCTTCAGTTCATACAAATTTTACGTGTGACATCCTCACCATTTCTAGCTTTTATATTTGGTCCTAGGTTTGTTGGTTTTTTTGGTCCTGTGTTCTTTTTGGGGATTTTTTTTCTAATGAAGGTTAATAAACAGTGTTTAAACTTCACATTGGATGATTGATATGCACATAATTGTAGTATTACACTTTTAGACTGAAATTAGCTTTCCAAAAGAGCTGGTATTTTTGGCTGAATTTAAATGTCCATTTCATCAAACTATTGTAGAGAATAGTAAATTTGTAACTTTTTTTCCTTTTGTACTCGTCAGGAAAAAAGATGCTTGCTAGTGAATATTTATATTAAACTTTAATGACCAGATTTCTCTGATCCCTGCTTAAGTTAAATTTCTTCAGTCTGTAAAAAAACACAAGGAAAACCACAGCCAAGATGAAAGCAGATTCACAGGAAATAACCATGTGGTTGTGACTCAGTGGATCCAAGAGAATAAAAATGAAAGAAACCCAAACATTTTCCATTGAATAAAAGAAGTGGAAATTGATTTAGCAGTACTGAGCAGAATGTGCTAATGAGATATGAGAGGTAGTTAACTGAAAGAACTAGTGAAAAGGAGCCAGTGTTCTATGAAAAACTTGGAAGGAAAATAAAAGAGAGAGTTGACAAAGAGTCCTTTGAGTTTTGGAACTTTAAAAATGTAGAGAGCAAAAGCCAACAACAAAATCTTATTTCCAAACCTAACCAAAACTAAAGGTTTTACTGTTTTTCTATGGAGCTGAGACATATGTAAACCAGTGCTAGTAGTTTGGTGATGGTTGTGTACAAAGGTTCCATTTTCAAGTAGAAATATAAAGAAAATTTAAAAGAATTTCAAGAGAGATAATTAGTCATCATTTGATTTCTAAGCCATTATGAGTTAAGGCACTCTGGCAAGGATTGATGTGACAAGGCCAAGGATGTGTGGCAAGGCTCAGTAATTGGGCTTATTTTGCTAGCTTTTTGGGTTTTAAATTAGATTGTTTTATAGGCTTTCTTTCCCTCCCCCCCCCGGGAATATTTTCTGCTGTGAAAGTGATGAAAATAGCATGCTTGAAAAAAATATTTTCAAATCTGCAAGAAGAGTTTCTGAGTCTCAGGTTTGAAAAAAATCAGTTTTAAATTCTTATCTGGGCAGCAAATGAAATTAAAGAAAATAAAATTTAATTTTGGAAAACTTAAAATAACTATTTCTTAGAAGACTAAGATGAAGCATATTAGAAAATTCAACAGTGTTATTGATACCTTGAGTCTCTGCTTTCCAGAGATTTAGACTTCCACCTGTCTCCCAGAGTGGATGGGCAGAGCTCCCAAACTTTTCTTTCTCATATATTACCATTATCATGGTAGCAGCAGTACTTAACATGTGCACATGCAAGCTTAGATGACATTTGTGTATCATTTAATAGGATGTGCATCACAGCATGGAAACTCATGACTGAGTCCATTATTAGGCTGGGTCAAATTTTGTAGTTTTTGACTGAGATTATTTGCTTCATGTTCTGTTAATACATACTGTGTTGGCCCAAATCTAGGGCAATCCAGACCTTTAGTTGGTTTTGGTTTTTTGATAACAGAAGAAAGTTTCTCTTTTATCTGGTCTTGTGTAGTTAGAGGATCTCCTTATTAGTATGTCTGTTAACACACATACTTCAGCTGTTGATTCTCTGCATTTATTAACACAAGACCTAGTTAAGAATGAAGGGAGTAAAAGAAACTCTTTTATGTTTCCTCCTGAGTCAAGTTTGATTGCAGAACTTGCATCAAATCAAATGGCTCTAGGACCATGAGACTTTATAGATCTCTGGTTCAAAGGCTAATTGTTCCAACTTGCTATTGTCCAAACAGCTGCTGACATGATGTCTAACATGATGCCTTTGTCTTAGCTAAATACCATGGACAGATGCAAATGATCTAACTGATGTCAGTCAAAGGGGGCCTGGAGGATTGAACTATTTTATCAGAGCTGATACCCCAAAACAGCAGGGAGGTGGTGTGAGAACGTTTTGTTTTTACAGTAATTCTCATGATACTTTTTCTGAAGGTAGAATTCACTCTTTAGTACTATTAAAAATAAATAAATATAGGCAAAGTTTTTAGATACAGGCATTCAAATTAGACACCAAAAATTAATGGTTAGTCTACTGGATAAAGCTATCATGATTTAGAGGTGCTGAATGCCTTGTATTTCTCCTAATCAGACCAGCAACATTTAGAAATCTTAGGGTTTTGCAGGTTTGATTTTAGGAGCCCAATCTGAAAATTTGGGCCTAAATTCTACTGAAACATTATCTCAAAATGCTGACCAGGTTTCTTTCTGTTTGACCACAATATTACATTACCGTCATCACTGATTTTGAGTCAGACTTGATTTGCGTAATATATACATGCACACACGCGCACACACACATATATTTTCAAATAATAAGTAGCTGTGAATATCTGATACAATACCTGTATGGATAATACAACTTCATTAGAGAACCTGGACAAAGTATAGTGGTGGAAGAATCCTTGTATTACATTTATGCTGACCCACATATCTGCAAATATAAGTTTTACAGGTGTAACTTTCCGGGTATAACTGTATTAGCATTTCTGCGATAGGAGAGGAAAAGCTAAGATTTCAAAACAGCTCATAGATGATTATGTGTATTGGAAATGTGAAAATGAATTAATTTTTCCTTTACCAATTATAACACATACCTGTTCATTTGTTGGGACTGTATAAATTCTGAACTATTATTGAAATATGTACATGAAGTAAAAAGAAACAGGAAAAGTCTGATCTTCACCCATGTCACATGTTTGATGATACTTGAAACAAAATGTGAAGCGTATGCCATCTGGTGGATAGAATTATTCATACAATTTATTGGTAAACAATATATTTAAGAAGCAGTTTCTAATAATGTTTTAAATCTATTTCTATTCTGTGCAGCATTATCACTTTTAATTCGCTTGGGTGGATATGTTTTTAGTTGGAAGTAAAGGGGGAGAACTGAAAACTGAATTCCTGTGTTATTTGAAATACAAAATCAAATTCCACACTTGGCTTTGGTGATTAGTGAACTGAATACTTGGAAGAAAAACAAAAACCATTTTCCCCCACTTCAAAATTCTAAAAACGTTTAAAAACACGTGCCAGTTAGTCAAAGATCTCTCATACACCTTTTCAAGCCCCTGCCTTGTTGCAAATTGTTACCTGTTTGCCAGGGTCTTTGCAGAAAGCCTGGCTGTAGCACTGCCTCCTCACAGGTGTGGCGGGTGTTCCTGGAGTAGCGTTTCAGAGCCCGCTATCTCAGGTCACACAGCAGCTCTCAGGTTCCTTTGCCTGCAGGTCAGAATCACTTTCTCATAGCTCTTTGGGGCAGTTTCTTCAAGTACCATATTATACAGAAAGTCATGCTTTACAAAAAGGTTAGCCTGCAACTAGATGTGAATGCAGACATGACTCGTGTATTTTAAAAACTGAGATTAGGCAGATACAGTAAAGAGTGTGGCCAGTATGAATATTTTTCTTTTCATACAGTGGTCCATGACATCAGGATACACATTTCAGGATGATTTACAGAATAAGCATGGTGTGGGTTCACAAGTGGACCCAGTTAATGTATATTGATTCTGGTAGGGAATCGCTGTTTTATTGGTGGATAGTTTTTATTATTTGCTCTTTTAGTGAGTATGAAATCTTAACAACTTGTTATGTACTGCAAGACTGACATCATAGCTCCCTCTTTTTTTCTTTAGACAGATCAAACCTACTACATTAAATTTATTTTTTCTGAACTTATTTTTGGCATGTTAGAAAAGAATTGGGAAAGTACTTCATAATGTCTTTTATACCATGATTTACTACAGATCTGATCAAATAAAAGCACATTTATGCTTATAGTCTGAAAAGGAATTAATTATTCAAATACACTGTAATCAGTGCATGTGTGAAAGGGAATTGTCATCACAATGTTATGTCATTGTTCTATTAGCTAATGTAATGGCAAGGAGAGAGCTGAAATACAACACAATGAAGAAAACAGGTAATTTTATTGCTTCCACATGCTCCATATTTCTCAGAGGTAGCTCAGGTGTCTGCACTGTGCTGCACCACATTCCCAGCTCAGAAGGTTTATTAGTTCAGTTATGGTGTGCAAACAAGATGGAAATTTAATTGCACATGGAAACATTCATGGTTTATTTTATTACTGGAAGTAACTGGCTACTTTAAAGTATTTAAAGAGATTGTACTTGACAGTATATGTGCCTACAGTAGGCTGAGCAGACAGATTAGATGTGACTCCAAACTTCATGACTGTTATTCTTCTTTTAACTAGTTTGTTTCTCAACATTCAAAGATAAATAACGTTTAAAAATCCAGAAGAACAAGCGTTCACGTTATTTGCAAAACTTACAGTTGAAGTGTTTCTACACTGCAGTATAACAGAGCTTTCTTCTGAGCTAAGCTGCTTTGGCGCTTTTCTGTGTCGAAACTTTAATGAAGGAACAGCCTGTACAAACTTGCCCACTTTTAACTGTTTCACTGGTCAGGAAGCCCATGTTCAGTAGAGCATTGCTAACATGGCTACAGGTTTGCACTTCTTCCCCTGGTCCAGAATTATTTCAGAATCACTTGTATGTTGCATTTGGGATAAATTATCTGGGTTTCACTATGAACCTTACTGTGTCTAAAGTATTTTATATGATTATTTATCCTCAAAAAAATCAATCTGGCTAAATGATGGTCAGCCAAAGGAGAAATGCAAGTGAATTCTGGGGATAAACAAACCTAGAGATTATTAAAAAAAAAAAAAAAAAAGGGGTGAGTATTTGGGGTAGATAAGTTTTCCTTGTCTTTTGGGGGGAGAGAGGGAAGTGTTTGTATGGTAGTTAAAACATATTACAAGATTCCTTCAGATGTTTTGTGGTGAAGCCCTCTTCCACTTTCATAGAAAAAAACTGAGCAGAAATTTTCTTGTTTTCACTTACAACTTAAGAGCATATTTAGGGAGGCAGGTCTTTTTCCACCTTATCAGACCAAGCAGAAGAGAGTCTCATGATACTGTGTGTCGGTTAGTCTAGATCCCACTTTTTATTTAGAAGAGTACAGTCCATGGAGTATATGTCAAACATTACATTTGAGATTTCACATACACACACACATCCCCCAGCCCCATCACCAGCTTGGGAATCTTTCAAGAATGGTTTAAAGTTGGGGTTTGGTATTTTGCTAACTTTCTTCTACAAACCAGACAAAATAATCTTGCCCTGAGGTGAATTTGCCCATCATGGAGCAAACTTCTCTAGCTTTTTGTGCTTAAATGGTTTGAAGAGAGGTGATATTTTCTTTTGGATAGTGTCATGTCATGGCAGTTATGTTTATACAAATATAAACAAAAAGATTATTTAATCTGAACAAAGTATCTGAATATAAAGTATTTATTCAGTTTGCTTTGTTTTATTCTGTAAAATGTCCTCTATATTCACATATATATTTAAAAACATTTAAAATCTGTACTTATGAATATGTGCTTGGCAAAATGATGCAAACCACTATTTTATATAAAGAACAGTGCAAACACTAAATAAGATAGATTGTATAAAAGAAAAAAATGTATTTTTTTTCAAGCTTCACTACTATGCATTTCAAGAAGTTGTGGCTTTAAAGTAAAAATATTTACAAAAGGTTACTCAAACCTCAATACAGCCTGTGAATTTCAAAAAAACATTGGAATAATCATTCCTTGAAGTCTTCATTAGAAGATACTTAGATGTTGGAGTTCAGATTCCTTTTGGAAAATGGAATGGCTATTTTACTTTTCACTAAATTGAATGAGATTGTGGGCAAAGCTTTTTACTTGTTAGTACTATTGTCATAGCTATAGAAATCAGTTTTCCTACCAGTAGATGGAATCAGATGAAAATCTTAACTATTAAACACAGTGTGTAGCTGTGTTTTCTCATCTGGCCAAAAGAAATCATCTGAGTAGCTCCAGTTTTGGAGTTTGCAAAGAATAGCAGCTTTCTTAAAAAAACAACCAAACAAAACAAAACACAACAAAAACCCACAAACACAAAAAAAACCAAAACAGAAAACCCCAAAACATTTAGCTCAGAAGAATGCAAATTAGGTTGATATAAAGTTAGCATTTCTATATAGGCATAGTATGACTTTGATACTGGTCCCCTATGCGCACTTTTGGAGAGTACTGGAGGGGTTACTAATGTTTGATTATATGATGTTTACCACTGTCAGACTGTAAAACTTTCTTCTGGATGCTTTCTTAGGGTCTTGTTTTGATATTTTTGCACTGTTTGAGTGAAAGAAAATCCAGGTATTTGTTAATATCCATACTTGTCCAGGGGCAGTTTCTTCTGGGCAACATTTTTTTTTGTTCTCCCCGCAAAAATTTAAAACAAAAATTTTCAAACTGTTAAAACTGACCTCTATGATGCAAAATATAAGAGCCCAAAAATTAGGAGCATGTGAGCTTCATAGACACTATTTCAGAAAATAATTCTGATCATTTTTCTATTTTTTTAAAATTACATTTGTTTTCAGACCTCTTATGAAGAAAGTTGGCACTATATTTTCTTTATATGTCTCAGAAGCATTAATAAGGAAAAAAAAGGAAAAAGGAATGAAGGTTTCTCAGTTACATTGTGTATGAAGTTTTGGCAGTGTTGATTCTTTCTTAATTTTATGTATAATTATTAAGAGGATTGTTGTATATCTGTATCTCCTCTGAAAATTCTGAGTCTGTGTATGAAACTCAATCTGAGTGACTGATTAATGCGTGCATCAGTTTACCATCAGAAGAGGTACGTAATTCCTTGGAAAGATCAAGCAGCAGACAAAGGCTTATCTAGCCTTGTAGTTGTGCCAGTTGAAGGAGCATTATTCAGTGAAGAGAGAGATAATGGAAGACAGAAGTTCCAGATTTTCTTTCGGACTCTCTTCTGAATAGTTGTTGTTTCCAAGATATTACTTAGATACCTGCTTTCTCCACTTCTGCTCTGTTTGTAAAACTATAGTATTATTATGTAGTATTATGTACTGATTTTGGGGAATAGGAAGTAGGAAATATACAAGAAAGAAAACATCAGTGTCTTTAGTTATGGACATTTCTGGCAATGCTTTAAAGCAGACTTTCCAGTTGGTCTTCATCAGGTATAAAAAGTGCAAGCTAAATTTCAGTCTGATTTTCTGAATTCTTCCATAACGGTCTCCTGAATTTTTGTCTTCCTTCATTCTTACCAGTGATTTTATGAGCTGAAGAGTTCCCATTTATGTTCTTGGAGGAAATAACTTTTCATGGGAATGTTTTTCTCTTTTCACTAAAGACAAGCTTTCCAGGCATGGCTTGGATCAAATTATACAGAATATTTGTGATGAAAAGCATAAGTTACTGGAGCTCAAAACATAGCTCACACTTTCTCAGTGAGAGGACTGGCGTACTTAACGTATTGCAAATGGATGTCTTGGTACAGAGACAGCTTCCAAAATGTCTAAGAAACTAAAGCCCTTTGAGACAGACTTACACAGACAAGTTTCATGAAAAGTATGTGGGAGAACTTCTAACATCAGACTTCTGCATCTGTGTTTTTCTACTTTGGGACAGACTTGGCAAGGAAACCAAAGAGGTTATGTTGGATGTTGTCTTTTTTTTTTTTTTT
>NW_009953651.1:918439-945906 GCF_000747805.2 Chaetura pelagica | reverse complement strand
TTTTTTTTTTTTTTTTTTTCTCTCTCTCTCCTCCTAGGCTCTATCCTGTACCATTCCTGGCAGAAATGCAGAAATGTGCACTTTCCAGTTCCATTCATACAGAGAAGTAGAAAGCTAATGAGATATGTGTTTAATGATTTGTAGGAAATACAGAGTTGTTTCCATGCTATAGCACAATTTTTCTGCTCATTGCTGTGTCAAAGAAGGTCACTGTGAAATTAAAGCTATTTAGAATTGACAAGCTCTTAATTAAGAGGTCATATAGTCAGGCTTTTGCAGAAGTTGTATGTTCTCTTTGGAAGAAGAACAAAGCTGAGTAATAATGCAACTTCACCTTTATTTCAAGAAAATCCTGCAGCTGGGGGGAATGTCATCTGCTAAAGCAGGTTGCACCATTTGTGCCTCATGTGCTGGCACAATCATCTCAAAAGTGTCATTCCTCAGGCATTTTGCAGTAGTTTGTTTACCTAAAATTCCTTGACATTGAGAAAACATTGCTTTTCTTCCTTGGACTGGAAGAACAATAAATAAGAAAAAAGCTGTTGATGTGGGTTGGAGGGAACAACATTGTTGATCTGTTGGACTGTGCAGAGGATTGGAATTTCTTGTAAATCTTATGCTATTAGGTCCATATGTCATGAAACTGAAAAATACATGAAGAGCGTATTTGGCCAGAAAAGCATTTGGTTTTCTAACTCCATGGTAAGACAAAGAGCAAGGTTGTCTTGTTGGTACCTGACTCCTGACTAGTTTAGGCATGTCAACACTTACTTGTGTCCTGCATAGGATACTTGGAGTTCCTGATGAGATCTTAGAAACAGCTTAGGCCTTAAAACTGAAATGGCTGTAAACTTGTCAGCCTCATTCTCCAAGTCTTTCCTTTTTTTTTGTGTAGGAAGGCACTTCAGGGTGCTGTGAATTTAGTTAGTTGGACAAGCCTTTTTGTGGAGAAAAGAGTATATATTTAGGACCACAGGGACATAATGTTCTTAAATAGAACTGATACAGAACATTATGAAACTATATGTGGCATTTAGATAGTGTTTTGGTCATCTGTACAAACCCTAAGTCCCCAAAGAGGAAAGAGAATTTCATTGTTTATCTGCCAGAAGTGCACTTAAGATTGTATTTGAAAAAATCTCTTAGATTTTTGTTTTGTTGAGACTGCCAAGAATAGATTGGCTGTCTTGAAGTATTTCTTTGCATAGTGGATCATGCTGCACAGTAAAGAAGCTTAAAAGGGTAAAGCAGTTTCTGTACTTGATGATATCAGGGTTCACACTGTTTAGATAATGACGTGATCATAGGCCCTTAGAATGAAGAATTTATTATGGAAACCAAAAGGTTAGGATTTTTCAGTTCAAGTTGTCTTGTCCAGATGCTTTGTTCTAAATTTTCAAAGAACACTTTTGCAGTGATTGTAGGGTAGTAGCTATGAAAGAATGTGAACCTTAGCAGCATATAATATATAGGTAAAGCTACAAATTCTAGAACTGCTTATCTAAATCCATTGCATATTTTTAAGACTTTGTTTTTTTATTTCTGTTGTGATTCCTATGAGTTACCTTTTTTTCAAAACCATTTTGCTAGCAAACCATTAATGTGTCCTTTACAGTGCCCAGAGACTTGAAAATGTCAATACTTTATGAACTAAATGCTCACAGGTCCTTGCCAACAAACTTCAAATTTATCTTGGAGTAAATTCTCTTGTAGTTAAGCAAAGCAATTAAAACTACTTTTCCAAACTTTATTATACTCCCTGCTTTGCTTAATTCAGAATGGTTGCTGTTCCTCTGCTTGGCAGTGGAAATAGAAGCTTGCACTGGGACTGGAATGATTATAGTCAAGATGGGCATCTTACCATTAGTATCTCCCATGTAAAAGTGGGGCTACCTGCTGTGAAGAGAGCCATTTGAATGAAATGAAGTAACCAGTTTGTCATGTAAGATGGACATTTTCTAAATATTATCAGGTAGAACATCTGTATATGTTTCTCTCTGTTTCCAGTAAAACATTTAGCAGGCCAGGTAAGGAAGAATAGCTGTCTTTTGTAACTTGTAGTTGCAATACATATTTAATCATAGAGGATTTATTTGATCTGTGCTACAAACTTCAGTGTAGTTAGAAGTCTATTCAACATGTTTTTGTCTCTATCAAAGATTCTCAGTTTTGACAGATGTTCTTCAACAGAGTTAAAGAGTAGCTGGAAAACAATACGTATGTACGAATTGCATTGTCATTCTACATAGAAACACACTCATTATTGGGCATGAAGAGGCACAAAAGAGACTATAGCTATCCCTTTCACTGATTGCCTACACGGATTCTCCTTCCTATCTTACGTTTGCTCAAATAGCTTAGATCAATTTCTGTTTCCAAATAGCGTAATGAAATTGATGTATGTAGAAGAGGTGTTTACCCTGTCTTTTCATGCCTGGGAATTCCACATTGAGACTTCTGTCAGTATTGGTATAATGAAAAAGCATTGTCTTCTTGACACAAATTCTTAAAGGAAAAAAGAGCCAAATTTTAGAATATCCCATAGTCATGTCTTGTCAAGCAAAAATACATTTTCGCTGACAGTAACAGGTAGGAAATTTCTTGTGGCTTCCAGCACTTGAGGAAGTAAACCACAAATTTGTATTAAGGAATGTTGGGTACAAAAACAGGTGTTACAGTGTTAAGGCAATAGCAAAAAATTAGTGATTAGAGATAAACAAACTATTTTTTTCTTAATCACAGTTTTCCACAGGTAGTTGTTTTATGATACTTCATTATTTTTAGTAAAGGTTCTGTAAAAAAATTTATACAGTGTATTCCAGAAGGTCTTATTCGACAAAAACATGCTTGTGAAATTGTCTTTCCTTCAGTTCTGAAAGAGTGAGAAAGCTGTACTGTAATACCAGAGCCTGTAGTACTTAAAATGGCTGTAATGTTCTAATCTTTGGATGATTTAATGGCAAAGTTGTGTGAATTTTTGCTATTCTTTTTTTTTTTTTTTTTTTTTAATAGAACTCGGCTATATCCTGCTATTCTTGCTTTAGCTGCTAGATCATGTTATAATTAATGATGTTAGTCCTGATAAGTACTATTATTAGTACAGTAATATTAAAACATTTGGTTTAATATTTGTATGTTTTCTGTGGTTAGGAGTAATCATGAACAATGGTCTCTGCCATGTACCCTTTTTCTGTATTTGTTGCCACATTTTAGTTATTATAAGAAAATGCTGAAGGAAGCTATCAGGTTTTACTGATAGTTGGATGTTTTGTGTGTTACTTTCCCAACACTCTAGCATGCAACTGTAGCATACCTTTTAGTAGTTGTGGTTTTTTTTCTGAGTTAAGTTTTTCCATAACTGTAAGGGAAGGTATTTTAAAGACAGCAAAAGGTGAGTCATGTTATTTAAAATATGTTTTCAGAAGACACTCAACAGTCATGGTTGCTGCAGTTTCTGCTGCTCAGTGGCTTTCCTGCTTCTACTTTTATCATCTTTACCTTTATCACACATTTCTTTTTTTATGTCTTCTGTGACTTGTTATTCTCGCCTATCATTGCTTTTCAATCCGTGTTTGCCCACAGATGAAGTTATACAAGAGCAGTATTTGAGGGTAAACTAAATAGTAACAAGGCCTGCTTCTGAGATAAAGTTGCCCAGGTTACCAGATATGGATTTATTCAAGTTTATTTGAAGTGTGACCCATTTTAACGAGTCTTCCTTAGCAGTGTAAGGCCATGAAGCCATAGAATACCCACTGTATTCTAGTACTTCCGTGATAGCGTCTTCATCTATTCTTTCAAAGAAAATGCTGCTTATTTCAGATCCTGCATTAGGAAAAATTGTCTTTTATCTACTTTGTGTTCCTTTGCAACCCTGTAAAGTAGCATACAGTCACCCTGGGAATTTTTAGGTTTGTAAAAATCAGTTGTGGAACAGGCCTTTTCTTTCTAAATTGTGCCCCCTTGTGAAGAAATAGAGTGGGTCAATAGAAAAGGACATTGCAGCATTACAGCAGAGTAGTGTGCAGGCAACCTCAGCAGTGTGACTGCAAACTGTTTCAAGAGGACAGTAATGAGAAATAATTTTTTGTGTCTGTATAATTTGGTTCAGTTTTTTTCTCCTGTATATTTTCTGCAATAATGTAATTGTATTAGTAGCTTAGAGTTGAGAAATCTAACGTGAGAGGAATTATTTTACTTACAATAAGTTTACATCATGCCAGTGACATAATTTTCTGTATTTATAACTACATTTTAGAAATTACTTCATTGCTAACTGTAAAATATTTTGTCTGTGAATTCATACAATACCAAGAGTCCAAGGCAGTACTTTCAGATAAATTTAGCATGGCATCATTTCATTTGTACTAGTATAAACACGAACTTAAGTATGTCAGCAGAATTAAATATTAAGTATTTCAGATTTTATTATCTCTGTACGTGTTGTTTAAACTAAAACCCTTATGGAGTTTTTACAATGAGCAGATTTCCACTGACTGTTGGAAAAGTAGACTTGTAGGAGCTGCAGAGGTGAGGCAGCACTATGTGAAATGCAGCGATGGGATTAAGATTTGGCAATGCACTTCTTTTCTCTACAGGCTCTTAGGCAGCCTCTGTAGAGAACAGACTGTCATCGTGTACAGCTGAAAGCTAACTTGCAATATCTGCTTGTTTCTGCTTGTTCCAGTTTCTGTACAGTTTTGTCATTTTTCCTACCAGCTGATATGAGATGGATATGGTGAACCTCAAGCAGAAAAGGTATGGTTAATGTAATATAAAATGTAGAAAAGCTTTTCTTACTACAGGAATAACAGGAAGGTTTTACTTCTTCAGAAAGAAGAATGTAGTGCTGCAGAAAAATACATTCTTGGTATATTAAGCAGGCTGTTTCTTTACTGGAACATGCTTATTTTTCAGTCAGTACTTACCCTGGAGAGTTAAACAATTAGTAATATCTAAAATTCTGTCTTGTTTCTTTTTATTTAAATTAAGCATACTGCATGTGAATGTTTACTAACTTACTGTGTTTAATTGTTTGCTAAGCCACTTACAGAATTTTAGTATTTCAGTTACAAAACTTGGGTGGACTGTCTACTTCTTTGCTTAGTACTGGGTTCTAAGTCTAACTTCTTTTACTTTGTTGTTTTGTTAAAATACTTAGACACAACTAATGAAGTTGGCAATAAAACTTCCAAGGAATACCTCACTGTTACTGTGAATTGATAAGAAATATCACATGTACAGCAAAGATCTATAGAAAAAGCTTGCTATTTTTTATTGAAGTGTACCGAAATCTTAAAGTGAATAGATAGGATTTGGTTTTTTGAATATTCAGTAAGAATATAAATAAAAGCAAATTCTGTATCTATCACTTTCCCCAGTGTAATCAGTAGAAAAATGTTAAGTAGAAATATAATCAGGATGACATTTAATTATTTTGTGTGCTTTTATAAATACTTAAAATATTGTTTTGTCTTACTCTCCCATAATATGCATGTGAAACTAAAATTACAGTCAGCTCACTGCACTCTAGTGTTGACAGCAAGAGAATTGCTTCTTTTTCTGAAGCATATGTTGTACTTCTAAACAGTAAAAACAATTTTGGAAATTTCATGATGCTTGAGTGTACTAGACTAGTTTACCAGTAAAGTACTATGTTTCAGGAATTTAAACTATGAACAGTGCTTTTAACGTGGTCCAAGCAATTTATTGTGTAGCTTCGTTAATGAAGAATCCAAGTACATACTTGTTAAAGTAATGTAATTGTGGGTTTTTTTCGTGTGTAAGCTCTGATGATTATTAAGAAGTAGTTGTGATGGTTATGCCTAATGAGCAGGTTCTGTATCTCTGTGGCAGCTTGTCTTATTTTCAGTTATATAATGGGAGGGGGTTTTACCTCTGCTTTTCTAGTTTTGTGTTGTATCTTTACTCTGTTAAAAGCAGATAGGCTGGGAACATTATGACAAAGCTCTGGGATCTTCAATAAAGGGCCTACATATCCACTTTTTTATTTTATGCTGCTATGAAGTGACGAAAGTTAACTGAAGGCTAATACATTTTGAATAGTGTAAAAAACCATGTATGCCGTGGTAATGTCTGGCAGCATAAGGCTGTAGGACTAATTTTCTAAGGAGCTGAATAAATGCATAGGAAGATAAATACCTGTTTTGAAGTGTGTGCACAGTGATAAAAAAGGTGAGCTGTGGGGTATACAGATATAATATATTATTAAATGAGAGTATTGGCAAGTAGCATGTATGTGAATATGGGCTTTCCCTTTTGTATTAGTAAGTCCAGAAAAGTAAGGCCAGGTAGCCAGTCAGGAGATAAAAGAGTAACTTGACTAAAATGTTAAATTACAGTCACACATTTGTCAAATTTATATGGAAGGTGCAGAGTTATCAAAACCAGCTTAGTTTCTGGAATAATGTCTTTACTCGTTCTTACTTCTCTATTAATTTTGAGAGAGGCTTTGTCTCTTTAAGAAGTGTCATTTTTGTATCAGTTATTTTAATAATATTTAAAAAGTGCCCAAAGTTGCCTTTTTAAATTTCTGATAAGCAGCTAAACTTTCAGTATTGCTTCATTTTCTGCTTTGTTGTGGTCTTTGATAGAGAAATCTTCATAGGCAGGTTTAATTGTAGAAGAATGTATTAGCACAATTTGTAGAGTAACTTGTGGGACGTAAAGACTCATTTTCAAAATAGATTTCACAAGTACATGTATCAGATGGAATTCTCTTTTTTCACTGCAACTTAGCCCTTTTTTATGCAGATATGATGACAGCTTAGCATATTTTCCATAGATTTGGGGTTTGATGAGACCTCTGTTATTAAAAGCATATGTAAACTTTGCTTTCCATGGGAATAGATTGTCCTTGATATGCTACTGAGAAAATAAGGGTCTGGAAATTATCTCTACTTGTTTATTCTGTACCACCATAAAGATCCATTAGATCTCTATAACCTTTATAAAGTACTTATTTTCCGGTTTTTGTCCCTGATGCCGCCTCAAGTTCTTATCATAGTACTATTTGAACAAAAAAGGGCTCCTGCTTTTTCTCAGAATTATGCTACTGTGACAAAAATGCCCTCTAAAGTTCTTAGCAGTATACTTGTCAAGTTTAAGGTATTTGAGACTTGAGTAAAATGTTATGCTGCTACTAGAGTTTCATGGAAACATGCAGTGCTTTCAAGGTTTTTGGTTTATGATAATTATTTAAAACAAGAGAACAAAACCATTTTGCTTGGGAGTTAACAAATGTCCATTACAAATCTTCCTCCCTCAAGTATATGAATACTTTTTTTTATGTATGCAGAAACTTGGTGCATTTATTTCAAAACAAATCTGTACTTGACTCTCCCAAAGCTATTGAAGGGCACTATTGAATTTTTCACTAAGATGAAACTTTTGAAAAAGCTGAAAAATCCTAAATGGGTCATGTGTAATTATAGATAAGCGAGTCAACGTTATTTCAAAACTGGTGTTATGTTATGAAAGAGAGTTAAGTTTTATCCTTTATTTTGAGAGGTTAAGCATATTCATAGTTCACTTACGCATGTAATTCAGTGTAATATAATTGCAATTTGTAAAAATGGTTGCACTGAGCAGAGTGGCTATGAATTTTGGTAAGGAAGCTGTTGTATATACAAAGCTTAGTTGAAGCTAATGCTAAAGCAAAATAAATCTCATGGATGACTAAACTGTAGTCCCTGGGTCTGTAACAATCCCCAGAGGAAAGTTAATTTAAAATATATTTTTTCTTCTGGTCTTAAGCCAGATGCCTTAAATTCTGAAAGTCAAGCCTCAAGTGACATTCCACTCCAATGGGAAAAGAGAGGAGAACATATACTGTGGTCCTGCAGACTCATATTTACTTCATTAAAAATTAAAAAGTGTAGTTTAACTACTGAGCTAATGCTCTCTCATTCCCACTCCCTTCTTTGGTTGATCTCTCCTTTTCACTCACTCTCATTCTCTCTCTCTTAAAACAAGCATGTTTACTTTAAAAACTTAACTGTGATGAACAGAACTTAGGAAAATTGCAGAACATTATTAGCAATTTTTTTGCATTTCAGGCAAGTAGAATTGAACTAGAAATGTACCTACTGAATCATCGTCCTGTGTTTAGACCTTGGAATTGTCTTACAAAGTTCCATTTGGAGACAGCAAAATAAACTCATCAATTTTAATGTAATCATAGTTTTTATCATAATTTTATCTTTTTAGCAGATTTGGATGAAACTCAAAAATGCTTCCAGTAGCAATTACTTTGGTAAATACAGTTTTATTCTAGTATACAGTTTTCATAATATAAATATGGCTATTAGTGTATATTAAGAATCCATCATCAAAAATGTGTCATAAAGTAATTATATGATGTGAAAATCAAATGTACTGTGTTCTGCAGGACATTTACTTAGCTTAAGGTAGCATTTGAACACACCAGCTGGAAACAAGGAGAAGAGGAAATTATTTCTTTAGGTCACTGCATTGTGTATTACCTGTTTGTGCTGTTTTCTCATCTTAAACTGTCCTAAACTTTAGATACATTCTGTAGCTACAGCACAGTCCTTATAGCTGATGGCTAGGGATGAATATTGTAAAATTGCTTCATTGTACCATGTTTCAGCCAAAACATTTCTGATACAAATTTACAAGATAGCCATTTTCTTCTTTTGTTTCTCTTTTTTTTTTCTTTTTTTTTGTTTTTTTTTTGAGTTCAGTCTTACTGGATTTATCAACATTGCAGGTGTTAATGTAGTGATACAAATTTACAAGATAGCCATTTTCTTCTTTTGTTTCTCTTTTTTTTTTCTTTTTTTTTCTTTTTTTTTGAGGTCTATTATTACATGTTCATTGTGAGCAGTGATAAATGAATACATGCTTTTAATCACTAAATTAAGCCTAAATGTCTCATTAAAAAATGAAGTTCAGAGTATCGGTATTCTGTTCTTACTTCGGGCAAGCAATAATGCCTCTTCTATTTCTAGGTAATGAAAAAAGAACTTAAAGTGGAAAATGCCTCTTTATAGCACAAAGTTTGTGTCATGAAATCATGTTCTGTAGCCTGACCTAAATGTCTATTAGACAATTCAGTCTTGAATACTCTGAGAATTTCCTGGCTTCTAAGTACTCTCCAAAATAATCTTATAATTATTCATGTGACACCATGACCCCAACTGTTGAAGTACAAGCAAGCAAATAGGCCTGGATTCAGTATGTAGAAATTTAGAAAATGAGAACTAAGTTTCCTATGCTAAGGAAAATGCTCCGAGTTGCACTTCTATTTAGCCATATGCCATGTGCATAAATTTTATAGCTGTAATAATATGCCTATTGATCTTTTACAACAATATCAATTGCAATTGGTTATAAATGCAAGTATTTAGAAATACAGCAAGGTTCTGTTGCACTTCAAGTTTCTGTAATATTTATGTTTCTGACTGAAGACTGTTCCTGATAGATTTGAGAAGATATGCTTTTAAACATAAATCCATAATGTATAGTACAATAAAATCCCAATATAAATATTTGATACAAATAATAATAGCGATGGTATAAATAAATTTTTAGTATGTGTACTTTGTCCTTGAGCTTTGACACGTTTACTGTGAGCTTGAGAACTTCATAAGAAATTTTAATTCCTTTAGTCACAGGCATGCAATATTGCACTGTGCAAAAACTGAATTAGCCATTGCTTTAACTTCTACCGTTGTTTATCTTTTGACTTTTACTGTTGGAGACATATGCATGAAATGGACTGTATCCTTTCTGATTCACTTATGTAATTATATGCATTAAAATAATATTTTAAAAGAACAGGTAAAGCCAGAGTTTTGAAGAAGTAGTTAGAGCTGACTTTGGCAAATAGGTAAGATTGTAGAAAGAGGATGACAAGCTAAATGTTTAAGGGTTTCAATAACCATGATTTTGGGGTTTTCTGTTTTGTTCTTAAGGTGGCCATATTGAAAGGAGATCTCTTAAATTTTTTTCTATACTGTGGGTTACCCCTCAAAATTACTGTCAACTTGTAGTTCAGAAATATGTGACTACGCCCATCTTTCAAAGTTGTTTAAATAATTAGCTCATGTGTGTGGGGAATGCAGTTATTTTTAAATGTGTGAGTTCTGTGGGAGCCTTTCCTCCAATGGGAAGAGTATGGTTGTTAGTAAGGTGCAAACCATACAGATTTCTGCCTGTGTCTGATGTGTGTGGGATTTTCTGTTTATTTTTTTTCTTAGAGAAAATATAGACTCGTTGCTCCACATATAGCATAATAGTTGAAAAAAAAAGATACGGGAAGGGGGCTTTTGACTTCCTCTGTGTTGAGTACTCAACATTCACTTGTCTTGAATATGCCTGTTACATTCTCTTTGTTCCATGTCTCACAGCCCCTTCAGTGAAAAAGTTCTTCGTAATCTCTAGTTTAAATCTTCCCTTGTGCAGCTTGAGGCCATTCCCTTTTGTTCTATCACTAGTTTCTTGTGAGAAGAGGCCAGCACCTACCTCTTTACAACCTCCTTTTAAGTAGTTGTAGAGGACAATGAGGTCTCCCCTCAGCCTCCTTTTCTTCAGACTAAACAGCCCCAGTTCCCTCAGCCACTCCTCATAAGACTTGTTCTCAAGGACTTTCACCAGCTTTGTTGCCCTCCGTTGGCCATGCTCCAGCACCTCAATATCTTTTTTGTATTGAGGTGCCCAAAACTGGACCCAGTGTTCGAGGTGTGGCCTCATCAATGCTGAGTACAGAGGGATGGTCACCTCCCTGGTCCTGCTTGCCACACTATTTCTAATACAGGCCAGGATGCCATTGGCCTTCTTGGCCACCTGGGCACACTGCTGGCTCATACTCAGCCACTTATCAATCAGAACCCCCAGGTCCCTTTCTGCTGGACAGCTCTGCAGCTGCTCTTCTCCAAGCCTGTAGCATTGCCTGGGGTTGTTGTGGCCCAAGTGCAGGACTCAGCACTTGGCCTTGTAGAATGTCATACAATTGACCTTGGTCCGGTCTTTCCAAGTGTCTCTGTAGAGCCTCCCTATCCTCAGGCAGATCAACACTCCGTCCCAACTTTATGTCATCTGCAAACTTTCTGAAGGTGCATTCTATCTCCTCATCATGATTGTTGATAAAGATGATAAAAAGAAGTGGTCCCAGTACTGAGCCCTGAGGAACTCCATTAGTGACTGACCACCAGCTGGAATACTTACACTGAGAACAAGCTAGTTACTTTTAGAATAAAATTGAAACAACACAGAAGTTTTCATAGAGTATATTAAATTTAGTTACTAAGCATATTGTTCTTAAGTGAATTTGTTGATAAAAGTTTGGAGAAAGTAAATAAGCACTCATTTAGAAAATAAAAAGATTACTGGCTGCACAAGAAACTGACAAGAATATAACAGTTAACAGAAATTTAGCTTAGCATATATTATCTTGAGAAGTACTGGAAAAATATAAGATTATTATTTGAGCTGAAGAAGTTAACAAGAGAACTTAGTAATCCAATAATTAATAACTATTAAGAAAAATATTTTTTCACATGTTCTTTTGTGCCAATAGAAATATAAATAGCTGACCAGAAAGTGATATTTTTGGCCTTTTTTGGGTAAGAAGTAGAAATCTCCAACACTGGCAGGGGCATTGTTTCACATTGCTGAAAAGTGATGTGAAGAGCTCCTACTTTGTGTTTGGTGTCATCTTTTCATTTTCTCCTTAATCAAGTTGAAACTTCAAGTACTTATGAACAATTTTTCAAATGATGATTGATGTCTTTTGTCAGCCCCTTTTTAAAGATTATTTTTCTTAGTAGTTACCTTTATTTAAAGTATATTACCTGATATGAGAAGTAACAAGTACTACTTTACTATTCCTTCTCCAGTAAACTGATGATTCTTTAAGAGCAGGACTTCCTGTGTGGAGACGCTGTGATAGATCTGTGGCCCGTTTATATGATACTACTCTTATGTTTTCCAAATCTGTGAAGTCCACCTTTCCTTTGCTAATGGCTTTTAAAATAACTAGTACTGTTATCTTACAGAAATTTAAAACTGGTAAGTAATAGCAACTGACTTTAATCAGAAGAGAAGATAATGACTTGTTGGAAGTTTAGGTCTGCTGTTGCAATTTCTGGTCATAAGTAGTTCCAACTCTGAAATGTATTTTTTATAACTGTATCATCATTTTCTTATGATCATGAATGAAAAGATTTCCCTACTAAAGACATTTGTCATATACCAATACTGAATGGGGATGGCTGATACTATTTCTCAAGAATGTTGAGTTATGTTTAAGGATTGCTTCTGCACAACTGTTTCATCCTCATTAAATTCAGTTTCTGCTCCTTGAAATGATCTCATCCTTAACAGGATGCAATTAATAAGAAATACTGGCTGGTGAGGTAATGCGTATTCTGTGATTGCAATTGAAGCTGTGGAAAGCTCACAGAACATTGGTTAATGAATTTTAATATTTGGGCACATCTGTGCTTGTTCACTCTTTTGGCAACCTTCCAGCTGCCGTTGATACTGCTCCCTGTGTTACCAGGGGTAAACTCATCTGTTTTCCTGTGTGTCCTCTGCTGCTCTACGCCAAGGAGGACAACTTCCTTTTGACTCAATACATTTATTCCTATTTTAAAGGGGAAAGTGACAGTATGGGCTGGACTGTATCTTGGCATGATCCCTGCCTGGTGGTTTCTGGACATTGAGGGCATAACATATGGTGTATGCTTTTATTCAATGCCTGCAATTGCAAATTATACAAGCTGAGATCTTTTTAAAAATCACAGTCATGTTAAATGCATTGAAAAAAATGCACAGAACGCAGAGAAAAAACTTAACTTTATGCTACTGTATTTCCTTTCATTTGTCTTTTACCTTTTCTCTCTGTTGACTACATTCAAGGCATCCTCAATGCAGTGAGACTGAAGTTCTAACTACCTCAGATATTCTACTCAAACCCCTTCCCTTTTGTTTTTCCTGATGATTCCATGCTGGTCTGCTGCTGCAGTAAGCCCATTTCTTGTGTTTTCAGAGCAGTTCCTGGTTTTCCTTTTTATTGTGTCCCAGACAAAAGTTGGACAATAGTTGTGAACCACACCACCAACGTGCTTGAACCACCCTATAGTACACTGTGCTTTTGCAAAGTACTGAGCAAAATTGTAGTGGCATTGACTACTGTGTATATGTGTTTCCAGCAAGGTTTTTTCCCCAACACTCCCAAGACAACAGTATTCCTAGTATGTTATGAGGTACACTTCAGATTGTACCATGGCTCTATTCTCTAGTTTTCTAGGAATTTTTTCAAACATAAAACATCTTTTCAGCAGTCTAGGGATATTTTAAGGAATTTTTCCATTATCAAAAATTAGCATCTCAGCAGTCAAGTCACTGTTTAAGCACCATGTGCAAATACATAGAGAGACCCAGATATGAGCAAATTAAGATGCAGAGAATGCTATTAACCCCCAATGTTTTCAACCATCTCTGCACAATTGCATGTATTACACTGCAAATATATGTTTATAGCTCCAGTTTTCTTGCTGATGAGTTGCTACTGGAGCTCTGAGATTACCTGCATACAGATCTCCTGAGGCTATTTGTCAGCCTGACATGCTGTAGTGGATGGAGACCATGTCACACTGTGCCAAAATGACTTTACTGCCATTTCTTGAACACAAATGCAAACCTGACCCATAAAAGCTCCTTCAGCTGATGGCAGTTGTTCTTCTGTTGGTAAAGCTGTGGGCATGTTAGGTGGTAAGTGCCATTTCTGAAACTGCTACCAGTTCTGCTTTGCAGGGCACTTGTTGTCTTGCAGAGACAGCTGAAGGGTAAAATTCAAGTGCATTTCATAAAAATGGTTGAGTATGAGGAAGGACATAATGATAGGTAACACTTTATTTTATTTTAATGTGGTTGTTAATACTTGAGGAATGTTGCTTGTTAGCCAGAAAAAAAATGATTATGAGATGCTGGAAGAGGATTCATGGGAGTTTGACCCCATACGCAAAACTGCAGTTGCTTCCAGAATAGCCATTATCATATTTGCCACGGTGCACCTAGACAGAAACGTTGATGGAAGTTTTTAAAATTAGTAGATAGATGCTGGTCAGAAACAATGCAGTGAATTGTTAAAACCCCATTAGGTTTTATTTTCTGTTATTTTTATAGCATAGTGACAATAAATAATTTTTTGTGGCTGTTCTTTATAGTGAACTTTTTAGGTATCTGTATTCTTTATTATTATTATTATTATTGTAAAGTTAGAGAAATTAAGCTTGCTTCCTAATACTGAGAATCCTTGGTCTGTTCTTAATTCCAATTTCTGTTCTTCATATGCATCAAGCAGCTGCTAGATGTTTGGCAAACTGATATTTCCCCAGGTCTGAAGATAAATACCTTGGGCAAAAGAAATATGAAAAGAGAAACAAATAGAAGATTATAGTAAATAGGAAGACATCATGTATGTTTAATCAGAACAATTATTTTTATGAACTGCGATTTCTAGTTCATCATTCCTGTACAACAGCACCTGTGAACTCCAGCTTCATTTTGGAGGAGCATCTGTCATAAACTGTAGGGCTAAGAACAGCTAAGGTTTCTGCAGCTTTTACATAGTAAACCTACAGTAACCTGTGTGGAGAAAAGGCCATAATAGGAGATACAATTGTAGTCATGATTAAAAAGAAGAAAAGATAATGAGAGAAAAATGCAGAATAGTTTGAAGGCTAGCATGAGTTACTTGTTATAGTTATTTTTAAAGAGTGTCTTAACAAAATATGTCTGTTGTCAGTGTAAGAAAGTTTTATTGCCTGAAGGTTATCAATAAGTTAACTTTAAGATACCATTTTAAGTTACTAGAGGCAAAACTGAGTTTTTTTAAAGGAAAGTTTTCATGATTTATTGCATATGTTACGAAGAGTTGAAAAATCTATTTTGTTTCCATTTGTTTTCCAAATATGGATTTGGTTGTAAAGCTACAAGCATGCAATTCTGCCTGAATTCAATCTTTAATGCTAATTTTAGTTTGGATTGGAGGACATGTTTTTCTTCTTTTGTATTCAGCAAAATTTTTGTTGCAAATATTTTTTATTTTCTTTTTACTTTCCGCTAAATTCTCTTTAAAAATATAAGCAAGTAAAAATCTATCAAAGCCACAGTATGCTTTCATTGGAATACTTTTTTATTAGTATATGGAGTTAACTATTCCAGCCAATTTCCTAATTTAAAAATATTGTGGGAAAAAAAAAGTATTAAAATCTATGCTTGCATTGCCTAATGTATATCTTGAGGTACTATAATTGCATATGCATTTTGCTTTGTAGATGTGTGCTCAGTAGAGAGGTATAGAGAAGAAAGTTCACCCTAAACTCCTTGTAAGCATCAGTACTTTGCACTGCTTAAAAGTTGAAGTATGTTTAATATTGCAGTGCTTTTAGATCCAAACACTGTCCTCAGTTTCTCGTGAATTACTGCTTGATGTGCAGTGTGTGAGGTACTGCAGCATCCAACTGTGGATGGCTTTTAAATCTTTAGTTTGATATGGAAGGCAAGAGGGAATCAGGAATTATATAGCCCTGTGAATCATTGTTTTCTGACAGTTGTCAGCTTAGTGCTTTTCGGTTCATGTACATTTTTAATTACAGTAATAATTCTTTGGTAGCAATATCAATCAATATAATTACATCTGCTAGGATGAATGGTAAGGCCTGGTTTGTCATCAGCTTTTTTGTCTCTCAGGCAAGATCAAGTTTCCCTAGTTGCTTGGTGCAATCTCACTGGAACATGATTTTCCCTATCAGTTACCTGAGGGATATGTTCCTATTCTGATTTTCAGTGTCTGATAAGAATACATATTGTAAGTCTGTGTTTTTTCGTAACCTCATCTGTGTGCAGCAGAAGTAACACATTCAGAGCTTTAACACATCAAAACAAACAGTATTTGAAAATGTTATATGAAGTGCAGAGTCTTTGGAGACAGCTATTGCCCTGAAGTCTACTTTATACAAAAGAGATTAACACCATTATTCTATGTATAATCTCTCCAGCAAAGCACTGTCGCCTATTTCTGTCAACAAATAGTTTCTTTGCTTTGGCAGCTGAAAGAAATTTTAGTTGTGTAGACAACAGAACATGCCTTTATAAGTTGCAGAACCCAATTTTGGAAGGTAACTGCAGTTTTGAGAAATTAATTTATTTTCATTAACTAAATATTTTTTTAAACAAGCTAAAAAGACTAATTACACCTACTATGTGTGACATACTCCTGAGTCTTGCATATGGCACGTTCAGTATTTTACAGTACACCTTTTGGAGGGGTGTGTCAGAAGCATATCCCACTATTCCTTGCAGTCACCTGATGAAAAGATCTGCATATATCCTGTCCACATGATGCACCCTCCAAGAGTGCATTTTTGTTCCGAATAAAGTTAGAGATGAGCAGTGTTCTTAGAGTCTAAGGGTCCATCAAACTGTTGAATACCAAAGTAAAGAAGATAGAGGCTCAGGTAAAGGCTTAATATTTCTAGAAGCCTTAGACCAAGTAAATTTTGGAAAATTTGCAGCTAGAGAAAAAAAAATAGATACCGCAGCATTTCTCTGTATAATGAATTTCAGAAGCCATATTTACAATTACATTGAATTATAAAAGTCACGGTCAATGTGAATTTTTTTTTTACATTTGTTATTAATATGTCAGTGCTTTTTAAAAAAATAGCTGCATTACTAGTTTAGAAATTATTATATTTAAAATAAAATTGTACTGTTTTCCCTGAGAGGTTGTTAATACAAAAATTAAAGCTAAGAAATATGTACCTTAATAAACATTGCATTTTATTTGATTGTCTGTTTTATAGGAAAAAAAACCAAACAACCCACAAAGTAAACAATTTGCCAAATTTTGGATTTAGTAGCTGAATTGAAGCTTCTGCTATTCTCAGTTTCTTTACCCAGATGAAAGAATTACATCATTGTTCACAACTTCTGTTTGTAGAGGGTCAGATACTTTGTGGGAGTAGGACATTTGAATCTCCTTGCCTACATGGCAGGGTAGATGCAGCTCTTAGGGTAGAAGTGTCGTGTGCTGGTCCCTGTGCCAGGAGCTGCTTCCCTTCAAGTTTACATGGCTGGGCTTCTATGTGTCCTGTGATGAGGGTTCTGGTGCCTCTGACATGTAACTAAAAACTGTGCAAACAGTTTCTTACCATTTGACCTAGCACACGTGCTTGCGTCGTAGCCCTTTGTGCTGTTTCTGCCACACTGATGGACAACTGTATTTTGCTTCTATGTGGGGAAGGACAACAACAAGACATAGGCCATCAATCACAAAAAAACCCAGTCATTAAGCCATCAGCTTTTATCTTGTGCACACCTAAGGACTGATAGGGAACAAGCCCATGAAAGCTGTCTTATCACCTGTACTAGCAACAGTTATAACAGGGACCTTTCCCTATGTTAATTTTTAGTTTGGTAGTTTACACTTCGTAATTACAAAGCACAGATTATTGAAACAAATTATTAATGTTGATCAGTAAATCAGCATACGAGAATGCAGCGAATCAAGTCTCTCCTTGTATACTAAATGAAAAGATTTCTTCCAGATTCTTGCTTTGATCATTAGGCTGTCTTAAATAAGCAAACATTACTTAGTTGCTAAGACACAGACTGAAGTTCATTAGTGTGCTAGCACAAATATTGGAAAGAGAGTGCTAAACCAATATTAGATAGAGGACCTGTGCATAGGCTGGAAGTAATGCAATGAACGTGACAACAGAACATTTTGAAAGACTACTCACAGTGATTAAAACCATTTCTGTTTGCAAAAGCCTGCCGGACTCGGCAAGAAAAAGTGCAAACCCTGAGTAGATCTGTTTTTCTGCTACTGGTGTCTGTAAGCCTTTACTCAAAATACAACAGATTTAGTAGTCTCATAAATAATGTTGTGTATATTCTTTATTTTAAATGTTGACCAGATGTATTGTTGTGGCATTTTTTTCTCTAATGGTGATCCTTAAAACTGGTTTTCATTAGAATGCTTTTAACCATACATTGAAAGCCAGAATGACATCTTATTTAAATAGCCTGTTCAGGAACCTAACTCAAAATCCTCACAAATCAGTTTTAGATTCATAGATATTTCAGATGTAATGCATAAATGCAGTGTTTTAATTCAGTGCCTTCTTGCAGGAGCTGTTGAACTTCACAACAAGTCATGCTAGTTTGGAATTTTTTTATGTTCAGTTTATTATCTTAAGCAAATTTTTTCCATTCTTCACAGGTTTTCAATGCAGTGAGAGAAGAGGAAGAAGCAGAAGATATTTTTGATTATTTTCCTCATCTTCTGAGAAAGCTCCCAACGCTTGATACAGACTGTATATGCAAATGTCATGGATTTTGTGTAAGACCATGTGTAACCAGTGCTGGTTCTCAATATCGTGCCACTTCACAGAGGACTGCACTCTCTAACTATATAACTGGTGCTTTACTAGAAGCAACTACATCATTAGGAGCAAGAAGCGGTCTTTTAAATATCTTCGGAGGATCAACTGGAAGAACAATGCTTAAAGGTAATGATGACTTAATTTTTTGAACGCTGTCCACCATAAAGATAGGGTCTATTGCAAAATACATAATACTATATAATATTCTTGTATATATAAAGTTAACAAAGGTTTTCATGTTTTCAGAGGTTTTCCTTAGCAATCATTGTGTCATAATGACTAGCTATGTTAGTTTAAGAAAGTAAAAATGCATGCAAAACTGAAAAAATTCTTCTTACAAAACAGACACTTCCAGGATTTTTGTGTCTATGTTTTCAGAAACATTGCTGTCTGCATCCAAAGTTAATACCTAGGGTGTTGTTAGGGTGTTCCTTTGTATGATATTTCTCATTTACTAAGCACTCCTGCTCATGGGCTGAGTTGGTTCAGGACTTGAGAAAGGAGTATATACTCAGCCATTATTGTTGTCAAGCAGCTAGCTGTCAGCATAGCACTGTGTGGTAAGTATATACAATTAATTACTGATTTATTGTCTGTCTTCTGTATCCATCATCTTTCTAGTATTGGATAATTTCAAGTAACATGGATATTGTCTATGTGGAAAATGCCTATTGGAGAACGAATGGTACATACTAACTTTTCAAGCTGATGATCTTCTTATGCAATAAGAATACCATTATGTGATTTAGTTTGGAGTTAAATAGGACAAAGGCATTATTGGTGCAAATTTAGTGCATTAAAACAGGATTTTGTACCGAACAGTAAAATTTAAGTAGTAAATTTTAAATAATAAATAGTAAATTTTAAAATAAATTTTAAACTGATTTTTACTTAAAGTTTAGAAAAATTCTAAGGTACTTAATTATTTGGGATTTTATCATCATCTGATATACTCTAACAAAGGGATTTTCTATCTGAATTGTACAATTATGGAATTGAAGCATGTGGATATTTCATGTTGCCCAAAATTTTACAGGAATAGGAAGAAACTTCCTTAACTAGTGCAGATACTGACTTCATTTTTACAGACAAATAATGATATAGTTTGTGCTCAAATCCAGTTGTCTTACCTTTATGCCACAGAGTGGCCCTTTCTAGTTTTAGTAAGTTGCTCTTTAGGTGAATCACATGGCAGAAAGAGACACTAAAATTGTAGAAGAGGAACAGGTAGAGATGGCAAACTATGGCTTCTGAGTGAATTTCAGTAGTACTGAATCATTACTAAGCTTCACATACTCTCATAGTCTGTGAGAGACAGAGATATGTACAGCACAGTGTCCTATTTTGGTAGAGTTTTTCCTGTTTATTTTATTTGGGTTTTATTTGTTCTGGGGAGGTGAGTGCTTTATAAAATTAAACATGTACATTTCTGCAACATCTCTGGAAAGCGAAGTTAGAAGAACTGAGTCAGGTACTTGGGGGTGCAGTGTTTTGGACCTTCTTCCTAGAGACCAGGAGAAGAAAGCATAAGGTTTTGATGCCCCAGACCTGACCAGGGCTCTAAGGATGCTCTGTCCCCTGAGTACAGATGTCGGCCTCCCATGGGGCATGATGCTGCAGTGTCTGAAAAGCCCAGCTGATAACTGTCTCTGACTCAGTTCTGCAGCTGGAAGCAGCAGCAGTAATCAGCTCAGGCTCACTGACATGCTAATATGGCAGTATCTTTTTATAGTGCCTGAGCTAGTCACTGCACCAGCACACTTTGCACTAGTGTGGGGATCTCTGTGGTACCTGTATTGTATGGTGTGTGCTTCTGCTTTTGTATTCTGAGCCCAAGCAAGTGACACCTTAAAGAAAAAGCAAAGATCTCAAACTTGATTTGCAATTCCACAGGCAACGTGTGAAGATAGTAGAGATTTTTTTTACTGTAGTGGTCTAGATATGATTTACCATAGTGATCTCTGTTGAAGAACAGATGTGCTGCAGCTTTATGATATTGAAGTTTTCTGGATGTGGCAGGTTCATGTTTAGGTGTGCCATGGTTATTTAATATATTTGAGAAATTATAAAGGTATCAGTAACCAAATATTTATAGAGTGTTACTTTGTGATGTTAACTGAGATTAATATTAGAGCTAACAAGGAACCCAACAGTATTCTGAATTCAGAGCTGTGATTATCATTCATGGGTGTGTACCTTTTAAGAAAGAAAATCATCCTGTCCATTTAGATTGATAAAAAGGTTTTTTTTCAGCTGTATTTAACTTCAACCAGAAGCTAATCTCATCTTAACTTGAGAGTTTTCAGGTGACATCGGCAACAACTCTGTTGTCTCATGCAGTGGAGAGGATTTGTCACAGGATACAGCATGTCATCAGGACATTTCACTTAGTAGTTGTTTGGAGGTGTTGAAAAGGGACTATATTGATCCTGATGTGGTTTAACCCTGGTGGGTAGCTAAGCACCAGGCTGCTACTCGGTGGCATGGGCAAGAGAATTGGAAGGGTAAAAGTGTAATTTGATTAGTTGTTTGATAAATAAAGCAAAAGCCATGTGTTGCAGGCAAAGCAAAATAAGTAAGTTACTCACTACTTCCCATCGGCAGACAGATGTTTAGCCCTTTCCAGGAGAGCAGGGCTTCATCATGCATAACGGCTGCTTGGGACGACTAATGCTGTAACTCCGAGCATACTCCCTTCCTCCTCTTTCCGTCAGCTTTTATTGCTCAGCACAATGTCAGATGAGATGAGATAACCTTTGGTCAGTTGGGCTCAGCTGTCCTGTCTTTGTCCCCTTACAGCTTCTGTGCAGCCTCATCCTACTTGCTGTCAGGGCAGCATGAGAAACAGAAAAGGCCTTGATGCTATAAGTGCTGTCCAGAAATAAATAAAACATCCCAGTGTTACCAACGCTGTTTTGATCACAAACCTGAAACATAGCACCATGTGAGCTACTATGAAGAAAATAAACTTGGACCCAACCAAAACTGGTACAAGAGTGAAAGTTCCATCAGCACTTTTGGTTTGTAATTCTTAAGAAAGATTTCAAACTGTTGTGTGTTTCATCAGGCCCTACCAGCCTTTCTTAGACAGAACCACAGTATGTCTTAAGTTGAGAGTATCATATGTTGCAGAGAGACCAGGGAGATGAAAATAAATATTTGCTTTGACAGTCAGAAGTTATGATTGCACATGTAGTAATTTGAGTGCTGTACACTGCCCTGAATTAGTATCAGTCACAGGAAATTAGCATTATATTTTTATATGTGTTTTATCATGATATTGTCTATGGACCTTTTAGGTTGAGTTACTTCATTTTGCTCAGCCTGTTGAAGAACAGATTCTGTTTCTGCTGTTTTGATCAAGAATAGCAAGTGTTTCTTGTTACTGTGTTTCATTAGTTGTCACAGGGCAGGTTTTCAAACTTGTGGCTTGCTTCCACAAAAACCTCAAATATAGGTTCTCAGGTTTTTGTATTTAATGTGTGTATTTTAAAATTTTTGTATTAGAACCTATTTTACAGTTTTTCCTTTAAAGTTGTACTTGAAAAAGTATTTGCAATGTAAGAAGATGTAATAGTTCAGTTGAAGCTCCAAGCATAAGGTCCTGATGGAAGTACAGGAGAGCACTGATGAGATGTTAGTTTCTTTCAGAAAGGAAGATATTCATGTCTGGTTTGTGCAGGGTAGTGCAGTGAAGGGACATGACCTGTTGCTGACTCAGATCTGAACTGGAGTATTCTCATGCTGCAGGGAAATCCCCTGTAGTATTTGTTTTGAAAACAATATAGGCAGCCTCAGTTAGTAGTTCCTCAAAGTATGTCCCTTTCTGATGATGGCACTAGCTGAGATGGTGGTAGTTTGAGCATCATTACACCATACTTCACAGTATAGATGTAGGCATGCCCAAAGGCAGCAATTACATTGATTACTTGAACTAAAGAAAAGAAATCACTAGTAAATGAAAATGTGAACTAGATAATCTCTAGAAGTCCCTTCCAACTCTGATGATTCTGTGATTCTGTGAATACCTAACGCTGACATAAGTGGAACTAGAATGCGTTATAAAAAAAATAAATACTGCATACATTTATTTTAAAATATCTTAAAAATTAATTTGCAATGTTACATGAACAAAATAATTGTTGAACTGTCTAGTTACTGTTCTACCATTCAGAAAGGTGAACTCAAACATCCTTTGTGTCCTATAAATGTTGTAATATGTAAAATCATTATAAATAATAGCTGAATCAAGTGGTGATTCATTATGAAGCAATTATGTTAAAACATTTTTGTGTTGGATTCCATTTAACACATCTTTACCTTGTAAAGATGCACTACATAAAAGTGCTATTGCAGACTTGCTATATTGCATGTTATCACCTGCAGTGGTAGACAATGACTCTAAAATTAGCAGTGATAAATGATTTGAAGAAGAAGATCTTTTAATAATGTATATGAAGCAAGATTTAGTTTAAATTGGTTATCTTGCAAGTAAACAAAAATTGTAGTTTCCTGAATTTCAAGACTTTTTTTTTTCTTTTAATAAGTATGGTTCTTTCTGTTCCAAATTAGGAAGCAGCTTGGTCAAACCTTTTTTTTCAGGATTGAGGAATATTGTGTACTCACCATGTTCTTTTGGTAGTTGTTTTCTTGTGCTGTCACAGAAACATTACATGCTGGAGGAAGCAGAAACTAACAAGTGTGTGACTGTACTGAAAGGAAAAGTTGAGTAATCTACTTACACATTGGTGATAGCTCTCTTGAGAAAAAGTTTTCATCTGAACTTGAAAGTTAGGGGTTTTATTCTATTTGTAAAAATAATTATTATAAACAAGTTAGCTAACCTTTAGTGGTTTATTATGGAGCTCATTTATAGGCTCAATGTAGTCACAGTAAATGCCTAACTGTAAACTGTAGAATATAGTTTAATGGTCATGTGGCTGGGCTGTGCTCATCACTAGTGCTTTAGTATGAGGGAGAATGAAATTGTTCTGGTAAGAAAGTCACAAGCCATCTAGAAAGTTACAGCTCAGACCAGTAGCTTAAGTCTGAAAGCAGGAGAAAGCTGATTCACAGGGGGCACAGAGTGGGTAAACTTACTGAATTACACACCTCACAATTTCTGAATTGCTCTAAGGTGCAGCTCACGCACAGATTGTGTTGCAGTATATCTAGTCTTTTGCTAGAGACTTCAAGGTTCATGTTAAGATCATGTGTATCTTCTGCCAAGTAAAACCATGAGCTTGGCTACAATTTAAGCTTCAGTACAGATGTGAAGCCGTGGATACAGTGTAGATGGTTGTCAGCTCTAGAGTGATTATTACTACACTTGGAATTATTTTCAAGAAAGTTCTTAAAAAGCTTCGAAAGTGGAAGTGAATTTGTTTCTTAATTTCAATCTATATCAACCAGTCCTGAAAAGATCTCAAGGACTGTTTGATTTACGTTTGGAGGAGCAATTCTACAACAGACAACAGTCTACTATTCTTTCAAAATGTTTGCAATTCCTGGAGGTAAAGTTCAACACTCTCTTGCATAATCTGTTTAAAGAGGATCCCATTACTTTAATGGAGAGTGTCCCTCATGATTTAAAAGTAAAACTTCTTAAAATATTTATATGCTCTGTAATTAGGGATTTTATGTAATATCTGCCCTGGAACTAGGGGGATCCTGCAAACACAGAATCGCTAATGCTGAAATAGGCTTCTTGTTTTATGTCTCCCTAGCACTAAGCATACTGTGATTTCTTCGCGTTCAGTCCTTCAGCAGTTATTTAGTGACCTGAGCAATGAACCTTACAGTCACAGATAGTCCAACTCCAGAAATACTGTTTAAAGTTTTCTTCAGTATCTAAGGACCCTAAATGCTCTGAGTCCCCAGGGCTAGGTTGTTCTTGTGGGCAGATCAGCTACCAGTGTTGTTAGTTGCAGAGAAGGCTTCTATATGTACCAGACCTTCGAAACCAGAATTCCTAGCCACATGGATCTGGGACTAAGATTCTTCAGAAACTCATATAGGGCCTGCTCTGTAGGAGGCTTGTCTCTTGGGTCTGGAACAGTGAGCCTGCAAGCTCTGCTCTCAGATGGCTCACAGAGCTGCCAGGCTTTCGACTGAGGAGCTGCGACTCTGGTCCCGGTAGCACAGGGACAGGCTGAGAGTAGACTCCCGGGAACCGCAGATTCCTGGCGTTCCCACAGCTGGTCAGTGACATTCTCATCCTCGTCAGCATCTTTATTAATACAGAGGATATGTACAACTACTGAAGACCTTTCAACTGCACTGTTTTGGCACCTCTGCTTGTTACTCAGAATTTCTGGTTAGGGAGAAGTTTTGAGAATGCTTTTCAATAGGATCTAGATGGAAACCAGGTTTCTTCTCATAGAAGGGAAATCCTGCTTCTCAGACTGTTCTGTTTCTTATAAATTGATTGTTACAGCAAGTTTGTTCATAGTTGTGAATGGGCCAGAACTTTTCACTGGAATCGTATTTGAGGATTCAGTCATTGTCACAGTTCATGGGGTGCTGACATTTTTTTTGCAGAAAGTGAAAAAAAGGTTTGTGTCTTTTTTTTATTCTTAAGGAAATAGAGCATGTGAAAACATTTGTGATTTGATGCCTGTATGTAGAGTCATTGTTGGAAAGAAACTTGAACTCTTCCTTCCCTATCTCCCTTCCTGCATTCCCCTTACAAGAATAACTTCTGTAGCTTTGTAATCTAAGAAAAATAAAAGGGTAGTAAAAAGAGACATCTGAGGATGGAGCAGACTGCAGACATTTTGTGTCAGTATTCTCTTCACTTCAGCATCTTCTAAAGCCATTCAGTTCTCATGCCACTTTCTTAAGTGATATAAATCAGACTGTATCCTTGGTCACAAAAAGCTCATACTTGTTAAGTAGACAACAGCAAGAACAGAATAAAACTGATTTATCTCGAACAGCAAGGCAGACTATGTTGATCTTAAGAAAACTACTTCATTCATCCCTCAGCATTCAGAGGTTACATTTATTCTGTAATCAGACTTTGCCATAAGCAAAGATTGGGCAGCAAAAATTACCTAAGTCTCAGTCTTTTCACACTGCTGTTTCTTGTATCCTCGCACAAGGCTTATTGTTACAGTATGGGGGAAATTCCTGGATTCCTGAAGCTGAGAAAGTTGTCTGACAGCTATATGTCAGTCATGGGTGATAACAAGCTTTAATACACATAGATTTAGGAAGGCTAGCATGTTTTAGGTAGTCAGTGTGTTTGGACACAAAGTTTAAGACAGCTGGAGTGAGGGATAGAGCCAAATGAGCTGAGATTAAGACCTGGAAAGATGAAACATGTCTCAGACTGAGAATCTAAGGTAAGAAGATGGGTCAGGCAATGCAGTGTAAGAGAGGAAATTAAATCCAGGAGATACATCACTGTAAGTAGATAGATAATGTGGCCTGAGTCAAGGGTGTGAGTCAGTGCCATGCTACTTGGTTGGCTCCAGTACCTAGGTCAGGAAGACCAGGAACAAATGCAGGTCACCTGGTCAGGTGCAGAATTAAGAGTGACATGGCAGAACACACAGATCAAGGCTGAGATGGCAGAAAGGACACAAAAGATTTGGGAGGACAGCTGTAGCCAAAGGACACGTGGGACAGTCTGGAACTGGCTACAATGGTTCTCCCCATAAACTGGCAAGTCACTGCAACCTCCCAGATCTATGACCATCTAGTGAGACCCAGTTGCAGCCAGGTTGATCACAGCAAGGGCAAGAAAAGGACTTAAGGAGGATGCACGCCAACTTTAGTTTATAAAAACTTTTTTCAATCCCATGTGTTTAATACATGCCTACAAAGAATTAAGCTCCGCCAGCATTTCTTGTCTTATTCTTACCATCCTCTTTCTGAGTGCAGTAGGGTAGATTACTGCAAAGTGAGTAGGTACATAATTGATCCAGGCTGTATGTAGAAGTTAACTAAGGTAACTAATCTATTAAAAAAATAATTTAAAAAAAAAAATCTGTAAAATTGCTGCTTTGTACAGAACAGGTGTCATGGTACGGGAAGACACACATTTATATGAATCTAGATATCCTGACTAGTGTATAGACCTAAGAAATTATTAAACAAAATTGAGTTTGGGATGATTTTGTATAGATTTTAGTGCTTATGATATTATTTGGCAGTTTGGTACACTGATGACCCTTTAATGTATGTAGCTGAGTCTCTGCTTACAGCAGTATTTTTGTTGGTAGTCTATGGCTGTTGTTTCCACCAGCAGAAAGAAAGGTTTAAATTCGTAGGAGTCTGGCGGTTCTTCAGAGCTTTGAGGTGAGGAAATGAATGAAGGACATGCTGTCTGTGCATGGAGGTTGAGAGGTCAGGAGTTTGTGCAAAGAGGTGTTAGCTTTAAAATCAGTCTTACCATTTTTTAGTAATTAGTCTTCAGAAAAAAGAAATAGGATTCTAAGTGCAGATAGTTAATTCCTAAACTGCTTATTGTTGTTTATTGTTTTAAACATCTGGACATTTGTTTGAATGGACCTTGTAAAAGTTATGTCCATGGGAACTTTTAAAGTGTAGAATGGATCTTTCATGGTTTGTTTATGTTAGCATGTCAATCAGAGGCAAAAAAAACCCCAAGGACCTCATACCTCAAGAGTCATCTCTAAAGATTCCCTTTGTTGTAGGAAACAAATTAGAAGCAAATCAGCTTTTATAGGATAATGATGTTTTATTTATAACCTGACAATTTGTTTTGTTACATTGTAAGAGACACTGTCCATTTTTCTTCATAGAATGAAAAATGTTATCATTTTTTTCTTTAGACTTTCAAATATTTTCTTTTATAATTAGTGGAAAGTTCTTCAATATGGACCCTGTACTGAATAGAAATGTGTATTCTGATGTATTTTGGGTGATTTTTAATAGGAAGATAGTGTTAATAAAATTGATACTTAAAATTAGTTGTAAAATTCTGCACTGTATCCCCATAGTGGTCCTTATCATATTTAATGTGACTTCCTCAGAAATCTAAGCATGCTGGTTTTC
>NW_009953651.1:829681-917993 GCF_000747805.2 Chaetura pelagica | reverse complement strand
CAGCACTAAATTGTCATTATTCCAGGTAAGAATGATTGTGCTGGTATTGTCAATGAAAACATAATGGTGTGTTGGCTGGGTTCCACGATTGTTCCTCTTGTAGAGGTTTTTCGGATGAGAGGTATATTCACCGTATAAACAAAGTGACTCTTAAGTGTACTGCTCACATTCCAGTTCTGCGTGGATCACTCTCTTAGACTTCCTGGGGAAATGGAGAAAGGTTTCTTGTGGCAGTGTATTGGTTTTCACTCTAGCAGATTTCATAACTAACTTTTCACTGATGTAGTCCTGCTGCTTGTAAAAGTGATGTAAGGCTGAGGCTAAGGCTAAAATGAAGAAAAGAAGTTATAGAAATGCCAGAGCCTGATATTAGCGCTTGCTGGGATCAAGGCAGAGATTTGGTGTCTGTGTAGGTCACTAACATTGATGCAGCCTGAAAGACTATGCTGTCTTTTTAAGTTCTCTATCTGTAATTTCTTTACAGTTAATCACACTTCTGGAAGCCTGGAGGAGCTTTTATTTTTCTTTGCCTCTCAAAGAAACTTTTTTGGGTTGTTGCCTAAGCCATGGCCCTTTGTCCCATTAAAGCTAAGGCTATTGCCTTTTATTAGAGACTCCAGTGCAGAGTACACACTAGCTGTAAAGGTAGGGCATTGGCTAATAAAGAAACCCATGTCGCCGTTTTTGTAATGCTTCAGCTGAAGTTTCCTAAAACAAAACTAACTCCGTTTATTGTTTTTGGCCTGTTTAAACAACACTGATATAAATATAACTTGTACAAAAACTTGAGTGTATGCTAATGTATTTCTTAATATATTTAAAGACAAAAATCCAGAAGAATTTAAATTGCTGTTGTTTATAACTCTGCTGTCAAAATGAGATGCTTTTAGTCTTAGCAGGATGTATGCTTGTCCTTAATTCCTAAACTTCCTTCCATCCATATCCCAGTGTTTCAACTTTTATCTGGGGAGGTGGGTAACCTGACCTTGCAGTGAGCCAGCCAAATGCATGTCTTTTTCATGGCTTACATAAGGCATGTCAGTTATGCATTTTGCCACAGTTTGTAGCTTTAAACTGAGCAGCTGTTGCCTGACTGTTAGTTTGGACAAGTGCATCGTGCAGACTTTCGGGAGTATTGGGAGTACCTGCTCTTCTGGCATTTTAGGAGGAATCTGAGATTCAATGGAAGACACGTTTGCTGGTAAGGTCTGTGTTTCTGTGGCCTATAGTAAACTGTTCTGATTATATGTAGGTAGTTAAAACCAAGTGTTTTATTTCCAGAGTTAGAAGTAGATTGGATGGGGGAGATCTAATCTATTAAAGGATCTATAATGTCTGCATTTAATAACAGTACTTTAAGGACATAAAACTGTTGCTAGGTGGAAAATTAAGTAGGTGTAATACAAGCAATAGGAATTTAATAGTCCTCTTTCAGTCTTAAGTGTTTTACTTGTATTTCAACTTTTGGAAATGGAGTGTAATACATATATATATATTTGTAAGCAATTTAGGTATACTTTGCATTTCTTCAGTTCAAATTACAACTATTTTGATACGAGGTGACCATGTGGGACTTTGTTTTTTTATTCTACAAAAGTAAGTGACAAGTGAAAAATGTTAATCAAAATATAAATGTGAGATATAATAAAAGTTTTTTAAAGTACTAGAACCATGTAATTCTTTTCTTCCCTGAAATTGGTAAGTTAATAAAATGTTAAAAGTCAGTAACATTTTTGAATGTAAATCCACTTCTGCTTTTTGTCTTTAGCCAGCTTTTGTCCTTGGATCTTCAGTGCACAAGTTGCGAACTTGTAACCAATTTGTGTTCTGTGGATGCTTAAGTCGATTGTTTTTTTCCCTTTCTGACCACTGTGAGTGCATAGCAGCGTGTGACAGAAATGTATTGCTACTGATTGGCCAGAAAGAAACAGATCTATTAACTTTTTAAAAAACATTAATGTGTTACTTGAATGAATCTTCATAAAATTTTGCTCTGTGAAAGGAATGTCTTTTATGTGCTTCCATTTCCCTAATGTGGCTGTTAGTGAAAGGCTATGACAAACATTCACCATTCAAAGAGGGAGTGTCCTATTGCAACAGAAAGTTTGTACTGGTTGTCAACACTTTTGTTTTCACCTCAGTGATTTAGACAGCATAGAAAAAAAGAGCCCTGATATCAAGTGTATCTGTATTTATTGAAAAATAATGGTGTTTTTAATCTGTTTATTGTGTCAATGATAACCAATCTGAGACACCTAGTAGAATTACAAAATATGGAGGGGAAATTATGTTAGTTAATTTTAGAAATGTTAAAATAATACATTCAGCTCAGACTCTGCTTTTGATAGCCTGGTTTGTGATGTTTCTATCTTTGATGTGAGGTAGGATAGTGCAAGCATTTTCTAGAGAAGAAGCTGATAGGAGAATTTTTGTTAGTGCATAATTTTTTTAGTTTTTATTTAAGAGGCTTCATATGAACATAGTTTTCCAATGTTTACATATATTAGCTTTGGAAATAGTTGCTGTGAATAAAAATGTATTACTACACAATTTAATTATTCTGAAAAATGTAAATTACCAGTGAGATTTATCAAATCTCAGAAGGGCATAATGTGCTAAGTTTATTTTCATGTTCTCAACCTTCCTGAGCTGCACAAGGTCATGATAGAATTTGTAAAGCCATGATAGCTCTTTTTAGAGACTTTTAAAATGTATTTTTTGTTGGTGAATAAGTTAAATGAAAATAGTGTTAACAAAATCCTGCAATAAACCATTATGGCATTAATAATTTGAGCTAAAAAACAGGTAAAATAAATAATTTGAACTTAAAAAGAAAAAAAAAATAGTGTGATGAGAAAAGAATGTAATTTCCATATTTGCTAAGAATAGTTACATCATAGTAACTAGTTCTGGTTTTGTGTCAGTGTAGGCACTATCTTGATTGAGAAAATGTAATTACTATTTTATGAAGTGTATTTGTGGTTTTATACATGAAAGCACCATGACATAGTTTTCTTATAATGTAATCTTAATAGTGATTTCAGTTTGAGAGAGAAAATTAATATTAGAAGTACCTTTTTTTTTCTAGGTTTCAGAATTTCACAATATGGTGTTCTGTAATAGCCATGAAGTAGAAAGGATCAAAACACATAGTTCTTGTCTACCTCATAGGTAAAGGATTTGTGAATGTAAAATCTCCTAAAAGCTGTCAACAAGCCTTTCAAATCTGTGCATGGAACACAAAATAGTTGTTGGCTTCAGGTACTAGTTATCTTAAAGATGGTGGTAGGATTTTGCATATAAGCTTAGTTTTCAGGAGTAAAAAGCTTCAGGAATTTTCTATAGCCATATATAGAGTGAATTGCTTTAAGAAAAGACAACAGGGAAAAATTAAAATATATTTTAAATTAAGTTCATAAACCTTTTAGTCATGGAAGTATGAAATAATTTTATCCAAAATTTTCTGCAGAGATTTACTGTTTAGCATGCTTGCTTTTGGAAAAATGCTATTTTAAAAAAATTATTTTGTATAAAATGTATACCTTTTAAAAAACATAATTGTTTTATTTACATTTTCCATAAGCCATGTAAAAAGCCTGAAATTGATAATTTTACATTTACGTTTTATTTGACTTACAGCAGACCCTTGCAGACGATGTTCCTGCATTTCTGTTCTCCCAGTCAAAGAACTGGAAGCATGTTGAGTGTCACAAAACCAAACTGCAATACTTTCATAGTTTGGAAATTCACTATGTTTTTTAAAAAGAGAAACAAATTTACTCTTGTTCCATTACTTTTGGCTATCTCAATGAATGGAAGTTACAGCTGCTTGTTTGATGGTAGAATAAGGTTAGTATTATAGTATTTTATTTCTCAGTAATAGGTACAATAACAAAATTGATGGAGTCGTGAAAGTAACAGTTTTCTTATTCTACTGGACAGAAAATTATATCACTTATGTCAGCTTGGGAAGGCTGATAGTAAACATCCTGCAAAAAAGCACTTGTGGGTTGCAGTGCATAATAAGCTGTCTCTTAGTTACATATGCCATGTTGTGGTATGTTTGCTGTTTTGCTGGCAGGTAAAAATAAATCGGTTGTATGTAAAAGCCATGCAATAGTCTTAGTCTTGTCATTGCTGACTGTCCAGCATTGAACACTTTCTCTAGAGGACAGTTCAGGGGTCCAGTCAAATTTAAATTTAAAATATAAAATGTCACTTGAAGAAAATGTACACATGTGGTGTTGGCTAGCATAACCAGTGGGACAAAAGGTGGTGAGAAGAGACATGTGTGTGACTGAACACGGGGGGCTAATTTCAGAAAAATATTACAGGAGTGGGAAAGTTCGAGAGGCAAAAATCAAAGTTGGGTGATTGCACGGATGATGACACATCAAATTTTAAGGCAGGAAGGCAAAATAAGACCATGTTCTTTGGGGTAAATAAGATGGCTCAGAGAATTGCAAAGCCTCATGTCCATGGAGACCTCTAGTTATAGTCTACCATCCTTACAAGATGTCATTTCATTAAACCAGTTGACTTTTTTTTAAGCTCAGTATTTGAAAGGTAGCAGTGTTAATGTGCAACCTTCACAGGTTTCATACCTTCACAGGTATCATCCGCATGCACAGCTTTTCCCAGTGGTCAGTGACGTTCACAGTCAAAGAGGGTGACATATCTTGTTTGAGTTTGTCTGTCATTAAGGACCAACTTTTTGTTTCTTTTACGCCTTTTTTTCTGCTGGATTAAAGTCTTTTAAAACTGATGTATTTCCTCTGCTGGAGATGCTTATATATGTACTGCAGTCAAGTTACCTCTACAATCTCACTTTATTAAACTAAAGTTAAGTATTTCTCATCTAAGTCTCCCCCTCCAGGTCTCACTATTCAAGCCCAGAATAATTTCACATCTGTCTTTTGTACACTCTGTGGTTTGTCTTTGTCTTGAAAAATATGGAAAAGATATTGCATATTATGTGAGAGGACCTGTTTTTGTCACCACCTTTATTTGCTGCCTCCCCCTTCTAAAAACTGAGATAAAACACTACGTTTTAGTGTCCCTTCTTATTTTTTCAGAGACATTGTCTTTGGGAAAGGAGAACACAGGATCTGTGTTTCTTGTATCTGGAATACTTCCTGTTTCCAGTACATCTGAAAGTGTTCAGTTGTGTGCCTACTTTTTGCTTCACCACTGAAGTGATACTTAATGGTTTGTAAAGTAAAATGCTGAACTGCCATGCAACAATCCTGGAATCATTTGGGTTGGAAGGGACCATGCCAGTCATTTAGTCCAGTTCTGCTCAAAGCAAGTGGTTTTTTTTTCGAAGTGGTTTTGTTTTCTTACTATGTGGCCCATATTGTTAACAAAGTTGTCCCTAATTCCATTTTAAACCTTAATCCCAGTATTGGTAGCTGTGGCACTGCAAGAAAGGGAAAGAAAGAGAACTGTTAATTTTTACAGTGTACTTGTAGAGAAGGAATTAGTTGCATTTGAAGTCTTCTGATTAAGGGATATATTTTAAAAGCTGAGGAATACATTTCAGAAGGTTCTAATTTTGAATTTGTTTTTGCATAGCAAAGCCATTCATTTTGAAAGTTTTCTTGTTAGGAAAGGACTGCAAACACCTTTTCCAGTATAATCTGCTAAAGCCAATGACAAAGACACAATTCATTAAAAATCGTGTGACTGTTTTAGAAGTGCTTTTAGGTAGTAAGTATATTAATCCTGTGAAAACCAATTAGAATTAATACTTCCAGTTTTACAACAAAGTAACTAGTTACACCAGTATAATACGTATAGTTATGCTCTGCTTGAACACCATCTTGTATAATTGTGTCTTTGTTAATTTACCTTACACTATTCCCGAATGACATGAGTTAAAAAAAAATAAAATTATAGAAAATAATTGCTTTTAGCAGGATTTAGTCAGCAGACATAGAGCACTTCACTAGTGAGGCTGTAAAAAAGCTTGTGAGGATAAATAATTAAAGTTTTTATTTTTGAAGTGAGAAGAAGTAAGTGATATTGAGGCACATTGTACATTTTGAAATCTCTATTTCGAAGTTAAAGTTGATTTAATAGTTTGTGTGATCTATTGTTTTACTTGTTTTGGTTTCTAGACATGTGCCTGCTCTGTTCTCTGCAGTTTGCTTTATTCTTCTAATCCCTCTCTGGCTTTAACTCCTGAGTCATTGAGCTGACTTCAGTTCTAAGGCAAAATCATGCAGGCTTCTCCACCCTGTAATTTAAACACATCTGAAGGAAAGAAAGAAACAAAGTCTTTTCAGCTTTGACTTCTTGGCAGTTCTTGTTACTGTGCTGAGTACTTTTTGTTAAACTACAAATTTTTGCTGTCCCAGGACTATAGATTATTTCTTGGACTTAACAGTTCTTTAAAGCACATCAGTATTTTCAGTAAGATAGATGTATTCTTTACAACAGCTTTTGAAGGCATCAGTGAATTTCAGCAGGCAACTTATTTTGTGTCAGTTGGCCACTTAAATCTTGACTATTGCAGTGAACTGCACTGCGAGAGCAAATAGAAACTGAATAGAAATTTTGTAAGCCAAATAGGCTAGTTACACATTTTTTAAAAAGGGTGAAGTGTCTAATTGCTAGATCATGTTAAGAAATTAGTGTTAATATTATTTGTTAAATGAAGAAATAACAAATTGAGATAATAAGATATTTGCGGTATTTCTTTGGGAAATCTGTCCCATTCTGTGAAATGAGGCCTATGCCATTTACTGTAATACTCTACTCTTCAAAAAATATTGAAGTTTGAAATATTTTCTTTGTAGTTTCTCTTGACAAATTTGCAGATCAATTTTTGCATACTTATGTATAACTCTAGAAATAATTTAACCAAATAAATGACTTAAATTTACTTGATCTGAATGTTAAGTAATTGAAGAAGCAGTATCCAAAAAAGTTAATTGGTGGTTCGTGTTCTGCTCTACATTATTCATGCTTTATATGGAAGATTGTGTGCACTTGAATGTATTTGGAGAAACTGTTATGCATATTTTGTTGATTGCTATAATTTACATAAATTTGGGGATTTATTTAAATGTAATTCTCATCTATTCATATACAGCTACAGTGGTTTTGGCTTATTAAATGTAATTTTACAATTTACACTAAATTCTGCATTGTGCTCAGTAAATTCCATGGACACCTGGTAGCTCACCTGGCCGTGTTTGTACTGCAGGGCAGTCGTGGCTCCCCCAGTGTAGTGGGGAGGTAGCCCTAGTTGGCTAGGTCCTTCAGTCAGCCACTGAAATTAAGTGACCCTGCATTTGGTGTGTACGTTGGTGGAAAGACATTGATTGTATCGACCTGGGTTTTTCTAAATTTTATTTCTATTTTTCCTCTTAAAATGTGGGCTCCTGGCACAGTCTTTGTGATTCCAGAAACCTTGCTAAGAATAGCTGGCAAGCAATACTTTGTTAAAAGAAATAGTGGCATGCTGTCATACTTATGTAACATCACAAGCCTTAGTTACTATGATGGGAAGTTGTAAGATCATGTTAATCCTTTTTAAAAATAGTATATGAATTTCCTTTAGCTTCCCATCATCCTCCTCATGGGAAAAATGAGGAGGTTGAGGATGTGTGCTGTTATAACCCTTTTAAAAGTTTTCTGGTAATTGGTGTAGTTAAATGTTTGCATTAAAATATACTGTTTCAGATTACCTTTTAGAATTTTGTAATTGCATTTTAAAATGACAAATAGCTTCTAATTTTGTAAACTCATTATGCAATCCTTTTCTTTCCTCAGTAAATTACCCATCGTAATTGTCTTTACCACATAGGTATTGTACTACACTGGAAACTTACATTCAAATTACAATGTAGAAAAACATGTGAGACTAGTGGTAACTAAGAAGTTTGCTGCTATTCTAGGCAGTGAGATTGGTTTTACTTTTTCCAAGTTAGAGGGAGAAGTAGTCTAAGCAAGAAAAGAGCTGAATTACTTCCCTTCTGAAGCAGTGCTATGGCAAAAATTAGATTTTATTCCTCTCTAGGTACAGACTTTCCTTTTCTCAGGCTGAGTTTCTGGGTTATAGTTTAACCTTACATGAAAAAAAGATAATTTTACTTTTTTTGTACCTTTACAGCTTGGAGAAAATGCTATGTCAGGGGGAATAAAAAAAGTACGTACACAGATTTACCCCAAACTTTGGCTGCCTTAGTTGTCAGATGCTCTTCAAGGTTCCCACAGCCTTTAGCTAGTCTGCATTGCTGATTGCTTGCTGAAACATGTTACAGGATGTGATACTTTTAACTTTTTATTTTAAAGTATTTGTTAAGTAACTAAATTTTTTTTAATCTGGATCTGAGAGCACTCATAGATCTTTGCTCAGAATAAGAGCAAAACCTGTTTCTAGTTCTGTCTTCAGTTTATATTCTTTTTGTTTTAATTACGTTTTCAACATTTATTGGTTGTGATGGAGAGGCATAATGAAAACATTTATCAGTCGTTACAATAAACTGCCTCCAAATATAGTCCTTTTAAACATACCTGCTTAACTTGATGAGACTAAGACTGTATAGTCCAACATTACTGTAGTTCATAAATGTGACTATATTATTACTAGCTTTGAAGATAGTCCACTTTGCCCCAAGAACAAGAAAAATAAGTACATTATATATAGAATAAAAATTTAACTCAAATTGCAAGAAAAAAATGTCAATAGAATAGTTTCAAATAGTTCAGTTGGAAGGGAACTGCAACAATCATCTAGACAGGATTACAGCAAGGACATGAGTTCTGATTTTACATCTGTGTTTTTGTGCACTCTAGATAGGATGCAGAAGCATATTTTGAATGCAGAAACTAAATGTAGGGTACCACAGCTCTGGATATGTGGGTGTAGAAGTAGCTGACCACCATGACAGCACGCCCTAGGACATGTGAGAAGAGCCAAGCATCTGCTGCACAGCATCCCCAGTGGATATTGTGGCTACAGCTAGGTTACTGAGTGGGTCATTAAATAAGACTGAAACTTCAAGGAGTTTACTTGTCAGTTAATCATGTGTCCATTTTCACATCTTAAAAGTCTCACTCTATTGTTTACCAGTTCCAGTGAATACTCTTTTAGTATGTCCTAAAATACTTGCATGCCATTTCTGTAATAATGAAATGTGATTTAAGGGTATTATCTTTGCCCTTCACACTGTTGTGAAACCCATTGATTTATCTCGAGTTTGTAAGTCTTCTCCAGTTTTGGCTTTTTTCTTTTTTTTTTTTTTTTTTTAACCAGTCCTTGGTTCATTCAGTTATTCCTGTTGAGGGAGTCTTTTCATGTTTTCTTCCACCTAGTGAATTTTGAACTCAGAATCACTGCATTGTAATAACTATTTCTTTGTAGCAGAATAGAATTAGCTGTTATTCTTAACTCTTTGTCAAGTATCTTTCTAAATTTTGGTACTTTTTATAACAGGCAATGTTGTTCTTTGTAAGCTCTTCCTACTGTATACTGCTGGCGTGAATAATATGAAAAAACATTCTCACAATAGTTTTGTGATATTGCCATACATTTTTCTTACTGATGTCTTAGTACTTCGTGCTACCTTATCCATATGTCTCAGAGCATTTCTTTGCATATGTTAAATTTACATTTTTGTTTAAATCCAGATGTGTTTCCTGGATTTTGTTTTCATCTGAAATCTAAAAATCTGGGATATCAAATTAAATGATAGCTGATACAATAATTCTCCCATTCATGAAATGTTCTCTTCAGGGAACCTTCAGAACACACAGTAGAGTTGAGTAACAGAACCCTCACCAAAACTAAAGGGTGAAGAGGTAGGTTGAAGTGTTTCTGCTGCAGTTATATGGATAAGTTGAATTTGCGTTATTCAAAGTGTAATATAAAGCAGGATTCCTTAGCAGATCAACCAAAGATATTTAGAACACAAGAGCACAATCACCAGTATTTGCTGTTAGTGGTTCTATTCTCTGTACTTTTTCTGTGGAGTAATTATGTGGATGAGAGATCTCAAACTAGTGTTATGATCAGACTCTGTTTAGGTAACTGCTGAAAGCGGTCAGGACGATGAAACCTCTGAACTGATCAAACATTTTCAAGTGTATTACATTCCTTTAAAATTCTTTCACTGCTAAGCTTCAGGGCTTAAATCAGGAACATTTAATTGAGTGTTGTTGTTTTTACTGGATGTGACTTGGATTAATTTTGTTCCAATAATCAGTAAGAATAACAACCAAAATACCTTATGCAGCAGATTTGCCTCCTTTGGTTTAGGTGGAAAATCTGGTAGCATCTTTTATACACAGGATTGTGTTATTTATGAAGATTCAGAAGGCAAAAAATCATTAGTCGTAAGGACTGTACCCTTATTAGATCATACTTATTTCTCATGTTATTCCTTTACATATTTATACTTACAATTATTTTCTCAGATTGGCATCTAGTCTTCCTCTTGTACCGCTAACATCAACAGCAGTTTCACTCTTTGCTTCACTTAGTATGATGCTGAAGCCATAGTGAGCATTCATAAAATTTTTATCTTAAAGGACCATATTTATGTTACTGTTTTCCATAGTGAAACAATTTATATTGAATTTAGGCATTCCTTTTCTCTGCAATATTTGGGTAACTAAACAAGATGGGAACAGACATTCATCTTTCATACCTATCTGTGAAGTGTCTCCTATTACGTGTGATCAGGCCTTCAGGGTGAGACCAAGGAAGATTATATTTGTCGCAAAAATTATTTCTGAGGACCTTAAAGCAAAAAATGCAGCTTGCTTTGTGTTGGTGGTAATAGTTAAAAGTTGTGCAACTGAGGAGCAAACTACAGCAGATCGTTAACTAAATTCAGGGATTGCTGATGTAGAAGACCAGTGCTCTCAGGGTAGAAAGGAATTCTTTAAGACTGAGGCTCTGAAATGTTGAAGATGTCTGTTGCAGTTTTGCAGTTATTTACATTATGAACACAATATTTTACTGAAACTACAGTTTATATAGTCTTTCAAATTTAAAAAGTGCCTTACACAAAAAAAGAAAACAGGGACATTTGAGTTCATAAGCCTCTTCTTTAATGGGTACCTAACTTCATATATATGCTATTTTAGCGACTTTGGTTTCCATAGGTATATATGTATTCTCAAAATACATTTTTATTTAACTTTTCTTCTGTTCTCACTGTTCTGTAATAAAGTTGTTTTGTTCTTAAATCTGAAAAAGTAATTAATTTCTACTTCATGTAAATGGAAAAAATAATAATAAAAAAAATTAATCCGTTGTGGTCAAAATAATTAAGTCTTAGACCCTGATCTGAGATTCTTGTGTTCTGTTTAGCTACTGGGTATTTCTCTATTGCAGGGTTAACCCAAAGCTGTATCTGTATGTGTTTTCATTTAGTTATGTTCTGTCAGTGCACACAAAATCCTGCTTTGATTTTAGAAGTGCTTTGTATCAATTTTTGTGGATGAAGTTAAAGCTTGTGTTCTGCTTTAGCTCATGCAGAAACTTGCCCTTTTTGCAGTGATAATTTTACAGTTCTTTTTCTAGAACACTCTTTTCTTCCAAAGTCCACTCATAAATCTTCCATTTTCACCATTTCTTATGTATGTGCTGGGGTTTATAAAGTAATTTATATATACATTTATTTAGCATTTGAACTTAACATTCCTTGAGCTATGCTGTATTTATATCCAGTATTTTAAAAGGTCTTGAATACAGATGTGGCATAGAGACTGGTGTACTGCTCAAGTCAAGGTTAAGGTAGACTACTGCTGTGGCAGGAGAAGGAATTGTGAAACTTAAGTGCAAGTGGATTATCTCTGAAAACATCTTCATGAAATTGGCAGAGGAGGGGATTCATTAGGTGGGACTTCAGTACAAGAAAATAATGAAAAACCTGAAAACAGTTCAACAGCAAATAATGTTTAACTGCTTTACAGCCTTTCTGCTTATCTGTTACACTGTGATACAAAGGTGTAGATTTGGACATCAGCCCTTATTTCCCTTAATTCTTTAACTCAGCCTTCATAATGATGGTTGCCTCTGAAGAAAAGCAATCTTGAGTCTGCTCTTGCTCAGTGCAGGCTGCAGCATGCCACAGCAAGACACACAGCATGTTGATATCAAGCAGCTTTTGAGATCCAATACCAGCATATTGGATACTCACTGTCAATCTACCAAATTTATTATTAAACCTTTTGGCAGATGTTCTGAAATCAGGATATAGTTTCAGGAACTATAGCAATAAGTAAAGGTCCCCTTTAATAGCACAGCCCAGGTGGCCCATTGCCAAACATGTAGACTGCAAGTAGCAAGGCTGCTCTCTGACTATACATGTAGATGGTGGATCTCTTCAGACTCTTGGCAGTACAGACTGCTGATTCATCTCTTCTTAATATTTCTGACCATGTCTATGTTCAGCCAACCCTTGCATAACACTGGGTGCCCTTTGTAGCTGAGGTATCCATTTGCTACAGTGGCAGCCTCAGGGCCGTTTGTTAGGGCACTGCCTGCAAAGTCTGTTCTTTCAGGTGCAGAAGAAATGTTTGTTGGTTGAGATTAACCCACATCATCACTGATTCTTACACAGGTATTCTGGAGGCATTGCTAGTCATCCTGTGCCCACATGAGGGTGCAGTCCTAGCTCTTTGCCAGTTGCCCAGAAATGGAAAGGTATCAGGAAATCAGCATTTTCTTCTGAGATCTACTATTTCTGCAAAATCAAAATTGTTGTTACAATGCTACTATCTGCATTTTTTTTCTGGTGAGAATCCAGTCAGAAGCAAAACCGATGGATCAAATTATTATGGACAGGTCTGTGATTGTTTCTGTCAGCTGTAGTCACTACCAGCCAACCTGCATACAGAGCAGAAAATTGTTGGTTGAATGTATTGACAGTATATGGGAATTCAAAGACAAGCAGCCAGATTCTCCTTTCATACACACCAAATTATTTCCATGAATGACTCAGGATAGTGGAGTGGTAAAAGCCTGGGGATACCCATTGCTGTTTCCTAAAGCAAGAAGAGATTTTAGGAGTAAGTGGGTGCTATTACAAGCACTCTGTATCTTTCTGTTTGCTGAATTCCACTGTGTCCATCAGTTCATGAATAAGGATTTTGTGGCATAGAACTGTCATTTAATTCAGTTCTAGTTCAACATGATCACTACTTTTTTTAAAAAAAGTCCTCTCCAGAGGTTTCATAATTCTATTAAAAAATAAAATTTCAGCCTCAATAGAAATATCTGTGTACCAGTTTCTAGCAAAATTCTGTTCCACAGGTGTTTCCTACCTTTTCTTTTTTTCCTTTTTACTGTAGAAACTGCTGTTCTTTTCACTTGGCCCATTGTGATGGCTTGCTTCTGCTCCACCAGAGAAGATCACTTTCTCCAATGCCTTGCTATTACCACTATCACATTAAACATAAAGTGTGTATTCTTAAAGTACTGTGAAATTTGTTGTATCTATTCCAAACCTGAAAAAGGTCCTGTGCCCCCATAGTGTGTCTGCAATATTACTTCATCTAATGAAAGATTCCAACCCTGACTAAATGAATCTTCTTTTCTTCAAGTTGTCATCTGGGAATCTTCCTTTGTTCAGAGTATTATCTTCTGCTTACTAATGCTCCAGCCATCCTAAACTCCAAGTACCCTGTAGCTCCAGAGCACCCATGTTAATAATTTATAACTCATGCTGATAGGAAGTTTTAAGAGGTAGCTCATACTGCTAGATTTAGGGATCTGGAGAGAGAGGATGTCCATTTGCTGGTTCTTTAATTACTTGACTCATAAGTAAATTTGAAGAAGAAATGGTATCTATTTATTGCACTGGTTTCTACGGAGAAATTAAACATGAACTTGATCTTGTTCTGTGGCAAGCTTCCTATTGAGTTTAATATCAGGCCCTTTGATACTGGAGTGAGTTGTTTGCAGTGAAAATTTATAAGGGTGATTTTATGTTCATTAACTGAGAGAGAGAGATGTTTTTAATTATGGAGGAGAGGAACAGGAAATTAACGAAAGGTTGTTGGTTTGGTTAATACAATACTAAGATATGTCACACCCAAGGGACAGCAAAAACATGCGATCCCATTTATGACAATCTTTAGCTGGTGTTCAATTAAACTGTCATATATTACATTCATAATTTGATTCTGTTTGGGGGAGTTTTTTATTATTTTTTTCCTCTTCTTGAACAGAGAATTTAGGTATTTTATATGTAGACGATTTTTCACCTGTGGCTCTTCTTTGATTTTTTTTCTGTGGTGTGCTTTTATTTTCTCACTGTAAATATAATCTGTATGTTCTCTTAAAGCATACGAGCAGGTAGGGTGATGTCTGTAGCATGGCTTGTTCAAAAGGCTTCCATTATAATCCATTTATTGCATTACCTTCTAATATCAGCTGAGATAAACAATCCCCTAAGATTTTTCAGTCACAGTAATAGGATTTCATGGAAGCAAAGTCTGTTATCAAAGAAAGCAACTGTATAATAGGTCAAATAATTACTTGTATTCTTACAGCTGTTGAAATCTGTTCTCTGTTGCAGAACACATTTTGTCATAATCACAAGATCTTCCCCCAGTAGCTTTCTGGAAAGTTAGATTATTTTTTTTTTAATTGTAATTGTCACTTTATTGCTTTCAAACTGCTGTTTTTTGAATGTAGAGAGAGAATACTTTTGTTTTTTTCAAAAGTAAGTAAAGAAAGAAAAGCAACCGAGACACAAATCTGGTTATCTCATTTGTCAATTAATCAGATTTTGTTGGCAGTCAATTTTTATCTTTTTGACAGGCTTAGTCCTTTGAGACTGTGCTCATTTAAAACTTAGAGTGACTTTTCCCTGAGTGCATTCCCATGTGCATAGCATATACCTACAAGTATCAAACGTAAGAGTTGTTGTATTTGAGTTGGGTTAAAAGTAATTCTGTACAACTGTCCTTAGTTCGTCACAATTCACATGGGAAATGATGTGATTTTATCAAAGTACAAACTGCATGGTCGACAGCTGTAACTTTACACAGGATTAGCACTTTTGACATTGGTGTGATTACAGCCGGGGCGGTATTTATTTTCCTTCTGTCTTTGTATGAATTCCACTTACTTTGCTGAAACCCAATTCTGAATTTCTGCCTAGAGAAAATTTATGGCAGCAGCCCAAAATTTATATAGTCTTGTGTATTAATAAATTAACTATGTGCCTGCTGTCATAAATAAATAAACCTGATTTAATTTTGGCTTTACAAGAAATGTGGTAAAGGTACAGATAATTTTGCTTTTATTGTTAGGATCTATCACATATCTCATAAATATTTGGTTTAGTAGAACATACAAATGTGGGGAAAAAATATGAATTATTACAGATAATTAACACTGGCCTAGCAATATTTTTCCTGGGTTTATTTATAAAATTTTATTTGCATTTTTCTATGAATTCAACCCCCTGTTGTTCATATTAAAAAAATACTGAATCAGCCTCTTGCTATTATAACAAACACAGACATAATATGGTTCAATAGAGAAAACCACAAAAAAAAACAGTTTCTCAAGACTGTCTTGAAACTTTTTGTATGCACACAAAAAAAGCACACACACTTTTTACATATTTGCCTAATTGCAATTTATTTTTTCAGTATAGCTTTTATAGACCCTAGACATGGACAGGATGTATGGAAATTCTGCGTTCTGTCTTTTTCTCCCATTCTTAGATTATTTTCTTAGAGAAGATGAGACCATTTTCTTCCAATGTGTATCAGCAATGATTAAGTCAGCACGAGTCCTTTTTTTAAAGCTAAGCAGAGGTTATCTTGTTTTGATTAATAAAAGCAGTGCTTGTTATTTAAAAGACTGTCTGCTTCAGCTGTTTATCAGAAGAATAAGCAAAGCTAGCAACTCCAGCTACAGACAACTTGCAAGTGAATAGTCAAAGTCCTTATTTTATTCTACTAGTTTTAGTATTAACTTGATGTAGGGCACAAAGAATTGTACCGTTTGCTGCAGCAGTAGCTAATTTTAATGAGATTGTATCCTGCCTTAACTCTAAAAACCTAAAAGCAGTTCCTTTCTACAACTTAATCTAAGAACTTCGTCTTTCTTTGAAGCACAGAAAGATATTATCTATTTCCTGAAGAACACAAACAGACAACACAAAGCTAGAGGAATCATGGATGAGACTGGTTGGGGAGTTTTATAGCAGAAGTAGTGCAGATTAATTCCTGGCATAAAAAATAAGAGAAGTTTTAGACACAAAAAAGAGGCAAAAAAAAAAAAAGTCCAGTAAAAAGACTAGTTTAGTACAGGCAAATAAAAAGAGAGAAATAAAAAGGAGCAGACTTTTGTGCAGAATGTAAATCATAGAGGGTGGTGAAGCTGAGAATGAGGATCCTGTGTTTTCTGATATAAAACAGCGAACACTGGAATGAGGAAAGATAAAAAAATAGGAATCTGGAGAGGTGAAGTATGTCAACAACAAAGACTTGCAAAGACATGAATTACAGTTGAAAGAAATATATATGGGTGTAGAAATAGTAAAAAGAAATAAGTTCTATTTCCACTTCTTCAGTGTTTATGTCTCTGCTTCAGCCTTGAGGCACTGTGACTTCTGGGGAACAAGTGGGTGATAGTGGATGTTTGCATTGTGCCTTCCATATCCTTCCTGAGATAAATGCTGGTAGTTACAGTAACAGTGTGCAAATATAAAATCCTTGTAATATAAAATTATCATTACATTTTGCATTGTTTTTATTTTGCATAAGTTTTGTTGTAAAGTCAAGAACAGTGCCAAGTGATTTTCAAGAGCTTTTTCTTACAAAACCTTTCAGAATTGTTCTGTACAGATTGAATTAGAAAACAGAATTGGAGTCTTGTGTAGAGTCAAAGCTGACGAGACTGAAAGGAAGCCCAGAAACTCACTATGCTTCACCTGCTGCCCAAAACAGGATTGATATATCAGTATGGTGTTCTCAATTATTTTCTTCCCCCAAATCTTTCTTGCAGGAGTTTCATAGACACAGATTTATTGAAATCTGCAGATACTGTATAGCACTACTTCACTGGCCTTGAAGTTGTACCTGTCCCCCAGTATATAACCAGGATATTGCTTATTGCAAATTAAGTCCATTACTTTTGCCAGTCTAGATACAGAAACAAATACTCTTATGTCTCTTTCAGAAGCCTTTTATGTATTTGAAAATTTTTCATCAGGGTTTGTTAGCCAAAAGGCTCTATTAAAGGCTGCTAGAATTTATCTTTGCACTTTTAGTGGATTGTATTAAGAAAAGGAAATTTTTTGTCTTTTTAACTTCACACTGATAATAGAGTTTGTATGAAATTAACGTAACAAGGGAAACCTCATGTAGCATATTTTATATTTATTATAAGGGGATTTCTTGTAATCAGTTATGAATTTGGGGCTTTTTATAGAGAACAAAAAGCACATTTGCTCCCTATATGAAATCAAGTGTAATGATATAAAAAAAATTTTGAAGTAAACATACATCTGGAACATACCTCTATTATGTTTGAAAAAAACCTCTAAAAGTATCCTATGAGGCAATGCAAAAATAAACTTCTTTTCCTGGGAAGAAGATTACAGAATATGCTGCTATGACTGTTTATGCATTTAAGTGATTCTTGAAAAATTCTTGAAAATTAATTCTAAACTTATCTAGTTGGAAGACTCATACTCAGTGTTTTGGAGTCATTGTGTTGATGTTTCGGGCTTCCCACATGGTCTTACAAAGCTTTGCTTCTTCCTTCTTAGGAAAAGTTATTGGGTTTTTTTTCAAGGGACATCACTGTGAGGAGATTATAAAACTACCATGAATCTTCTGTAGTAATGGATAAAACATGCATACTCCCAAATACATGCATTTTTCCAGAGGAATGAAAAATGTTTCATAAGTTAGGATATTTACTTTCACTATGCAATGAGCTTGGATAAATTGTATCTTATAGCAAGAGGAATATGAAAAAAAGTGCTGACCACATGGGTTTTATGGAATCATTATACATTATTTCTTGTGGCAGTAGAGGTCTGACACCCCAGTCAGGGCCTCCAGCCCATCTTTACTGTGGACTCATTTTGAGGCAGAAAAGAGCCAGACCATGTCCAGAAATTCTTTTATTTGAAGATTTGACAAGAGGGCAGGTGACTGAAGCAGGCGTTTGGTTAAGTCAGGAAGCCGGCATGTTTTTTTTGGTAGCTTAATAATCTCAGGGGCCCAAGTTACCATCTATCTAGCTAACACCACGTACAGTTTTATAGACATATGCAGAAAGACTCCAGCTAAAAGCATGTATTAGCTTGTTTAAATATTAAGTAGTTATGATATAGTGTACTGCTGAATAAATGACTGAACAGTTTAACAGAACAAAAAGAACAAGTTGTAGTGCTTTTGCACAACCCAATCCAAGAGTTAAAGGCAAAATGTAGTACATTTTTTATTTGTTTTGTTTTAGAACGCCAAGCGTGTACATCCATGGCTGGCTCCAGTGTCATTCCCTCCAACGTGGCTGGTATCAGCAAGGAGCTGATTGAGCTGCAACACCTCATCCAGTTCCCAGAGGAGGTTGCCAGCATTCTGACGGAGCAGGAGCAGGAGCTCTACCGGAAAGTCTTACCCATTGACTACCTCTGCTTTTTAACAAGGGATTTGGGTAATGCTGAATGTCAAAGCAAGCTGCCATCTATTAAAGCTTCCATATCTGCTACTATTCTTTCTTCCCCAAATGGTGAACATAATGCTGTGGAAGATCTTGTGACGAGGTTTAATGAGGTAAGATAAAACTTCTAAATTACCTTTCATGAGTGTTATTACCCCATTTGTGAGCTAGTTATTTCCTTTATCTCTCAGAGCTGAATTTAGTTCTAATGACAATTTTCTTAAACATAAGATCACCAGGGGATTTAGCTAAATAACTTCCACTGAATTTAATAGAATTTATATGGCCAATTTGCTCAGTGAGTTTGGAGAACTGCAACCTGAGTTGTTCTTGCAAAAGAACAGGAAGAAAAAAATTACAGACTTGTATTTCTTTCTATTTATAATGACAGCATGGGTTATGCTTTCAGTCAGTTTATTATTTTATTCAGGAACTGGAGTTTTTATTTATTTGTTTTGGATTTTTGTAGATTAAGCATGATCTTAGGAGTCAGCACAGAAGTATTTAGTTTGTATAATATAACTGCACTAATCTGCACTATTTAATTATTTTTTAATCACTTTGTGTGTCTTGAATGTTGTTATACAAAGAACTGTCATGTGGCTTGACAAGTTTCCATACGCCAGATTTTGAGTTCTTTAGTAAAACTTTATTTTTAGTAAGGGGATCTTTCTGATTAGTTTAATACAAAATTGATCAACAATTGAGAAAACTATTTTAAAAATCCACACCAAAAACCCAAACCAACCAACCAACAAAAATACCCCTAAATAAAATTCCTGGGTTTAGCTGCAGAAAAATAGAATAACTTCTTTCTCCATTTTTTTTTGTGTGTGAACCATATTGCAACATTAGAAGTCTCTAGATTCATAGAAGTGGAATAATATGAGGTTAGTCTTGACTTACATTCTGTTAGTTTGTTACCCACTGCATACTTACACTTTAATAACAGATCAGAATTGTGCAAGTATCAAAAAGAGCACAAAATTAACTAGATAGAGCAGAATATGTGAACTTCCTGCTTCCTGAGCAAATAAGAATTAGTCGCTGAATATTTAGTAAGTTTTGATGTGTTCCTGTTTCTTGCATGTTATTGAAATTAGGAACAAACATAGTGTAAATATGTTGGCGTTGCTCACCTAATTCTATTATGGAAACATAAAAGTTGAAACTACAATATTCAATCTTTAGACAGAGCCTGAGAGTTGTTTAAATTAGCTCTGCTTACTGTGTTTAGGAAAATACTTTGGCTGTTGCAGTGCTGGAGAGGAATCTGGCTCCTGAGCCAGCCAGGGTCTGCCTTTCTCTTATGGTGATCACCATAGTGAGGGCAGTGGGAAAAAAGTGAAGTGGTCAAGCCCCAGTATGACCTGGTGAGGCACAATGCCAGAGTGGTTTGTTAGGACATTTTGCAGTCAGCTATACAAAGCAGATTGACTGTCAAGTGTTCTGACACTGAACAGTCGCAGGATTGAAATGAAAGTAGGTAGTGAAGAAATCTTCTCATAAATGACTGAGACTATTCCATGTCAAGGAGAGCTTTAACATTAAAGTTGTGTTTTGGTACAATAGTCAGCATTATCCTTCAGTTTTAGAGGTTTGTGAGTTCACAGTTCTTGTATTCTACCGTTACTTTTTTATAATGCTACAGGATAATTTTTCATATAATTTGAGCTAAGACCAAAATATTCTGTGCATACATGATGTAATATTTAGTTCTATGGTTTATTTTAAGTGTGATCTGGAATAACTTTTTTTAAGCATAGGTGTCATATGTTTAAATGGAGTTATTGTACAATATTTAGTGCTTGTAAATACACTGTTTTGCTGTCTGATTTATCCTGTGATGGAGTATATCAGTTGCCATAGTCCATCACAAGCGTGAGCTTTCAAAATGTCTTTGTTTATAAATGGTAAGAAATTTTTTGTGCAAAGAGTCATGCTTTTGTTGGAAAATTCAGTGAGCACTTGCTGATTTTGATTTTTTTTGGTGTTGCCTATAGAAATACTGAAGTGTATTTATAATATGGGAGCCAGAATGACTTTTAGGATGACAGGCTTGTGATACATAATGGGAAAAATATAATTTTGTGCCATTATTCTGTAGAATGAGCAACTACAGTATATAGAGTATTTTTTATAACTCAAGATGTTTTTTTATTTACTTTTCTGATATTTACTGTATATTAATGAGGAACACTTTATAAAACTTGTTTAAACTGACAGCCAATAATTGCAGCCAATAATGTGCATGGTTTAAATATTGTGCACTATTTGGATCCGTCCTTTAGATACAAGATAATCAACTTAAATGTTTATGAGAGCTCTTCTGTGGCACGGAGCCACTGTCCTTGTGGCAAGGTTTCCACAGCCTGCTTACACCTTGCCTGGGGAACAACACCATTTGGTTTTAACCTGCAGCTGTCTGAACGTAGTTGTCGTAATGTCAGTGTCTGCTTAGAATGTCAGTGAACTGAGTCCTCTATATTATGGAAGAGGCATGATGTATTTACCTCTAGGAGCTGTGATAGCCACTCACCTTGCTCTGTTTTGCTTGGCTTCAAGGGTTCTTTGACCTTGAATTCAGGGGTACAGCAAGGAATGTACTGCAGCTGGACATACCTTTATTTGTCACAGATACTGGATGAAACTAATAACTGAGTGGGTTTTGTGTCTGATATGTGATGGTCTTAAAAATTTAATTATGCAGATTGGATAAATAGATCCCCTTTATTAATATTCACAAAAGACAGAGATTACGGCACAAAAGCGTAGTAGCCTAAGTAGTGTAAACACATGAAATATAGATAGCACAGATCAAAGCTACTGTCAAGTACTTCATGGATAGCACAAATGGCTAATGGCTAATTCCTGAGCTGCTGAGGCTGGGAAGCAGAAACTGCCTTTTCTGTTAATTTTTTATTTATCGTTAAGATTTTGGACTACATGTGTTCAGTATCACCAGCTATAAATAAAGCCTGTAGTCTTTAAAAGAGTTTTATTAAAACTGTAGTTACATTGTAGTGGAGACGTGGGCACAATATGTACTCATCAGTGAGACACAGCTGATATTTCATTTGCTTCTAATAATATCAAATTGATCATAGAGTCTTGTAAGAGCATGCAGCGGATCAAACTGCAGACAGATACTCTTTCCTGTTACTAAATGTAATTGAAAGCTGGTTGTGGTTTAGTGGCTAGCATGGGAGAAGGAAAGTGAAATCGAGGAACATCTAGCTTTGCAAAACTGTTGGTTTTTGGATTCTCTTAAGACACATAATAAATAATAATAATAATACTTACATTAGTGATATACTTTCCTACTCTGGCAGAGCACTGACTACCAGAAGTTTAGTTTTCATGGATGTATAAAAACTAGGAGGAAACAATGAAGGAGATTCAGCAGAGTTAGAGCTCTGGTAGCTGGGAAGAGATTAGGAAAATGGTACCTAAGTGTGTTTCAGGTAAAGGAGAACTGTAACACTATATTTTTTTCCATGTTTCCTTGTATGCTGTGCCTTTGTCTTCTTAATTTAGTTATTTTCTCCAATTCCTTTATGGTATTGTGAGTTTGTCCTGCTTCTTTAGCTCAAGAGTCCTTTACTCAGAATGTACCCTTATGATATACCACAGTCTTCCTGGGCACCTGTTTCCTTCTCTGTATCTTTACCCTCTCAGATTCTTGCATGTTTATTTTCTTTACTCCCAGACACTCTTTTGCCTCTCGCCAGCCACAGAAGTTCAGTGTACGTGTTTTAAACATTGGTGTTTATGTAAACATAAACATTAAACAAAATGCAAGCATTGCTTTATATAAACATGAAAACTCTTCTGTAACTTGATCTTTCTGACTACTGCTTCAAGTAAAAGAAAAGCAATAAAACCTTAGAACAAAACTAAGCATTTGATATCCCATGTTGAAATAAGCATACAAAGCAATTGTGATCTCTTAGATTGAAAGTTGCAACAGATTGAAAATCATTCAAATGCAGAAGTAGTTTAATATATAAGGTGATTTTTTTGAAAGACTGAATTGCCAAAAAATAAGCTAAGAAGGTAAAAAGTTTGAACTGCTCTATTATAGCACTGTTATTGGTTTCATCATTCATTAAGACATTCTTATATTCAGTAAAGTTAATAAAAAATATGGCTATTTGGGACACAAAATTATAATGATATTTTTATTTTTAACAGCTTAAATGTGGAAGTTTTCTTCATTGTTCATTCAAAACAGAAATTTAAACTCTCACTAACGAAACAGAGATGTATCATTTTACTGAAATAATGGAATGTAAACAAATATTGCAATCCGTCTCTTAGTTCAGCATTTTTTTGCAATGCCTAAATGGGTTTGCATAATGGTTTTAAAAAGATTGTGTTTGTACAAATATAAAACTTTTTCCAGTCCTTGTTTGGAATAGCATTTAATCAGTTTTTAAATGTTCTTTGTAAAGTTATATGATTTCACTCAAGCATGTAAAGTGAACCATCTGTTTATAAGATAATGCATTTTAAAATACTGAGATTATAAAAATGCATATGAAAATTATGTTGCATATTTTACCAAAAGCCCCAAAATTTTAATAATGAAACTTCAGTGAAACTTATGTAAATTAAACCAGTTCTGTGTTATATACTGTGATCCTTACATTAATCAATATGCACAGATGGGTTTGTGCACAGTTAGCAATGCAAAGGAACTCCTGTAGCTGTTAGAGCTAATGCTGCATACTGCTAGTGTTTTAACAAGCCTCATAAAATGAATCCACCTGTTATAGTTTTATAATAACCCTCAGCAACACTTTTACTTTGTAGACTTCGTAATATTGTGAAAGATGGATTTATGTTTTTAAAGAAAAAAATCACAGTACACTGATATACAAAGTATTCTGCTTTTAAACACAATCATGTATATTTTTCCCTCTTGCCATAAATACTGCATGATATCCAAAGACGGTCATTATTCTACATGGATTATTTGTGTTCTTCAGATTCTAATTAAATTTTATAAAACAAAATAATTGCAAGGAAAATGGCTTGGTTAAATGGGTTACAGATTGTCATGCTAATCCTTTGGTTGCCTGAAAAATCAACTTTGTTTTAGAGGCCTCTCATACACATACACTCCCACTATTAGGATTTCTTGCTTTCTTGCTCCACTGTAGAGAGTAGTAAAATCAGCTACAGTTTATTACAGAAAGATATCCATGGCTAATTCTTATACATTAGATGTTAGAGAAGGTATATATTGTAATCATACTTCGTGATAAGTCAAAAAGATGGTATTTTACTTGCTGCAGTGGTATTAAACTGCAGATAGACAGCTGTGTTTGCTAATTTCACTTTGGAAACTGCATCTCTTAAGGGTTATGAAGTGCTAAAAAATGTATTATAAAAATAGAAAGCATCATTTCTTCCATCTAGTATCACCCACGGAAGTATGTAGCTTGGGAATTCCTGTAAAAGCCTTATAAACTTAAGAGCTGGGGAAATGAGTGTAAAGCACTGACAAAATACTGGGCTTCACAGGTGGAGATTTTTAATAGTTTCCTCCCTCAGTACCACTTCTGCATTTAGATTCTCATAAAAGATAAACAAGAAATTAATTCTCATTTAAAAACTTTTAGGCTACATTCTCTAGTAGCTATATAAAGGACAGTAAATATTTTTTTAATATATGGATTATTATAATCTTGAGTACTAGAAAACTAAATTAAGAAAAGTACTAAAGTAAATCCCTGGAAGTTTAGGAATACAGGTAATAAATCAATATGTGTTATACACTGCTCCATCCAGTGTACTGCATGGAGCAGTATTCCCATAAAGTAAATGGTTAACAGTCCTGTAGCTTACACTTGTGAGGACTTCAAGGTCATGTGCCATACCTTAAGGATCAAGTTCCATCATGGGTGTCTATTTTACATCCTTTATATTCTCTTAGTAAAAGTAGTTTAGCATCAGTAATAAGCTATGTGCTGCCCCTGACAAATCAAGGGATTTTTGCTAGCACATAGGCATGACTTTAAATCAGTGCTAGTTTAGTGATTAGGCAGTCAAAAACATAGTCTCATTATTTTTTGAATGATTGGTATGGATTTCCCATGTTTAAAAGTTTAGCAAAATGCTGTAAGTTTTAAAATGCATATTCCTGTTATTAATTCTGAGAGTTGAGTTATAGGAACTTTTCTGTCTATTTAATTGCCTTTTTAGAAAAATACAAATGAAGAGGAAATTCTGAAAATCAAAACAGAAGTCTCTGAAGCCTTCTGGCAATGTGGTATCCTGAAAAGGGAAGGCTTGTCTTCTCTAAATAAAAGTCTATCACTGCTACAATTGTGAAAATATTCCAAGTGAAATAAGTTGAAACATGAATGAGATTCAGTCACTGACTTAAAAATAGTCACAGTATGGTTGAAGATTAATGCTGTTATAATACGCCTTTCCGAAATGCATTAGCAATATTTAACTTCAATTTATTTGAAAACTTTGATCAAAGCCAAAAAACCTTAACAAAAATCTACTGAGAAAACATTCTAGTGCAGTTAAAATAGTAAGAGGCAATATAAAGATACTTAAAAAAAAACCCCAAAACTATGCACATCTTTGTGTACTACTGTGCTTGAGATAGTCATTCAGGTACAAATTACATTGCCAGGACATCTGATGTAGATCCTGAGTGCTTAGACTTAAGATTTGAACCAGGCTTCTGTACCTCTGAAAATTTCTCAATGACGTGACTTGTGTTTATCTTAGGTCACCAGAAAATATTTAAATCTTAACTAAGTATCTATTTGATTGGGTTTTGCTTGTTTACTACTTCATATTAGTAATCAGTAATCCTGAAGTACACTGTTTTTTTATCCGAGTAAAAAGACGGATGTTATTATCAACTTGAGTGGATTGTGTTCCAATTTATGACTTTTCTTGTGTCTTGCAATCATGTGGATTATGGTAATGAAGCCAGGATACATTTTCTCATACTTTTCAGACTCATCAGCAGTGCAGCGGAAATCTAATTATAGGTTTGCTGTGATGATTTCTGTTCTGAAGGGAGTTTGAAATGAGTTACATAAACAGAACTATGTAAGTCAAGTGTGAAAAGAAGTAAACTAAGGAAATAATTATTAATATGTTTATGTGTGGATTGTGGTCTGATGTTAAAGTGATACCTAACACAAAAACTTGGTCCAGGAAGCGTTACTGTTCATGCTGATGATTATCTGCAATGCGTTTTGATCTTCTTGCCAGGGCTGCTGTTGCCCGGTCATTGGCTGGGGTGTGCTGACTCTGGTCCTGGAGCTAGATAGCTCTTGGCAGAGCCAGTGTAGCTGAGCCCTCATGCTGATGTAGTGGCAGCCTGGTCACTAGGCAGCTGACGACCTGATGGTACTTCATCCTTGGATTAAGTGCTCCTTAGGTGTGATGCGGCTGGGGAAGTAGCTCTGCTAACCATCCAGGAATGAACTGCTAGAAGAGGAGGTGCTGTTCTGTATCCAACTGGTGGGAGTCTCCAGAAGTCACTGCCTGCTTCTGGCCACCATGGAGCCTCCCTTTGGTCTGTTCACCCTGCTGGAAACCCCCTCTTGGAAGTGGAGATGACACCTGATTTTCGTGAGGGAGAAACTGTACCACCCCAGAATACTGTCTGTGCTACTTGCTTGCCAAAGTAAAACTCAGGGTTTCCAGTTGATTTCCATATTCACCAAGGAATACAAACACGTGCAGTTATTCTCTGCTTTTCTTTTGTGTTGGGTGCATTTAGCTCAGATGTACACAGACAACATCTGAGAAATCCCAATTCTGAAATTACATTTGAATTCTGGTCTTGAACATTTTTTTATTTCTTGAACACCCTCTTTGTGTTTTTTATTTCTTGAACACCCTCTGAGGGTGTGCTTTATGCATCCCAGGCAGCAAAAATGTACTATATGCATTATCCAGTTATTTTGGGGATCCAGTGGCATCCAGCTACAAGACGTTTGAGAATGCTGGTGATTCCCACGGAGGCATTTCTTTGAGGATGTATACTCTGAACTGTTTCACAAAACTGAATCACAAAATTAATTTGTATGTTTACTGAGATTTGTTTAATGAACATATGTTTTAATTAATAAACCTAAGTTTCCTTTAAGTTGTGAAACATGATGTTTCCTGAAAATCAGAGTACTTTCAATTTGCCTGCGTTTCAATGTTGTTTGTGTATTGTTCATTTGAACTATGAAAATGATGAATCATTATGTTAAATTCATGCCATACCCAAGCTACTTCAGTATGCATTTATTTATAATATTACTTTTCATTATAAAATTCTTGGATACATCAATTTTGCCTGGACAGTCAAATCTGCAGGGAATTCATAGCTAGAAAGTGACTTTAACAGAAGTTCAGCTTCAGTTTGCTGCTCTTTTAAAACCTTCTGATTCAATCAGAACTCCCACCTTCAAAACTTCTGTGAGAAAAATTCTCTATGGCATTTTAAGTGGAAAACTGATAGTTCTGCTTATTAATTCTGTATTTTTTTCCTAGCTGGGCTCCAGGACCACATTTAAGTTTGAGGAAATGCCCCCTCATTTCTTTTTAAATGCATATTCATCAAACTGTCATTACCACACTTGGTATTTCATAGCAAACAAATACTAATTTTTTTTGTGAGATCACATGTTTAGCATTTGCATTCCCTAACAGAATAATTTCTGGAAAATGGGAATAATATCCAAAAACAATATGTAATTTTATTCCAGCATATACAAACAAATCTAAGCCAGCCTTGAAAAACAGATTTAGCTGGTTTGTTTCACAATATCTGATATTTTTATGCATTTAATTTATTACCTTTTATTCTGTTTTGCCCTCATTTGCCCCCATGTCATTGCAGTCCTGTAGGTTTTTTTTTTATTGTTCCTTACTTACTTCTTTGTTGATTCAGTTTTTACATTTTAGGAATAACAAATGGAACACTTAAAATATTGGCTACATTTAAGTTCTTATTCAGAGCTTGTGCAGCAATTAGATATATTTTGTACAGGGTAGCCAGTATGAATATTATTTATTTATTTCTGTACTTTGGGAGGAAAGCTTCTTTGAGCATGTTTGCACGTACAGTGTTGGGCTCTGTTACTTGTTCTACTTTTGTTGAAAGCTATGTACCTGTTATCTGCTCCTACTCTTTACTATTTTGCATGTTAGCTATAAAAATGTACAGCAGCTACTGAAACTGTAGTTAACCTGTTTTCGTTTGGTTATCAGAAGACTTGAAGCAGGTTTCTTACAGCTCTTGCCTTCCATACCCAAGCTGTGTGATGAGGATTAAAGCAGGTGGAACACTGTTTCTTAACAGATCTGTTGTCCCCTGCTCCTTACATCCCATTAGAGCATCCCCAGGGTACACACTTGTGAGTGAGTGAGTCCTCACCAAATCAAAGACAGAATGATTTTATATTTCTCAGTCTTAAAAGTGTAAATTTTTTGTACCCATATATACGTTGTTTATATTGAAGTTATAGCTTGTTTTTTTATCTGCACTTTTCTCACTTGTTGTTCATGATTTATTTGGGAATAAAAAATATTAAATTAGATTTTTCTGTTCTCCCTCAGGAGTGAGAGGCTCAGAACACTGTCTGGGCAGACTTGCATAAATGGAAGGCCTGCATATTTTTACTGGATTTTTTCCTGTTAGTACTAACGCATTTACATTTTATTTCTCATGGTTGGTTTTCTAAATAAAAGTCTGTGTCTCCTAAGGGGTAAACTAATGTTTTCTAAATTTTATAAGGCCCTCCATACACTGTTATTGTCTGTAAACACTTGAATCCTTCAGGACTAAAGAATGGAACTCTGTGTCAGTAAACAAATCACGTTTATTGCTTCCTAAGTGTTTACACAATGACAAAAATCAAGCCCCCAGGGAATTATATTGTAAAACAGAACAGTTGGTTTAAATTAGGTTTCCATGTGAAATATAGCTGCTTTTTATGGATGTTGTGGGAACATAAGCCGGAAAGAAAATATGCACACTGATAAAACAAAGGTTTGATTTTTGTTTGTTTAAATACAAACAGAATCCTGTATCACCTTAATTTCTGATTCTGGCATTAATTAATCACTGAACAGAGGTTTGCAGTATGGTCACACTTAAGAAGGTGGTTTGTTTGGGATTTTTTTGGTTTTCTGTTTTTTTTTCTTCATTTGTGGTCTTGACTATAAACTATGAATCGTTTTAAGTGTTCAGTGCACACAGAAATTGGTAGATTTGTACACTGAATACAACTACCAGTTTTGTGAAATTAAGCAAAAATAAAATTTCCAGTGTATTGACTTTCTCTGTCCATGTTCTAAGAACAAGGGTTATTCAGTGTGAGGCATAGATTGTAAGCTAAGTTAATGAGAATTCACTCTGCAGATCTCTCTGGCAGCTTTAGAAATCAGCACTATCCTAAGCTGGTCATTTTCTTCTGTGGCCTGTATATATATTCAGAATATCTTATAAGATACAGTAGGGGTTTTTTAATGTAAGGATTTCTAGAGTAGTTCATGCTTTAACTGCTGTAATGTAAGTGTGTCTGGATGTAAGGAGTGTTTGCAATGCATATGTAATTAGTCTGTGAGTGTATGAGTAACATTTTGACTTGATACTCTCCTGACGGAAGGAAACCGAAACCACCCATGTTATCCATCAAGTATGAGTGAATGCTCCAAGTGACATTTCTGTGACTGACTGTTCTGTCCGTTTCCTTTTGCAAGGTGAGCTCGTGGGTTACCTGGCTGATCCTGACTGCAGGTTCTATGGAGGAGAAACGAGAAGTGTTCTCATATTTAGTACATGTGGCAAAATGCTGCTGGAATATGGGCAACTACAATGCTGTAATGGAATTTCTGGCAGGGCTAAGGTACTGGCAACTCTTTTAAAATGGCTTTTCAGTGATGGATTACAGTGCAGCTTCTGTTAAGCAGATGTCTCTGGAGAACAATGGACTAAACAGAAATCTGTGGCTAAATCACATCATCTCACCCTGTGACTTCCTAGTAATCCCTTTTGGTAAAATGAGGCCTCCTAAGGCCATCTAAGGCTGTCTTTTTCAAAATGCTCTGGAGAAACCATCAGTTTTCCTGGTACAGGCTAGATGTGTTATATTAGAAAACATACTGTTGAGTTTTTTTTAAACAGACATTTTTAAAACGTGAAAAGATTGGAAAGCAGTTGTGGATGATCTGTCATCAACTGAAACTAATGTAACTTGGGGTTGGAGTTTCCAGAACACAAGTGAAACATAATCATGGTAATATTCTAAAAGAGTCAGGCTACAACTGCAAAAAAACCCCACCCCAGAACAACACAAAACAACAACAAAAAACCACAACAAAACCAGCCAAGCAGCTAAACATCATCTTTTTTAACCCCTCCAGTTTACTTACACGGGCTTATTTTGGCATCTCATGGCTACCAGCTGTCAGGTTGCTTCCATGACTCACAGTCTTGCATAGCCAGACCTGCAGGGCCTCCAGGAGAAAGATAGGGAAGAGTTAAGATCAGATTTCCCATCTTTTAGCTCTGAGCCTCCCTGTATATCTTGTTTGTCTAACAAAGCTTTAAAGTGTTTGTACTGTCACTCTTTGTGGTTTAGTAAGGATTCTCATTGAGCTATTTGATTACATTTTTGGTATATAAAGCACTTCTGATACACTCGTAGACACAGGGAGTCTTCTTAAGCAGAATGCTTCCACAGTTGCCAAGTCCTGTAAGTCATGAGGGGAAAATGCAAAGCAAATTAAGGACTTAATTTTGTCTGTAATGCATCTGCATAAGACAAGGTAAAGAGCTAGTGCTGATAAGCAGTGTTTCTGGGATAAAACGGAAGGGGTTAAGGATGTCCTACAGTAGTTAGTGTTTCTATGGACCTTTTGGTGGACCAGGGGTGGATAGCAAGGCCATACCCTTGCACAGACATGCAGCTCTGAGGGTGAGAGACCTCCCAGTGGGGCTCACAGTCCTCAGGGAGCATCAAGAGATATTTCTGTTTGAAATCAAAGATTCTTTTCATCTACAGCACTGCACTGGTGCCTGAGAGCTTGAACATTATTGTGACTTATTTTCGTCAAAACAGATTATTTGTTTTCTGAGTGAAAGGGGGGGGGAATAAATATAAATAATTTTAAATAAATTGAATTTTAAAAAAATCATTTTGCTAACTTTATGGATTCTTCCTAATATAACTAAAGGAATTTGTAATAAACCATCTGATTTATCTTTATGCCATTTTCTTAATCTTTTGTTATTTCTTCCCAGGCCATTATAAATTTAAGGCAATGACACAATGAAAATGTTAGAAAGCATGTCTTATACAGTTGGGCTTTTATGAAAATGTCAAAAGTTATTCCAGTAGATCAGACTACTTGTTTCTACTTTTTAGGTTTGTTCTTTAATAATTCAAAGAGGGGAAAGCTGTCCACTAATGAGAATTTTCGTAAAAAGCAGTACTTTTCTTCATTCAGTCATTTCTGAGTGATGATGATAATTTCCTCTACCACATAAATGCTACAAGTGTTGGACTTTATTGTAAATTGGTTTAAACTTTTTAAATAAATGTTCTGATCTCTTTTTGCAATAGGTCAAGAAAAGTTCTAAAAATGTGGCAATTTATGGACCAGTCTGATATTGAAACCATGAGAAGTCTGAAAGATGCTATGGCACAACACGAGTCGTCATCCGAATACAGGAAGGTGGTCAACCGAGCACTCAACATTCCAGGCTGTAAAGTGGTTCCTTTCTGTGGTGTCTTTTTAAAAGAGCTTTGTGAAGTTTTGGATGGAGCCTCAAGCCTCATCAGACTCTGTCCGCGATATAACTCTCAGGATGAAACATTAGAGGTACATGAGATTGATATTCTACGAGGTTATGTCATAGCCATGTAGTGCTTTATATTATTTTGTTTTCTATTATTTATTATTTTATATGAAGGCATCATCTCATTAAAGTTTTCCAACCCAGACTGTTCAGTTACATGGACTTGAATTTAATTCCCATAGTTCTGTAGCAATTTAGATTTGGTTTTTTATATCTTGTCCAGTATCAGAGTACTGAGAAATGAAAGTTACTACCAAAGTATCATGTTTATCCTTGAGTGTTTAAATATGTAACAATGTAACTGTTAAATGCTTTACCTTAACTAATTGGGAACTAGTGAATCAAACTTTTCTTCTATGAAAAGATGCAATTCATTTGAGTTGTATAATTTTGTTTTTAAAAGAAAAATGCCTGTTACGTGAAAAGATTAAGACTAAGGCTTTTTAAACATTTACAGGAGTCATTGTAATTTATGTTACTGATTTATGCAGTGATTCGGTCTTTTTAGGATTGGAAGTAGGTACAAAGTTACATTAGAAGTGAATAGGAAATGTATGAGAAATATTCTCAATTTTAAAAAATCTTCCAGTGAGAAGTAGGTGACACAGTATTCTATTAATTACTATACTGATGTTTTAGGTATCTCTAGTTTGTTTCAGATTACAGTGGACAAGATAATTTCTTGCAACGAGTAGGCCAAGATGGTTTAAATAATCCAGAAAAAGAATCAACAGCAAATAATATCTTTCAAACTATTCGGAGCTGCAACCGCAGTTTGGAATCTGAAGAGGGTGACGATAATTTTAGTGAAGGGAGTGATTCAAGGAAAAACTCACTGAAGGACAAAACCCGCTACCAGTAGGTCTCATTTTACTTTCTATCATCACCTGTGTGTTTCATGTTTTTAATCTTTCATTTTCTACTTCCAAGACGAGCTTTTAGAAATAAGGGTGACCCTTATTTCCCTTGTATTTGTCCTCTTCTAATTCTGATCTTTCACCCCTTAGAGTTAAGCTAAGTATCTGATGCTCCACTGCTTGGTAACTGTCTAGTTATATTTTCCCTCATGATGTAGTTACTTCCTCTCACGATAAGGGTAAATCCTTTTCATCTTGCACATAGAGCTTTAAAATTCCACAGTTATGTTTACAATTTTGATTTGTGGTGACAGGAATAGCACCAGGACATATCTGTTATCAGAGCTCAGAACATTATATGCTGCGTGCTTGGGCAGTGTTCTGTCCCCTTCAAAATAAAGGTTATTTATGATCCCTCAAAAGGCCTCTTATTTTAAGGACATGTTCATTTGAGGGGTTTAAATTATGGTCAGAAAACATTGTCAAGTCAGTACACGTTTGAATGTTCACTTTGAAGACCTGGTGTATTTGGTGCTATTCACCAGCAAGAAATATGGTGAATGTAAAGTTTAAGACACCACTTGATCATCCACACTGCTTTGCAGTGAAATTGCAGCCCATATAGATATAGGTAGGTCAGCTTTAAACTAAGTAGCTGTGTTACAGTAACTTCAAATTAAGTAAAAGAACTCTACTGTTCGGAGGTGAAGAGCTGTAAATTTGCATGAGCACTTGCATAAGAGAGCATGGTTAGGTCACTTCTTGAGGTATTTTACTGGTAACATAGATCAGGAATATCCATTTGTTCAGAAGTATCCAACATAGTTTAGCTACTTGCGCATAAAATCTAATAAGTGACTGCCTGAGAAGGAACTACCATCTTCCTGTTTCAAATGAATTTATTTCATTAACGTGCATTTCTAAATTTAATTTCAAATAAATAATAATTATTTCCTGAAAGAATGGTTTCTAATAGAGTTACTCACATCTGGCTTTAGTTGCTTCTGGAAAGTGGAGCAGAAGATTAAGCCAAGAAAGTCGGTCCTAGTTCTCCATCCATTTATGTATGTCTCTCAACTTTTCAGTTCAAATGTCTTCTTCCAGGAATAATTTTTCTTAATAATCTCTAAAATCAGCTTGCAACTTACAATCAACATTTCACTTGGATGAACAAAGTAGAATTTAAATATAAAATAATAATATGACATTGAAGTAAACATTTAAAATTTAAATAAACAAAACTGCAGATAGGTAGTTACAGTTATGTTTCCTGATTCAGGCTACTAAGTTATTAGTATATGTGCTTATGGTGCAGTAAGTACTGTTTTTAACAGTATCATGACTTGTAGGAAAATACTTATGAATTAATTTAGCTCAAGAACCTCATAGACTAGATCTTCCTTATTCACCTGCCATCTCTCTCCTGGGCATTCAGAGAGCTGGCTGAGGCACAGGAACAAAGAGTTGCAGAGGCACAAGGGCCATATTCTATTGTCCCTGTTGTATGGAGGGTGCAGTGTTTGGTTTATTTTTAATTCTATGAAAAATTGAAGAGTTCCAAGGGAGAAACTTTGATCTCTTTCTTGTGAGACCTAAGTCGTATTTACCTACAGTATTAAAAATCCAAATTATATAATAATTCTGTATTACCTGATAATTGTAGTGTTGTGATCATAAGGGCAGAAAAATACTGTAGAACATGTTTCTCATTGCTTTGAAATTGGAAAGAAGATTTTCAGTTAGTCTTCCTTTGGCTGATTTGGATTAGTATTGTTCACGTGAACCCGCCAAGGCTGGTAGGTTTGTTTGATTTGAAGAAAAGGAAAGGCATTAATAAAATGAGTGGGTAACGGGTATAATTACTTTCCCAGTTGTGTTAGCAAATAAAATCTGTAATCAGTGACCTGTCTAATCACCCTCAATTTCTGTGCATGCCATAAATATCAAACTTAATTAATTATTAGAACTCTGTCGTGACCACTCTGAAATAAATAAAGGTAGGAAAAACAAAGAAAAACCAAGTTTGGACTACAGTTTTTATAGAACTGTTAATCAAATACCCTATTAAGATACTCTAAACTGTGACACATCACTGTATTGGTCTGATCTCATCTTTACTTTTAAGCTTTCCTAATTACAGTAAATACCTTTTTAAAATAGTAGGGGTAAACCCAAGTTTTTTCCTTTTTGTATCCCATGCAATTTTCTCTTCTAAAACTGCAATCTATTTTAATATTTCCTTTTTCCTTTCTTTTCATTTCCTTCCATCTCAGTGCAGCACATGTAAAGAAAGCTTCTGATTCAAAACGAGTTCTGTAAGTTTGTTGTAAGGAACTGATAGCTCTGTTGCTCTTGGCAGCTTGTGTCAAGGGTTGTGTCAGTGTGTGATGACCTGTCTGTGTGCTTGGCTTACCTGCTTTTTGTACAATTTAAACTGCAGCATGTCAGTGCTGTCAGATGTGAAATAAGGCATGAACAAAGCTCTGCTATTTCTGTCTCCACTGTACTAGACTTCCCCAACCATGCACATCTACTCTCAGAATACATTTTCTAGCATTTTTGCAGAGACTTACTTGGTTGTTTTGAGGGCATGGGGGACAAAGTGCTGCTTTAGTTGCTTGTTTAATTTAAAAATCTTGTGTAATGCAGGTAAATATTTTTATGTACATGTGTCTGGTAAGTCTCTAGTGTGACAGTTTACACCAGCTCAGTTATAATGCATGACCTTTATTTGTAGGAAGATTTTTTTTTTAGGAAATAGAACTACAGTTAAGGCTGATACGTTTATTCTGCCTTTGTTTGTCAGTCCTGTCATCTACCTGTTGGCCACTTTTAACTAAATCTGGCAGAGAGGTTGAGGTCTGACTGATTAATACATTAATTAAAATATCATTAGAATTGGTGTATAGAATAACGGAAGAATTTAAATTAATTAGTGCCATGGGAAGAGAGGAACTTGAGGAAAAGCTACTGGTTATCCATGCAGTTTGGTTTAGGGAGATAGTGTCTATGACTTGGAACAAGTCATAACATGAACCACCTTTTGCTCAGCTGGTAGGACATGGGCAGGAGCTGAGAGTACTGTGGCAATGTGAAGGGGGAAGCACTGAGGGTATTAGGACAAGACATCTTGAACGATATGCAGAAGAGACTGTTTTGCATTTTATTGACCAGCTATCCTTAGGAAAATGTACTTTATTAGTACATGGAACAGTTTGCTCTTTTTTATGTTAATTAAGGTTGTGTCAAAAGATTGTTTGTTCATTCATACATATTAAAAGCTTCTGTTGGGAAAACAGTTTTAGAGTACCTCATTTATTAGTTCAGTATTGTTGCTCTGAATCTACCAATTATAGTAAAATATTTCAAAAATTTTGATTACTGCATACAAGTTTCATGTTAATATTTTCCTTAAGTAAAATTACATTTTCTAATGGAAAGTATCTGATAAAATTCTTGCTGAATTCTGGTAAGATAGATATTTTACCGATTTTTTACAAGTGTGAATCAGAAAATTGTATCATTTAATCAATAACAGAACAGAGATTAGAAGTCCTGTCTTCAATCCACTAAATCCTGCTAACAACTTCCATAGGTGGTACTTGATATTTCAGCTGAAGCAGTCTTATGCTGTGGATTTAGAAACTGGAATCACTTGGCTTAAAGACCCAAACTGAAGTTTTTTTGTTGTTCATGTGATGTTGGGAGAGTTCTAAGACAGTATAATTATATTGTTACAGGAGTTGCAATTAATTGTAGCAGTATGTATTAATTAATTCAAAGTTGCAATAACATAAATTTTAGTACTGTAAAAACTACAGATGTTCCTGTAAGTCCAAATTATATTGTGGTAGGGAAAACAGTTTTAGAGTACCTCATTTATTAGTTCAGTATTGTTGCTCTGAATCTACCAATTATAGTAAAATATTTCAAAAATTTTGATTACTGCATACAAGTTTCATGTTAATATTTTCCTTAAGTAAAATTACATTTTCTAATGGAAAGTATCTGATAAAATTCTTGCTGAATTCTGGTAAGATAGATATTTTACCGATTTTTTACAAGTGTGAATCAGAAAATTGTATCATTTAATCAATAACAGAACAGAGATTAGAAGTCCTGTCTTCAATCCACTAAATCCTGCTAACAACTTCCATAGGTGGTACTTGATATTTCAGCTGAAGCAGTCTTATGCTGTGGATTTAGAAACTGGAATCACTTGGCTTAAAGACCCAAACTGAAGTTTTTTTGTTGTTCATGTGATGTTGGGAGAGTTCTAAGACAGTATAATTATATTGTTACAGGAGTTGCAATTAATTGTAGCAGTATGTATTAATTAATTCAAAGTTGCAATAACATAAATTTTAGTACTGTAAAAACTACAGATGTTCCTGTAAGTCCAAATTATATTGTGACAATAGTTCTCTTTTTATTTAAATTACAGCAGAAAAAATATTAGTCATAGCGCAGATCAGCACATATATCACTAAATATAAGTCTCTCCTCTTTGTTCACATACAGATTTATAATTGGAGATCTTTCAGATTCTGAAAGTGATATATTTGAGCAGTTGAAGGAATGGGACACAAATTCAACAGAAGAGCAACAAAAGGCTTTCTGCCATGGGATAGAACTTATTCCCTGGTATGTGTTATCTATCAGGGCTGATGTCCATCAGTTCATGCAACAAGGGGCAACCGTCATTCATTATGACCAGGAGACACATCTCTCAGCACGTTGCTTTCTTCAGCTTCAGCCTGACAACAGTACTTTGACTTGGACAAAACCCACAACAGTTTGCCCTGCAAATGCTAAGGCAAAGCTGAGTGTGCTGAGTAATACTGCTGAGCTTGGTAAATACCAATTTCTTGGTAACACTGGACTGGTGGAAGGTTTTTTGGACTTGTTTGCAGCCAAGGCTGTATATATGGGACACTCTGGCATTGATATGCACACTGTGTGTGTTCAAAACAAACTTTGTAATATGTCCCTTGAAGAAAATGGTATAACACTACTTTATGGACTTCACACTACTGATAACAAGTTGCTCCACTTTGTTGCTCCAAAATATACTGCCAGAATGCTGTATGATGGATTGCTGGAATTGACTAAAGCTGTAAGAAAAATGAGGAAATTCCCTGATCAAAGACTACAGTGGCTACGGAAACAGTATGTCAGCCTTTACCAGGTAAAAGATGTGATTTTGTATAAGAAAATTTCAAAGATGTCAACAACTTCATGTAATGCAATTAGTTTCTGTAATATGTAAGGTAAGATTAAAGCACCAAGCCTCCAACTTTCTAACATAGCTTAAGTCAACAAAATCTCATTCTCCATGTAATGTTCTGTCAACCCTTGCATGTTGTCAATACACTGAAGTTTAATCTTCTTTTATTATGAAGCTCTCCATATGTTTGAAGTTTTGGAATAAGTATTTTATTAAAGAAAAAGCAGTGACTGTACTCAAAAAGAGTATTGAAATACTGAGTGAACAGTTAGAGAAAAAAAAAAAAGCCAGAATAACAAACTAAGTAGCTCTTTCACATTAATGCAGTAATTAAAAATTGCCTCCTCCTGATATTTTATCTTTCGTTGGTTCTTTAGAGATGTCTGTATTATTGCTCAAGAAGATATCTTATTCTCTTTGTTTTGTTAATGCTGAAAATCTTTGTAGGAGGATGGAAGGTTTGAAGGCCCAACGTTGGCTCAGGCTGTTGAGCTCTTCGGAGGCAGACGGTGGAATGCAAGAAACACAAGCACAGGAACTCTCACCAAAAGCACCGAGAAACCTTGTGTACAGAGAAACAACACTCTGGGAATAAGCACAGCTAAGAAAAAGAAGAAAGTACTCATGAGGGTAGAATACATTGTTATTCCTGTATTTTTTTGCCTATCTGGCTGATTTGATTCCTTCCTACATTTCCTGTGCAGCTAGCTATATTCTGAACAAGAGAAAGTAAGTTAGATGATAACTTTAAAACTGTTTTTTGCTGTTTAAGTTTTTAGGCTTTACTGTTTTCCTTTAGTTAGGGTTTCTTTACTCATGCTTGAAGCATTCTCAGGTCATGTGTATGCTGAGGCTAGCAGAAGAGAGCAGCATCTTTTTGAGACCTTTAGGTGCTACCTAACTATAAAAGTGAGATATTGGTAATAATAAAAATATTAACATTTGAAGTGATGTTTGGAGAATGGTGTTGGTTTCCCACACTTCACTATGTATCCTGTTTGTCTCTTTTCTACTTCGGGGGTTTCACTGGCAGTGCAGCTATCAGCCTTACAGGGTTGTTTCATAACAAATACCTGTCTTATCTCATGGTTTTGTTACTCATGGCACTGAAAAAGAATGGGAACAGTAGTGTTTTAGAGATGTTTATTATATGCTCGTTATTTACAGGGTGAAAGTGGAGAGGCCACTGATGATGAAATGGCAACTCGGAAGGCAAAAAGCTGTAAGGAATATCGTAATAGAAGTGGCTCAGATCCTCAAGATATTGATGAACAGGAAGAACCAGGTAGATAAAGCGCTTCAGCACTTAAAAGTTCCTTAGGGTTTTGCTCAATCGTTTTATATTATTGTGGTGTTAAAAATCTCACGCTATAGAACTACTTTTGCAGTTGAAACTCCAAATGGTATAAACTTCAAAATTATTTTCTGAATTTGTTCATGTTTATTTTTTCATTTAGCTTCAGTAGCACTTCCAATAAGACGAAATGGGTATATAAGTGTTGTTCAGAATGTATCTTTTTGACTGTGTTGGGGCAACTCTAGAATCCCTTTGGTGTCTCACTGCATGATAATTAATTATTATATGGACGTAAAAATACACGGATATGCTCTTTGAAAAATAATTTTTATTGGGCTGGGTGTTGTAATTGTGCTGCAAACTCCTGTTTTCTCCACAGATCAAAATATTATTAATGCTTCTCCATCTAACAACCTGCCATCCAGAAGAGCTCACTCTCTGACAGCATCTGGATCTCCTAATTTAGGAGCTACAATATCTTCACCAGCAAGACCAGTCTCCTCTCCTGTAATGTCTTCAAGCAAGAACCAGTCTAGGTAAGGACAAAATCAATGCTTTGATTTACAAATAAAACAGTTATTGTTACTTAATTATCGTATATTGTGATATTCATGCCAAACTGATGAAATATGACAAAAATAGTGCCTGAAATGTCATTAGTTGTTTGATAGACATTGAAAACACGTTGTTGAACAATGTAGGACATTTTAGCTGAAATACCATGAGTCTGAGGATGGCTTTGTAGCAAGTCCCTGAGCAGCATGCTTTAGTTTGTCTGTTACAGAAGCAGATTGAAATGCTTTCCAAAACTAAACAAATACGGAGTTTAACTCTTTCTCCAGATCTCCAAAACATAGTTGGAGACATCTTCTGAATAATGGAACTCAACAGAAATGTTACAGATGTGTGAACTGAAGGTCTTAGGTTTCTCCGGGCAAGTAATTTCTACCTGGGAGAGTATTAACTTTTGCTGACATTGCTGGTGATGCCTGCAGTACTCTCAAGTAACTGGAGAAACAAAATTTGAAACCTTTCTCTTATGGGCCTCTCCTCCATGAACATTAATCCTTTTTGTGTCACTTAGGCAGTACAAAAAGTCATTCTGTGGTTGTGCAGTGATATAGTGCGCTAATGTGTTAATTCTATGCATTAATGGTGGTAGTACTTGTAATAATAAAGTAACAATGATAACATCAGGGATGGAGATAGTACATTATCATGTGCAAGAAGACAGTCTCAACCGAGGCCTCCCAATGCCTTTTAATAGAATGAATACAGAGGTATGGCTATAAGTATGAGCAATGGTAAACTATGGAAGAGGTTACTGCTGCTGGTAGAACATTATTGTTGAAGAGACATGCCTGTGTAATGGTTTATGTTGTGTATTTCTTAGGGGCTTTTTGCAGAATGGTTGGATATGAGTAGTAGATCCACAAGTGGACATCTGTAGTTGGCCACTTCTCCTTTTAACACTGTTCTTGGAGACTCTCACTGTGTTCTTTACTTTTGTTCTTCACTGTCATTCACAACCATGGGATGACTGTGCCAGACTATGATTTATCTCTGTAAGATGTTTTTGTCATGTTTTCTAAGGATTGGAATAGCTTTATTTTACACTAAACTAAGTAAATACTGCTTTACTACCTCTGGAAAATGCTTCTCGGGTTTGCAAATCTGCTTTTTGCATTTATGCCAAAATAATTGTTGTTCTCTAAATGAGATTAAAAGGCTTAACAGAGAACTCGCATTCCTGGGGGAGGGACAGCTAATGTTCCTTTAAATCCTCTCAGTCCTGGGTTTCTGTACAGTCTCTGTGCCATTTAGCACGGTGGGTCTCCTTGGGCTGTGAGAAGTTTTCCCTGGCAAAGTTGGAAACTCCACAGTGTTGCATGGTAAAGGTCTCCCTAGCATGATACAACCCTTCTTGCTAGAATTTGCTCAGCATACAGCTGTTTCATCTGTCCTGAGGAAATTTGCTCAGAAGAGAATTACATATTTTACCCATTGCCTTGACCCAGTTTCCATGAGCCATTAAGACACTTGGAAAACTGCAGAGAGTTTTATTCTTGGTATTTACCCTTTGGACCCTCAGTAGGTGTGAATCGGGCTTGTCAATTTTCATGTGTGTGAACACTTCACATGTGTGCAAAGAAGGAAATATCTGTAGTGCCTCAATTGTGATCAGTAAGTGTAAGCTATCAAATAGTTAGCTGTCTGCTTTGCTACAAAGCCCTGTGATCCTCCACACCATATGTCTATTGGTTCACTCCTGGGATCTTTCTTAGAGTAAAGCAGCTGGTTGCCTCTGAGATGGAATTTAGGTGCAATTCTGGGAATATTTGCTCCAGAGTAGGTAGTATGGATGGAGGACTTGCTCAGTCTCAAATAACATACTGTCTTGTAGGACACACTCCCAGCAAGGATTGTACCCTTAGGCAATCCGCCCACAGTCATGACAAGTTCTGTTGCTTTGTGTTACATCATTTGCAGCCTGTCAGGCAATAACACATGCCACAGCTTATTTCAGCTACTTCATATAGAACACACACCACAAATGAAAATTATGCCTTGGAGACAGGCGAGCACCATAGGGAACCAAAGCAGACCTGAGCCAGTTGCTGGGCAGTGCAGAGCAATGTGAACCTGAGCCTTCCTGCTCTGTCACGATGGAAGCCTTTATCAGAATAGATGTCACCAACAGATAGGCAGACTGAGGCAGTTATCCACACACTGTGGTATGTGTAAATGTGAGCAGTACAATATTCATCTTGGAAGCTGCTGCTCTTAACAGTGGTGAGACACAAGCAAAGTAACGCAGACATCTTTCATTAATTCTTGTTCTATTTTTTGTTGTTAATTCTGCAGTCTCATAAAAATCAAGTTATGTACTTAGTTACACTCAAACAGTTTTGTCAGTAGCATCATAAATTAAGGTAAAATGAAGTATCCATTTTCCAAAGTAACAAAGTTGAAATGACCTAGATAATGAAATAACATAAGAAATGCAGGATCCAGTGGGAATGCTTGCATGCATTTGTATGGCTCTGCACAGATTTGAGCCAACAGAGTTTATTAATTCAGATTGGCATCTGGATTTGGATTTAAACACTAACAAGGCTTAGTAGTTGGAGACAGTGTTGGGCATGAGCTAGCTGTGTGTGTTGGGTGAGTGTGTGATCCATCACAGAATCCAGAGCTTAGGAGAGCAGGGAGTTGAGGGTCCCTTGCTTAGCTGGTAGTGATTGTTAGCTGAGTGTAGCTAGGAGGAGGAAGCACTAAATAAAATAAAATTTCTTAAAAGTGAAAAAAACCCTAAATATTATGATTGCAATTTTAAAAGAAGAGGACCTGGCTGTCTTTGTTGTACATTTTAAATAATAGTAATTCTTATAGGTAGGGAATGCAAACCAGTATTTTTATATCTATAACCTACAACTTTGATATTCCTGACCCACTTTCAGATAGTTTACATTGAGAATAAATCCTTGTATAATACAGATGTGCAGATAATTTCCAAACACAGGTAGCCTGCAGCTGTTGTCTGTTATTCTTTCAAAGCACATGAGCATCCAGCAAATTTCCAAGTTCACAAAATCACGAAGGCTGGAAAAGTCCTTTAAGATCATTATGTCCAGCCTATGACTGACACCACCACATTGTCTAGACCATGGCACTAAGTGCCACATCCAGCTTTTCCTGGAACACATCCAGGGATGGTGCATCCACTGCTTCCCTGGGAAGTCCATTCCAATGTCTAATCACCTTCTCTGTGAGGAAGTACTCTAGTGCTGCCTGCAAGTTGGAGAAAGCAGGGGAAAGGGTGGTAACACCATTGGGAAGCAGGTTATGGAAAATTGGAGGTGGGGGCTTATTTGCAAAGAGAGTGTAAATTGTTGCTTTCATTAGCTGTATCCAGGTATAATACAGATTGCTACTAAATACATTTTGGGTTGGTGGTGGTAGTAGTGTATCCTTGGTTTTATTGGCTTTTTTTTAACAGCCTGTATTTGTTACCTATGGAACAATTGTGGAAGATACTAGTTAGTGAGCAGACCTGGTGGAATGCTGAGCATTATCATCTGCTGCTGGTCTTCCATTTGGTACTCTACATTTCTAGACTGTTTCTTGGAGTCAAGAGACTTTCCTCATCATGGTTTGTTTTTCTTGTCTGATAAAAATGTTAGAAATTATTTTAGCTAAGAAGTGACATGCAGTATGTCAGTATTTGCCATAGTGATGTCAAACAATTTGAACATTATCAACTAAAGTAGAAGGTATTTTTTAGTACTTTCAAGTCACATTCTATTTTCAATTGCATGCATCCATCCCAGGCCAGAAATGAGCTGAGAAATCTGATCTAGCATATTTATGTAAAAAGTCATCTGCTTGTAGCCAGTGAACAGGACAAGCTGGTCCTGTTTTTCCATCACAGCTGTTGGAACTATTTGTACTGAACCTGAGGGCAGAATGAATAAATTAATGGATTTGTAGGTTTGAACACTACGGAGCAATAAAATCTGACAGTCACTTAGTCTGATATTTTGAACTAAGTAGGCAATTCTTGATATTTGTGCTGGCTGCTTAGATCCCTGCCTTTTCAGGATGCTGGTGCTGGTGGATCCTGTTACTACAGTGTGAGTTCATTGGTGTTGAGGACCAGGAAGGGGCTCAAGAGCACAGACCATCCTGCTGTCATAATTACAAATTAGTGCATGAAGTTCACTAGGGACTTGTTCCTATTGCTTAAGGAATAGTTAAAGTCAGGGCCTAACTACACTTACTAGTGTAAATCCTGTAGCAGCCTAAATATTTTGGGATGTGGCTTTTGGAAATATACAGCTTCTGCTTCAAAAACTTTGTTTAGCTGCAAAAGAATAGCTGCTGTAAAACAAGAAGGTCCAAACTGTTGTTAAGCATCTTATAAGATACTTCTTTGTGTGCTTCTTCCAGATATTGGTAATAAATACAGTAAGGAGAGCATAAACAGAGTGTTAACTCAGTAATGTGTAATATTTCAATAAGTGATAACATAACCAAACTACAGCAGTCTCTTTCTCATTTAGCACATGGAGCAGCAGTAGCTGGCATGGCCGTGACAAAGGAGGAATGAAAGGGTTTCAGAACTTCATGGTGTCTGATAGTAATATGACTTTTGTGGAATTTGTGGAGCTCTTCAAATCTTTCAGGTAAAATACATTTTTACTCTGCACTGATCTCATTCATCCAAATTTATAAGAGGGCAAGAATTGAACTTTTCAACTCTTTTTGCAGTGTCCGTAGCCGCAAGGATCTGAAAGACCTGTTTGATATCTATGCAGTGCCTTGCAATCGATCCGGTTTAGAGCCTGCTCCACTTTACACTAATCTGAAGATTGATGAAAATAACAGTGGATTCCAACCTGATTTAGGTTAGCTAAAGGGTAAAATACAGCTGATAAACTGCCAAACAGCTTCAATTATTGGCCTCATGTTGGGTGTTTCAGTCAGTCTCATAAAGAACTGCCAATTAAAAGATTTTTGCTATACCTTCACTACTACCTAGTTAGCAGGACATAAGACAGGTTCTTTGTTGAGAAATGAAGGGGAGGAAAGGTATTCCTGCTTTACATTAGGCAGATATATTTGTAACCAGTATAGCAGAGGCATAAAACTTGTTGCTCAGTGACTGCACCCAGCACAGGGATCTGTGTCTAGTTGCAGATGCTCTGAAAGGGCTAAAACACCGAACAGGTGTAGGCAGAAGAAGTGGTGAGACTCTGCCCTATGACTCTCTTCATTGTTTTTTTCCTATCTGGTTTCCTAGTAGAACTGCTTTATGCGGAAAAAGGGGCATGGAAATCTCTGTCCTCCTTTACATTCCCCAGTTACCATCATCTAAGTCTGGAGTTTTGTCCCTATTTAAAGAAAAGTCTTTCTGCCAAGCAGCCTGTGGGGAGGGTGCAGTACAACTGGCATGTAGGACTGGAAGAAGACTGTGGGGTTGTACACAGTGAAGGAAAGCTTAGAGGCTGTATGTGGTGGTGAGGGGAGGCAGGAGGGTCCTGGGTGACAGTGTTAAAGGTTCCAGGATTTGTTTCTAGTAATTGAGCACTTACAGTCTGCTCCTGCAGTTTTCATACACACTTAATACTCTTTCTTTGATTAGTGATTAGAAACAGGATAAGTTTGTTCTAATTTACTATGTCACTGCTAAAATAGTCAGATATTAATGTGTATTGTATGTAACATTATATTCTATGCAGTCTATATAATACTCAAAATTGTACAACTTACTTTTTTTCTTTTTCTTTTAAGATTTGTTGACTAGAAATGTTTCAGACCTTGGTTTGTTCATTAAGAGCAGGCAGCAACTGTCAGATAACCAGAGGCAAATCTCTGATGCTATTGCTGCTGCCAGTATTGTAACTAACGGTACTGGAGTTGAAAGCGCATCGCTGGGAATATTTGGAGTGGGAATCCAGCAGCTAAATGACTTCCTAGTGAATTGCCAAGGGGAACACTGCACCTATGATGAAATTCTTAGTATTATCCAGGTCTGTAATACAAACATCTTGCAATTCCTTTTACTTGAACTCTTGTTACTTATGTTTTGCTTGCCAGCATTATCCGCCTTGTATTCAGAATAGGAAATCTGTGTGGATATCTCCTCCCACACTGATGTTGCTGCAGTTTACGTGCATTTAAAATTTAATGCTGTCTTTATTGTGAGATATACAGTTGTGCAGATGTCCATAAATATGTTTATAAAAAAGAAAAAAAACTCATGCAAATAGTTTTATTAGCTATTTGTGCTTTACCCAGAAAGGGACATCACCACTTAGGAAAAGTATTTATGACTGTGTGTTATTTTCTCTTTGTTTGTGACCACCTTTGATGGAGCTTAACCCTAATTTGGAAACATTTCCACATATTTTTATTTTATTATAAAAAATTTACCAGACCAAGCATGGACATCTTATTTCTTTATATACAATGGCTGAAGTGATTAGAAAGTATGTCAACAAATTTTAATTCCTCCAAACGTGCGTAATATACTCCAAAATTAAGCCCCCACTTAGCAGTTAACAAAGGCTAACATTGTAAATTTCAGCTATCAGTATGTAATATGAAACTGCAAACTTTTGAAAGGTAGAAATTCTAAATAAGCATCTAGTTAGCACGCCACACGTCTCTTTAATTCAAGATGGTTGTATGGTGAGTTTAAGCACAATAGATAGGAGAAGGGTGCCTAATTATAGATCCTTTATAATTTCAGCTTGAGTGCTGACTCAGCTTTGAGCAAGGGGTTGGATTAGATGAGGTCCAAACATCTTTTCCAACCTGAATGATTTTATCATTTAGATATGAGTTTAATATGCTAATTTAGTGATTTGCAAAACAAGCATAAGGATACTGTAGACCCCTAAATACTTTATCCTCAAAAAGACTGGTTTTAGTTAGTTCTGTGTGCAAAGTACACTATATGAAAAAGCTGTATTTCTAAACTTCTTCCTACTTTTAGAAATTTGAACCCAGTGTGAATATGTGCCAGCAGGGGCTGCTATCTTTTGAAGGATTTGCAAGGTAATCAATTATGTCTGTCTGTCTGTCTGTCTATCTATCTATCTATCTATCTATCTATCTATCTATCTATCTACCTATCTATATCTATCTAAAGATTAAACCAGTGTATTGATGTTTGCATGACAGTCACAAAATACTCAGCATAAAGTTTCCTCATATCTTCTCATCTCTAGATTTTTGATGGATAAAGACAACTTTGCCTCCAAAAACGATGAGTCACAAGAAAATGCGGAGGACTTGAACTTTCCACTGTCATATTACTACATCGAGTCCTCACACAATACTTACCTCACTGGTCATCAACTGAAGGGGGAGTCCTCAGTAGAGCTTTACAGCCAGGTATGCAGGATTGGGTCGCTGTGTAGTTTTCAACGTTAACTTGTTTGTGTAACTGGCAAGGCGCAGAAGTGTGACCTTTTTGCTTTGAAAATCTAAATGACCTAAACCCCTGCTTGCAAAACGTTGGAAAACATGTGTGGGAAAGCTGCCTCCAAGCGCAGTTGTGCTCAGATGCCTTTTCTAAGGCAAAAAAAATGGTTTTAGTATGAGATTCATAGCATTTAGACACCAGTTGGTCTGACCCAACCTACTAAAATTAGACTTTCCCACAGGAAAGACTGATCCAATATTTTAGTTCATTCAGATGTCAAAAACACTGCTCAAATACTGTACATTGCACTGCAAAGGGAAATTTCAAATGGAACTAGAACTTCTGAAAACATTGCTTCTAGGAATATTCTACATTTTTTTAGGCTTTATGGCTGATTGACGGTGAACAGGAAAAGAACGATTTCTCTAGGGGTTTTGCTTCTGTATTTGTGTGTGTGTGTGTGTAAATATTTATTTGTGTATCTGTGTATTTGCTAGAGAAAGCATCAAGCTTCCTGTGACTAGTGTTTTCATTGCTGTAAATGTTACTGACTCACCATTGAGAAGGACTCATCTGGCATCCCATGTGCTGCTTTGCATGGAGATAAGAGACAGAGGGGTGAGGCTGTGTTAGGAAAACGTAGGTAACATGATTGCATTAAATAATGCAATTGCAAAAGAAGTCCCCATGGTAGCATTGGACAGAGATGTGAGTGCTGTATTGGGAACAGATGGGAGATAGAGCTTGGCTGGCTCAAATATTTTTATGGTGCAGAAAAGCTTCTTTCTGTCCCTGAAGCAGTTGTTGCCAGAAGAGAAGGGGCACTTTGTTCTGGCTCAGTGTGTCTGGCCAGCTATTGGACCCCACTGCCTGAAATCTAATTATTCAGGTTTTTAAAATTTTTTTTTATTTGTTCATGAATGTTTTAGTTGGTAATTATTTTGATTGTTGAGATATTTGTTTTCAGTTAAATATTTAATTGTAATAAAAGATATCTCAATGATAGGCATGCTAAATATTGACAGTAATAAGTTGGGCTGTCAACAAATGGGTTACCTGATCTTTTCCTCTGTCCTTCCTCTTTGCTGTATTCAGTGCTTTTCTAGCAAGTAGGGCTTTCTAAAACAAATAAATGAAGAAATAAAAAATGGATGTGTGGCTCTAAATTAGCTTAATATCATTGAATTAGATGGCCTGGCACACTTCCATTCTAACTATCCTCAAGTAAGTTGTAAATAAGACGTTATTTTCAGACCACCTTCCATTTAAAAAGCTAACAACAGCAACTAAAAGAATCATCAAACAAATTTTTCCTGTAAGATTCCATGCATTTCAAAGCTTTTGTGTGTGCTTACACTGTTCACTTGCATTGTAGGTTCTTTTACAAGGCTGCAGAAGCATAGAATTAGACTGCTGGGATGGTGATGATGGGATGCCTGTCATTTATCATGGGCACACTCTTACCACTAAGATCTCTTTTAAGGTATGCCAGTAATTGCACATAGAAATAAAAACAATGAAAAGAAAATAAGTAATTTTTTCTCTAATGAGGGAAGAAATTTGCCTACTAGAAAAGTACAAATTCTAATGAGCTAAATCCTAATGGTCTGAACTTTGGACTACGTTACACATGAACTCTTCAGTTGTAAAAGTTATGCTTTTCAAGTTAGTTTTTTGTAGCATATGAACTGTAAATTTATTTTTATGGTCAATATAACTAATGTAAGTAGCTGTTAACCAGGTGTGTTGTGACAAGATACTAGATTGATCTGTAGGAGCTTGTTGTGAAAGCAAACTCTGGATTATTTATGTTTAAAAGGAAAAACACATGCCTTCCTTTCTCTCCTTTCAACTAACAACAAGCTAACTGAGTGCTGCAAAATAATCACAAGTTCTTCTAATGGCCTTTCTCTCACAGGAGGTAGTTGAAGCTATTGATCGCAATGCGTTTATCGCCTCCGACATGCCAATTATCATATCCATAGAAAACCACTGTTCATTGCCTCAGCAGCGCAAGATGGCTGAAATTTTCAAGGTAGGCCATAAACTTGTGCTAAATTACTCTAAGCATGTGTCTTGGGATTTTCCATAATATATCAGATGTTCTTGATATTTCAGAATGTATTTGGAGATAAGCTGGTAACAAAGTTTTTATTTGAGAGTGACTTTTCTGATGATCCCATGCTTCCTTCACCTGGCCAACTGAAAAGAAAAATCCTGCTTAAAAATAAGAAGCTTAAAGCCCATCAAACACCAGTGGATATATTGAAACAAAAGGTAATAGTAACTTTTAGTAGAATTTTACATTGTTTCTTTTTTTAACTTTGAGCCAGGCAAATATTCTCTTTCATACTCCCTTTTCAGAGGCACTCTGCTATTCAAGTAGTGCTTTTACCCATGTTAAGAGTTTTTTTGGTTTCTAAAAATTAGGGCTGCATCTCTGGTAACCTCAGTTTAACAATGTCTGTGGTTAGTCAGCAATTCAATCAGTCCTTGAAAACTGATTGCTTTTACCCAAAATGTAAACAAAATTGAATTATAATTAAATTCTCGTATAAAAGGAAATAAATCACACTGGTAATACCAGTATATGGACATGCTCCGTCTTTTACAAATATTTAAAACTGTTTCCAAAACAGCATAGTATAGGCTGAAAAAAGGTAGATTTGCACTGAATAATGTGCAGAATGGACATTTTCCCATAATTAATTAGGTTTGATGTCTTACCAGGTGGTTTTGTACCAATGCAAGTTTTATTTTTATTCAAACCTTTAAAATAGTATTTTAGTTTGTTCTTGACAATCTCACTTCTTTCTCATTTTATATATATCTGGTGCTTTCTTATAAATAAAATGAGATGCAAACAGTTATGAAAATTCTTTTGCTTTTTAAAAATACTTGCCAACAATGTAATAAGTGGTTCTGTTGCTGTAGGCTCACCAGCTGGCACACATGCAAGCACAGGCTAGCAATGGTGCTAGCAACCCTACACCTACCAATGAAGAGGATGAAGACGAAGAGGATGAATATGACTATGACTATGAATCTCTCTCTGATGGTAACAATATTTATTTATTTATTACTGTGCTGTTATTACAACTGTAGCAATAAGGAATGTAAATATTCTAGATCATGGATGACATAGGTAAGTTTTTCTTTCCTTGTGAGGTCAAGATATACTAAATGTCCTTGGTGGCACCTTGTTGCAGTAGCTTGTAATGGCGTGAATATAATTTGATGGTGTAGGGGACTTGAGTGTGACTTCAACTCTAGCCATTAGATGTTTAGATTGTGAAGTGTATGTAGTATTTATAACTTAGCTTTTGTATTATTTATGTTATGCAAAGATGCTTGTGTTCATAGCGTATTGTCTTTTGTAAGGAGTTTAGACAGCTGAAAGCTCAAGGTTCACAAGCAGCTTAGCCCCTGAATCTGCATGACTGCCATTGAATTGACCTAAGATGCTGATTCTCCATAGTCGTCGGTTACTGCCTAGTCTCAGAGACCCCAGAAGTACCTATTTTAGTTACACTTTCAGCATCAGCTGTTGAATTCATGCATAAAGGTAGAGAAGCCACTGAGCCTCTGGATTGTTCAATAAAGATGACTTTAGTTGCTCAGTGAAAAAATGGCAAGACATGCCTTGCTATCTTGCCTTGTAAGTTCACGAGTGTATGTTTCAGCTAGCCTTGCCTTCAGGAGCTGGCAGTTTAGCATAAATCCACCTTTAGGAGCAGTTTTATAGATTGGATATCATGATAGGCATGCCAGAAGTGATGACAAATACTGCAAATAGTAACGACACTACTTCCTTAGCTCTCCAATTCAGTCAGATACATTTGATTCAACTACAGAAGAACAGAATGTGCCACACTGGGGTGGCTGAACTGAAGTCATGCATCTTTTTTTGCTTCCCTTGCTGCGGGGCTCGTAGATTCTGGTAGAGCAAACATCTGGAGTCAGAAACATTTAACCCTCTCAAGTTTTCTCAAAGGACAATTGTCAAAACCAACGTGCATGGATCAAAGAAGGTGGATGCATCTAAATTGGTTACTCGGTATTTTTAATTGGTAATTTTCAGATAATATATCAAAGTAGATCACAGTGCATTTGCCCAGTGACACAGCAGTGGTAGTAGAAGTTATACCAAGCTCTTTGGACAGTTAAATGCTGCACCATTGTTGAACTCCATAAATGGGTCACAAAACTGATGAAGGGGACAAAAAAGTTTCAGATGTGCTTCAGTGAGGGTAAACATAAGATAACAAATTCAGGGCTAAAAAATTAAACCTTGCTTATATTATTCTAAGATCAACAATGGCAAAATAAATTCAAGAGAGCATGGAATTATTCACGGTTCTCTGAAATCCTCAGCTTGGTGTGACAGCCAAAAGATGAGGATCATCAGGGACAGTACTGAAAACAAAACATCATTTTTGCTTCTATATAAAACCTTAATGTGCCACAACTTGATACTATGTCCACTTCTTCCTTCAGATCTTGAGAAGTATATGGTGGAGTTAAGGGAGTTGTTTAAACAGTTTTTCTTTGTGCAGCTGGTAGTAAAGTTCTGGAATTTGCTACCATAGGAGGCAGTTGGTGTCAACAGATTGGAAAAAAAGAATTGGACAAATTAATGGACAGGTTTATAAAAAGCATTATAGGTAGAAATGTACCATCCAACATCCAAAACCCTGGAGGTGTTTAAAAGACGTGTGAATGTGGTACTTAGGGACATGGTTTTGCACTGAACTCCACAGAGTTAGGTTAATGGTTGGACTCAGTGATCTTACAGGTCTTTTCCAACCAGATTCTATGAGCCCTGGTGTTTGGGTGAGACTGGAGAAGTAGACCATGTCTAGTGGCTGGATACTGTCTTTTAACAGCATCTCCTGATGCCACTATTAGGAAGAGAGTGCTGAGCTAGCTGGATGATTGAACTGACACAGTTGGGCATATTCTCCTAGGTAAACAGTCAAGTACTTGAACCTTTACATCTAATGGGTACCTGTTTAAGCTCTAGGAACAATGTTCAGAAAAGATGTAAAGCTCGAGCATGCTCTGCAGCACAGGATTCCTTTCCAGTTGGTCTCTTACTGACATTATTTGCTTCTGTGCTTAATGATTTTTTTAAAGTTGCAAAATTAATGAACGCTGTTCAGGTCCTGGCACTGCTTGTAGGACAGAAGGAATATTTGTGCTAATATGAAAATATTTAAGTTTGGTGCCAGTGCTGCCTTCAGCTGAGTTTTGCTAGAAAGTTGGCCTTACTGGCTGCTTGAGAATACTCCTTGGGTGGGACAGGAGATAGTGTAGCGTAAATTGCTGTGAAAAGCATAGCTCTTTGCTAACAGACTTGCCAGGAAAATACTGCAAGCCAACTGCAGTAAGTGATGTTTGAGCAATGTTCTAGTTAAGGGAAAGTTTGAGAAATCTGAAGCTAGCAGGAAACACTCATACCTTCCAATATATGGAATAATCTGTGGCATGGTTTACTGCTTTATTACAATGATTATTCTTTGAGGTCTTTAATTATGCTAATATTTTGGCAAATATAGTCAAAATAATGGTCTAGAAACTTTCTAAACTATTTTCAGTTTTATTTTCCTTACTGATACATTAGGTTTGTGTAAGGCTAATAGTTTTACAACTGACACTTAATTTTCATTTCTCTGGCTGTGAATCTTAATTTCCTTTACTCTTATTCCCTCTCTGACTCTGTTTCCCTGTAGCTGATGTCCTTAATGCTTCTCCTGCTCCTAACAGCCAGGAAGGTAAAGGCCACTTGGTTGAGCATTTTAACTGCATGAAATCAGCACTGCATCTCCAACCTGATATGATAGTGTGAATATATGGTTTCTACTTCATATTAAAATTGCAATCAGATGTTTTTATATGGCAATATTAACTGGTCAGGAACTGATAGAGGGCTGCATGTATGACACTGGTTATGCATTAAAATAATATGGTCAAAGCATCAGGAATGAAATAAAACCATTCCTTTTGTGACACAATATTTTGGTCCAGAAAGACCAAATTAGTAAGTGTATTATTTTCTGATAAATATGCAGCTTTTAAGAAATATTTCTGTACATATAAAAAATGTTAGTTCACAGGGACTGTGAGGAGAGGAAAGCCAAAACATCCTGTACAAAGACGTTATGTGTTTAATGTGGTTAACTGTTGTTTGTACTTGAGCAATTCTTTGTTGTTCAAGAATATTGGTTGTTTTCAGACAGCAAGTGTAATTCTTTACAAGGTTTTGTTTTAAGCATCTTCTGAGCACAAAAGGATGGGCTTTAAAAGGAGTGCAACATATTAACCAAAGACAAGCATTTTATTTTTAAAGCAGAAAGTTACTACTAAAAGAGAATGCTTTGACCAGTAAATGCATTATTTTGGCATCTAGTTATTCAGATAAGATTCACAGCATTGTCCACAAATATTGTTAATTAAAATTAAATTGCCAGTTGAAATTAGTTGGCTTTATGTTTATTAAAATCTCATTAATTTTTAGATAACATTCTTGAAGACCGACCTGAGAATAAATTATCAAGTGATAAACTGCAGTTTGAATACAATGAAGAAACTGCCAAACGAATAAAGAAAGCTGATTGTGCTACTTTCAATAATAAAGGAAAGGTAGTTCTGCTTTTTTTCCTCCCTTTCTTCTCAGCTACACTTTGGTATATAACCTGCTTCAAAAGGATTTGAGCAGTTTAGGTAGCTGAGACATCAAATGGCAAATGCACTTTAGTGAAGACAAGTAGTAGAAAATGTAATACACCAAAGAAAATACATTAAATAGAACATACACTCAACATGCTGTTCAAGGAAAGTCCTCAGAGTTTATTGTCTATACAGTCTGGCTGAAAATTTCAACTGTTGTTGCTCTAACTGAAAGACTTCATTGAAACTGGATCCAGAAGGTTATTTAGATATCTAATTTCCATTAACATCAGTGGAACTTAAGATTCCATCTGAATCTTCAGCATCTTTGTGTATCTAAATAACTTTAAAAGACTGCACTGTGAGGTCAGATAGCCACTTTAGCTTTTATTAAATCATCTGACAGCTAAGCCTGTGCATTGCTGTTTAGTAAATTGTAGTTTCTCTGAATATGATTTTTTTTTTTGTCTAATTATTTGTAGAACTGACTTTGATTGAGGTCTTTGCCGGGTGTCAGTAACAGATATTGTGCTTAACTCTGCATATGGAGATGTGCAGAAGACAGCAAATCATACAGGGAGAACGAGATAAAGGATTTAAAGGACTTAAGAAAGATATTCAAGAATAGTTTCAAGTTCAGTAGTTTTTTTATTACATGTTTTTGGAATTGTCACTTAGGTTTATGACATGGAGCTGGGTGAAGAATTCTATCTTCCACAAAATAAGAAGGAAAGCAGACAGATAGCCCCAGAGCTATCAGATCTTGTTATTTACTGTCAAGCTGTAAAGTTCCCTGGTGAGTACACTGTCCTGTTTTATTGCTTTAAGCTTTTTAATTCTTGGAGACAGTATGTTTATGTTTTGAATTAGTACAAGCATTTTCAAACTGAAGTAGTCGAGGAGCTTTTTTCTTGATGATTTGGTAGTCTACATAGTAATAGCTCCTGGCTGAGAAGCAGGATTCATAAATTATGTACAGACGTATTATTTGTCATATTAAAATGTTTACAAAAGTGAAATTTGCCAGTCTTCACAACTTAGACAACTGCTTCATTGCCAAATGACAGAGGACAGAAAGCTTTATCTTAAGAGCTCCAAATTTCCATGTAAGGACCTACTGTATTAGGAAGGAAAATATTCCTAAAACCTTGCAGGAAGAGCTTGTTACATTTCTTTAAGTGACCTCCGTTTAGTGTGTTTCACCTTTGCCTACAGCTGCATCTTGTGTTCTTTCCTAAGTAGGTAGGACGGAAGCCATTTGAGAGGTAAAACAGCCTTTTCATGGAGTGGGTGAGGACAGGTGATTGCACACTCACATTCTTTATGGAGGGGGTTAAGGAAATAGGAGGATCTTTTGTACAGTAGGAAGAATAATGTTTGGAGAGGAAAAGGAGAAGAAGTAACTGAAGAGGAGATCACTGACAGTTACTTGTTCATTACTGAAACATGAGGTTGAGTATGTTTTGGCTCATACTGTGTACATAAATAGTTTTAAATTGAGAATTCATTGTTTATTGATGTGTTTAATATTATGAATGAAAAATCTGCTTTTTAATGTAATGGTTCTCTGTGTAAAAGTTAGCAATTCTGCCAAATCATGATCTTACACAAATAGAACTATAATCAGATTAGAGAAGCTAACCAAACATAAAATAGTGTCAATTAGGCAAGATAAACATGTTGAAAAATGGAGAGACATTCTTTTATAATCTTCTATAATTTTAAGAGTTGTAGGTGTCACTTGTAAAAATAATAACTTCAAAAATTAAAACCCGATACTCTTCTTAATGGAAACTGCAGCGAGATATCTTTCAAATAAAATATTTTCTTTTAAAGAATCATATTCAAGATTAAACAGATAGTTAAAGTTGTTCCGAGCATTTTGACACACAAAGAAGTTCTCATGTTCTAAGAAAACTTAAACATATTTCACTTTTTAATGTAATTTCAGTTATAAAAGAAACACCTGCTTTTCTTACTTTATTTCTTCCACTTGCATTAAAGGGGACAGGAATAGAGCAATTAAGAAAATTAGTTAATTTCACAGATGAGCACATGAAGCTGTAGAAATTAGTTTTCCAACAATGTTTCCTTTGAGATTAATGCTGCCTTCTCTGCAAGAAACATAGGCTTTCTTGGCCTCCATGCTGCTGATTGGATGCCTCTGCTCAGCCATGGTGCACTGCCATACCCTGACATGTCCATTAATAATGAGAACAAGGCTGGTAGATCAAAGTAGCTCTATTGACCAGGTTCTTAACCAACTCAGAAAATGGAAAAATTTTGGAATAGGAAGGGCAGAATTCATGTCAGTGGCAGGTCAATGGTGTAAATATTTTATTTCTGCTGACCTCATAAATTTCCATTCTGTGTTTACAGTTGCCTGTGTCTCTGAATGTGAATCACTGATTTGTGACTATAAAAAAAGGACAAGGACCATTATGTTCACTTATCCTAGCCTACTGTGTAACTCAGATTCCTTAAGAGCTCCCTGGCCAAAACAGAATTTATCATGTGGAGAAAATAACGTTTCTTGTTTATAAAATCTCTGGTAGCAAGGAACCCGCCACAGCTCTTGTTTCTTCAGTGGTTTTTGACCCTTACAGTCCTTGCTTAGCTTCAGTTTCAGTCTGTTGGATACCATTATATAAGAGGGTGAAGGTCTGTTCTTTTGGGTCACCCAAGATGAAGGCAGTGAAGCATACTTGAGCACAGTACTGCTATAACCTACTGGCACATGGCTTACTGCCGTGGTGCTGAGAATCCTTACACAATGAGTAGAAAAGTTGAGTACATCCAAACAGGATCTCCACAATAAAGTGCAGAGAGCAGGGAGTCACCTGAGCTAACCAGCGTGAAATTCAGTCACCATCTCCATTGTATCAGACTGCCTTGCCCCTATAGTATCACTTTTCAAAAAATGAATGTAAACATAAAAAGGGGCACCCTACATAGAAAAATACTGAAAATAGAAAAAATACTGAAAATAGAAAAATACTAACTGGCTGTTGGTCTGAAACACATGGCGAGAAGGTGACAATCGCAGTTTGACCTGTTACTTTACCATGGTTAGAATAAGAAGGATGGGGAAGTTTGCTATCCTCTGGATTAAATATCTAAAAGCAGTAGGAAGGCACTGCAGTTACATCTAACACAAGAGATGGGCACTGAATTCTGTGCCTTGAAGGATATAGCATTAGAGATGTGAGGAATTAGAAAACACACAATCATTGGGATAATACGATAGGATCTGTGTGTAATATGGTGGGATCTAAGCTGGTCCCGGTTTGACAAGAGAGTTGAAACATACTTCAAGATCCTTGCCAACCTCCATCATTTTATGAACTTACAATTCAGTGAATAGGTGATGCTGTGTTTTGGAGTCAAGATTAAATGGGAGTGATAAATGGAGCATGGCCATGGGAAAGACTGAAAGAAAACTCCCACCTGCAGCTTACCCTGTGGCCATCACACTGGGTTCAGTTAACCCTGGTGTTTCACATTGCACTCCCTGGTGATTTATGAGGTCTGTTTCCTCAGTGACTCCACAACAGAATTTTGGAACCTGGATCTTGCTTGCCAAATCCATTTGATCCACTGAAAACTGGGATTACATAGTGCTGGAAGCACACAGTGCATAAGTCCTCATTCTTCTAGTCAGTTCATATTCATTGATCTAAGCCTCTACCATATTCTGTGGTTTATGTGTATGCCTTGGCCCAAAGAGACAGTATGTCTCCAACACTAAAAACATTTCTGTATATCCTACATTTTGCTAATCCAAGCAGTTCCATTGAAGCTATCAACATAATTTTACTAAGTACATGTAGACATGCCATAGATGAGAGAACTGAAAACTTACAGCTGTAAACAGACTTCAGTGGAAGAGAGTCCAATGTATCCTCTGTGTGATTTATGTTTGTAGTTGAAATATTAGTATTAAATCCAGAACTGTCTTTAGACACATGAGTTTAGTAAGTCACAGTTAGGCAAGTTATCATTGTACTTGCTTTGTTATGTCAGAATACATCCTGGGTCTCTGAGAGCATCCCACACCTCACTGCTGTGGCCATGAGAATAACTTTTGTGTGTTTTGACTTAATTTCACTTTGGTCTGCCATGTATTCTCTCCAAGTCAATAGAAAGAAACTGACCTTAAGTAGGATTAAGTGTATTTACTTCACTGAGATTGAGATCATTATTTCAATGTGTTTTTTTTCTAGAGTGCATATGTTTGAATAATACCTATACTAGAGCTTTCCAGCTCTACTGGCACATATTGGCCATTAAATGTCTAATGTTTAATGGATTTTGTACGCCTACCATAGTTTGCATCATTGAAATACAAATTCTTAACAGAAGGAGGTAACACTGAAGACAACTTGAGGCTAAACTATTTAACCAACAGCATTTGGGCTTTTTCTTTTACATTGTATATTTAAAAAATATTTTTGCATGTATGTAATTATGTAGGTATCCTATCCTAGATTAACTCAATTTTATTCACAACTGTACAGGTTATTGCTTGCATAGAAAGGATTTTTTAAAATTATTTTAAACATTAATATATTGGGACTGTTTCTACAGAATTATTTAGTATTAATTAGGACCATTTGGTAATTTGAAGCAGAGCCACTACTTTCCTCTAGCCAAAAAGTAAAATGGAGAAGAGTTATATCACAGAAAAATAACTGTGTATCTGTATTGCTTCATACAAGCTTATATATATATTTTATATATATAAACATACATAACATATCATAATGTATACATATATAAAGGCATGTATGTACGTAAAGAAGTTAAGTTATGGAGAAAAATAAACTGTTTGTCCTGTGTGCTATATAACAGGAGTATTCATGCCTTCAAAAATAATGTAAAATATGATGGAAAATGTCATGCCCTCTTGGTCATGTTTTTTGGCTCATTTATTTTACATTTATGGGAACAGGCTTGTCAACTCTAAACCCATCTGGCTCTAGCAGAGGAAAAGAAAGAAAAAGCAGGAAGTCCATTTTTGGCAACAATCCTGGCAGGCTGAGCCCTGGGGAGTCAGCTGCTCTTGCCAAAGCATCTGGAAAAGGTAAAGTTAGCATCTTCTTTCACCAGTCACATGGACTGACTCTCTAATGCGACACATGTAGCAGACCAAGTTGTTAAGAGATCAAATACTTTACAGCGTGTAAGATACTGAATTTTGGAATGTTTTTTTGTTAAGGCAACAGCTATTACAGTAACACTGTTATATCTGAAGTGTTGAGTGTAGAATGTTGAAATCGAATTACTTGGTGAGGAATATGAAGAGCATAATTCATAAATTATTCAAAACTAACATTTCAAGTGGGATATCTTAAAGTTTGTTTTTTAAAAGGTATGAATTAATATTTTCTAAGTACAAATGGAAGATGCAACTGTTGGACTGGAGCCAGAAAAGGATTTTTAGTGTCTTAAGTAGGACTTTGTTGCCTAAAACTCAGCCAGGTGATTCAGTTTGTGAACTTGGAAATTGTACTTCTGTCTATGAACAGACGTACAAAAATACAAAGAACGTACAGAAAAGGTTCAGAAGCAGGGAGGAGACCCAGATTACCCTGCCCTTCCTGTGAATGCCATAAACAAAAAGAGTTGTATCTTTTCTTGTACTCCTGCCTCAAGGAGCGTTGCATTTCTGGTAGCCCAAGGGCACAGCTGCAGCACATAGGTTCGATTCCCTTTTAGATGCCAGTGTGCTAAAAATGAAGAAGTGTAGCACTTAATTCTAGAGGATAAAAGTATTTTGCTGGCTTTTTAGACTTTGTAGTCTCTTTGCAGCCACTCTAGACTGCCTGTTGGAGACATAGCAGATGAATTTCAGTCTTGCCTCCCTTCCTCGTATAAAGGAGAAGAATGGAATTTTATTCAGGAGAATGTCAATTAAGTATTTATTTATGAAAGTGGTTGTTAGCACATCTAAACACAGTATCATTTCAATGCTTAATCATGTTGTTTCCTCTCAAGAAGGAAAGCTTTACTTAGACTGACTATTGTAATTTTCCAGGATCACCTTTTTCTACCATGGGCAAAGTATGCACACATACTTCACTAGAAAACATGGAATTTGAGTTTCTAGGCGTGCAGCTGTAACTGGAAGGCACTGTTTTTGTTTTCCAGGTCCTTTTGAAGTGATGCGGCAGAACTGGGAAGATCCTTGCTCTCCGTACAACTCTCCAGCTTCTCTCAGTGCTATCATAAGGACACCCAAGTGCTATCACATCTCCTCCCTGAACGAGAACGCTGCCAAGCGGCTGTGCAGGCGCTACTCCCAGAAGCTGATCCAGCACACCACCTGCCAGCTCCTGAGGACCTACCCGGCTGCCACGCGCATTGACTCCTCAAATCCCCATCCACTCATCTTCTGGCTCCATGGTGTACAGCTCGTGGCTCTTAACTACCAAACAGATGGTATGAGTACACACATGCATGTTTTAATGTATTTTAAATGTAAAACAGTTCCTTGAACTGTGAATTTGTCATAAGAGGATGTGCCTGTCTGTGCAGCCCAAGGCAAGCAGGTGCATTACAAGACTATCTGGTCCTTGCAAGTAGCAATCCCAGAGTTCAGGAGCTTTATGCCAGTGCAACAGATCTCCTGATAACACAGAAATGCCTGGACAGCAACACTTTCCATTTTTATTTGTATTTTATTGCTGAAGGTTGTTTTTTTCCCCAGTTCAAGTAGCTGTTAACCCTTTCTGATAATTGAAGTATAAAAAGGGACTGAACTATTTTTTACTTAGAAATGAAACGCTGGATGCTCATTTAATGTTTATTAAAACATTTTTGAGCCGTTTTCCGTCCTATCTTGTGTTCCTTCACAGTTTTGATGCGTGATCCATCAGGTCATCTACAGAGCTACACAGTCAGTGCTTTTTTCATTCAGCAGTTCAGGACAGATACCTAGAAACCTCTCAGAGAACAGATGTAGGCAAAGCCCTACAGTTGCGTAAAGACACCAGAAAGGGATAGAAAAGAATTGACTGTTTTGTAAAGGTTTGTATAACTAAGTATTGGATAGATTGGATACATAAATTTCAGTTATCTCTGAAAACCAAGAATTAATTGATAGTATGCAACTACATTTAAAAATACAGTGTTACAGCCTTTCCATTGTTTTGTTGCTCTTTATCAGTTTTGGCTGCCTTACTTTCACAGATCTTCCTCTTCAACTGAATGCAGCGATGTTCGAGGCTAATGGTGGTTGTGGATATGTTTTGAAACCTCCTGTTCTGTGGGATAAAAATTGTTCCATGTACCAGAAGTTTTGTCCGTTAGAAAGAGATCTTGATAATAAGGAGCCAGCTATATATTCTTTAACAGTGAGTACATTAAAAGGGAATTCCATACAGCCAGACAGAAAGAAGTAGACACCATTTAACTAGAGTCTTTAACCAGAATTACAGTCATGTGTCCGTATTGAAAGGCTGAACCTTTAATTGCTGCTTGTTACTCTGAAGTTCAGCATAACTGAAACTGGAAGGGAAAGGAGCAAATAATAATTTTATTTTATTGGCTGGTTTGTATCTGTAGTTACTTTCACTGTTTCCTGTACAATGTTTGTTGAAGCCCAGTCCTAAAGGCATTTTCCCTGGGACTCAACAACTGTGTAAAATTATGCATGTGCCTGTTCACGTTTGTGAACACTTGTGAAGCTACATGTAAAGCCATTATGAAAAGCTGTACTGTATATTAAAAAAAAAAAGAAGTTATATAATAAGATGCATCATTCATGGATTCTAAGCTGCTCCCTTCCAGGAAATGTTTCTGAATAGTGAGACTCTTTAAGAATCTAAATTTTCCCAGCTGCAGTAATTGCACACCTAATTCTTTTGTTTGCCAAAACAAGCCAGAGGTCAGTGGTCATTACTCCAGAGTAATGGAGAAGAAAATTTGATCCGTTTTTACTATGTTACTGGTACATTCCTTTTGGATTAACTTTTAGATGCCTTGAATGGTTGTGCTCCTGATGTAAAGTGTATACTTTTCAGAGGAAAGATACTGTAGCAACAGCATGGGAGATGTTGAAGCAGCTTTGCTTCTGAAATTACTGCTCTGGCAATTACAAGGGAGTGTTGTCATTAAATCAGCATGTTAACAAACTGTGCTTAGAAGTGTGATAAACAATATTTAGCTCAGAATCGTAACGGGAAGAGAGTTACTCCACTAACTGGGTTCTCTGTGTACTCCTTGGCTTCAGATTGTGTCCGGACAGAACGTCTGCCCTAGCAATAGCACAGGCAGTCCCTGCATTGAAGTGGATGTGCTGGGGATGCCTCTGGATAGCTGCCATTTCCGGACAAAGCCCATTCATCGCAACACTCTCAACCCCATGTGGAATGAACAGTTCCTTTTCCGGGTTCACTTCGAAGATCTGGTCTTTCTTCGGTTTGCAGTTGTTGAAAATAACAGCTCAGCTGTAACAGCTCAGAGAATCATTCCCCTGAAAGCTCTAAAAAGAGGTACACCCCAGTTTGTAGTGACACCCTATGCCAAAATGGCCCAGTGGATTCCTGCACTGAATGCTGCCAGAGGGATATTTTTATCAGCTGGTTGCATTTTTCTGGGAGAGACAGGGAGCAAATATCAACATACTTTGCCATGGTGGTACAATGCTGATCTAATCGACTCCCTGGGAGCTGGAGGCTGCCCCAGTGACTTGTAAAAAGTCAGACCTTGTGTTGTTGCAGAGACTGGGGCATCTTGCAGCTCTGGTCCTGAGCTATGGCTGTGAGCTTATGTTCACCTTAAGACTTGCTGCTCTCTTAGGGAACCATGGAGTGGTTTAATTCCCTGCCTTGTCCTTTGCCCAAGAAACTGTTGTAACTGGTGATGATCACTGGGCAGAGGGGATGAGAGGTGAAGGAAGGGTTGAAAAAAGGTGAGAGAGATGAGGAAGTGTCAGTAATTCTGTGGCACCTGGGGGAGGGAGTTTCCTTATTGCCAGAATGGTAAAAATACTTTTACATTTGCTTCATGCCACTGTAATGCCACACAATAGTCGTAGCATCTGAGGAGGTCTGGCCATAGACATGCATTTTCCCAGGGAGAAGTTGTCCTTGTTCCATTCACAGTCTTATTATTTAGCTATTTTGTGTGTGAATACATTGAATATTATGGCAAAGCAAAGGTAGGCAGCTCTGTGAGCCACTCAGCAGTTAGTAGCATTTGGGTTACACTGCTGCACAGACAGTGTTACTGATGCAGTGTTATTACAGTGCTTAAAGTTCTATAGATTTGGCAAATTGTAGCTGTAAATAGAGCAAATCTGAGTTTTCCATTCATGAGACTTGTGTCCTAGGATGTGGCAAAGTACTTACAGAAATGTTTTTTTTTTCTTTAGGCTATAGGCATGTCCAGCTTCACAACCTGCACAATGAAACATTAGAAATTTCTAGTTTGTTCATAAACAGTCGGAGAATGGAAGAAAGTTCCTCTGGGAGCACTTTGCCTGCAGCCATGGTAATTTAATTGGTTTTTTGTGAGTGACATGTATTCTTGTTTTCATGACTACTATGTCTGAAGATTTCTAGAACCAAACTGCTTAAAGATGTTAGCCTCTAAACCTGCACATTTTTCCTCAAGTACTTTGATGTCTAATTCTTTTGGGCTTCCGTGGAAGTAAGGTTCTCCCACTTGGCTGAAGCTGGGAGAATAAAAGCTTTTCAGGGTCTGGCTTGTGGTGCATTTAGGGATAGCACAAGAACTCCTGTGCTGGAGGAGTGTGGTTGAGCACTAAGGTTCAGAGCTGCCTCAGGCATTAATCACAAGCAATGCATTTGGGACAAAAAAGAAAGATGCAAATTACCAGCAACCTTGGAATAATGAGAGTAGAACTGATTTCTGTTGAAGGAGATGTAGTCTGTATTTGCATACATATCAATATATGAGTGTGTGTGTGCGCACTTCTATAGGCTTGTATGGACAAATATGTATACATACATACAGAGGTGTGTGTAATGTATATATGATGATAGTTACGTATGTTATGTATGTATGTGTATATGGATGTGATGCTTTGGGGTTTGTTTAATAGCCTTTAGTGTTAGATTACCTGGGTTACCTGGGTTTTAATAACTTTAAGCATGTATATTGCAATTTTGCTGATGCCTAAAGTGTTAGCTAAAACCTCATGAGCTACTACAGTGTGTACAACAGATATGTTGCAGATGTTATCTTCCTGTGTCATATCCTATCTTGGTGAATTACTAGGGCAGAAAGGAAGAATACTTATGTTTTAGAGAGTAAAATGAAGCTACAGATTTTCATCCAGTAATTCATACGCTGAATCCAATCTCAGCTCAGTTAGAATGCAGATAGTGATGGGAGGGTCTCCTTTTTATTCAGTGGCAGTTTCGCACCCTCACTGGGAAACTTCCTTTTTCTGCTTTTTCTTTCAGCTTCAAGGTAGAGTGGGGTGGGTTCTTTTGGGGGTTGGTTTGTTGGGGTGTTTGTTTATTTTGGGGTTTTTTTTATCTGTAGTGCAAGAGACATGTATTAGCTGGATACGTACTCTCTTAAGGTCCTTACAATTTGTGTGTAGTTTCTTTTAAGCAACCTGAAAATAACATGCCTGTGTAGAAACATGCAGTAACCTGTTGGATGTTGTCTGAACAGATTTTTAGCACGGGGGAACGGAAATCTGCTGTGACTTACAAAGTGACAATTCATGGAATTCCAGGCCCAGAGCCTTTCACTGTCTTTAATGTAAGTGGGGGGACCACAGCTGCACAGCTTCTCCATCAGGTGAGTTGCCCACTGAACTGGAGGCTTATTGAAAGAATCACACTAACATGGTTCTGGACAGTTGATCTCCTTGCACTTCTCACACACAGGCTCATTGTAGGTCATTCACCACAAGGAGAGGCTGTAGAAATGTATTACTGTGGTATTAAATGCATTGCAAACACACACTATGATCAGTGAAATATTCCCAATCTTGGCTTCAGAAAATGGATTTATAATCTTAGAACATATTCCCAATTAACATTTTAATATTTGGGCATATGCAGAAGAGGAAAACAATCTTTCTGCCCGACGGAGGCAGAGGGCTGTCCTGACAAAAACATCTCTGTGCAATCCTTTGAACCACAGGAGTACAGACTAAAAGTTACAGGGCTAAGTTCATGAGTAGAAAAACCAGTTAATTCAACAGGGATTGTTATTCTAGCAGTGGGAAAAGACTGTACTGTCCTGGGATTATGCATAAATTGTCTGGCCAGCCAAACAGGACAGAAATAGGCTTAAATAGTACTGCCTTGTCTGGAATAGTTGAACTGCTTGGCTAGGCTAAAGAGAACAGTACATTACCCTGGAGTAAAATATCTGAATAGTAACTAGCACATCAGAAATCTTGCCTACACTATCAGAATAGTTATTGATTCTTAAAGCTTCTTTATTCATTCTCTTTTATAACTACTAATTATGCATTTTTTATATTTAGCATTCTAATTGCTATGTGTTTATTGTGGTCTGTCTTAGCTCTTGGCTACCACAAAAGGCACTGAGTCATGTGCTGCAGACTATTTTCTGATGGAAGAGAAGAGTTTTATATCTAAAGAAAAGAGTGAATGCAGAAAACCACCATTCCAGAGAGTAATTGGTCCTGAAGAAGGGCTAGTGCAGCTTTTGAACAGTTGGTTCCCAGAAGAAGGATATGTTGGAAGGATTCTCTTTAAAACTCAAGAGGAAGTAAGTCTGTTTTAGATAAATTGTTATTTATAAAGTTAGCTAAAAATAGCTGTTAGAATCAGGAAACAAAAGGGTGCAGTATTTGTTTCACTACTTGGTGAGTAATGTCGATGCTGTGCACATCATTTGGAAACAAACACAACTCCTGAGTGAGCCCAGCTAGACTTTATACACCTGTACAACACTAACTTGACTTCACTCAGCTTGAGAATCAGCTGTGTTGTGTTTAATCATCATTGCTTTCTCAACAGTTTGGCGTCACTAGCTTACTGTTTTGACTGATCTAATTTAATGTAAATCTAGATTTCGATGTGATAAAGAATGAAGGGTAATAGTTAATACTCAACTACAATTATCAGTCAGTTTAGATGTCAGCAGTTTCTTCTCTGTTCAGAAAAATTAGAAACGATTTTAATATTAAGGAACTCTTAACCTCAAAGGATGATTAAATTATCAATAATAGCCTAAATAGCTTGAAAATATGCTAGTGCTCAGGCTTGTAAGTGAAACAAAAAAGCAGGAGAAAGACACTTAATGATCTCCTTTTCAGAGGCACTTCCTATGGTCAGTTCAGCATATAATAATGCTTGCTTAGCCTGAACATAGTAATATACGTATACATTTGTGTATATACACAGATTTTATATACACAAATGCCAGAGATCCTCTGGGACTCTAAAATGAAAAAAATGCATCTGTTACTGATGATAAAGCTTCAGTTTGACAAATTAACATTATATTACACAAAGAATTATTTTGTTTTCCTTTATATATAATATTTGGAACAAAAATTCCTCTGCAGAAATTTGCTCGTGGAAATAGTAGCCTACTTAATTCACTTGACTGCAACGCTCAGTAAGTGTATGCAACCACAGATGAGTCCCTGCCAAACCCCATTCTTTCAGAAAACATGGGTTAAAATCTTATGTTAGCATTTGTGAAAATTATGCTGTATTTTTGTCCTGGGATGCTAGTACTTCAAAGCATTAACTGGAATTTTGAACCTTTCTGCAGATAGCAGCCTCAGATCTTGGGAGCTAGACATGAAGCTGTAAATTTGCATGCAAAACCAGGGAGTGGATCCACTTGTAGGATGTGGTACACAAGCTGTGATAGAAGGAGCTGAAGAGAAATGTATTATCCGAAAGTGCAGGGAGGAATTCTGTCTAAAATCTGCAGTAATCGTAGGGCCTAAGAAAGGATAGAGGAGCAACTTTCTGCTTGCTCCACAGTAAAACGTTCACTCAGACTTCATAGAATCATGGAATTGACTTCCTGCTCTCTATATTCTTTTGGCTTTAGTGGAGAGACAAGGAGAGAAAAGGATGTTTTCACCATCTCCCCTCTTAATGCCACCATAACACGACAAAACATAACTTTGCATACTTAAGGAAACAAAGGATTTAAATTATCATTTTTTGCGTAACATGGTACAATGCATATGTGTCCATCCCCTGCCTACTATGAAAGGTATTTCAGACACTGATTTTTAGAAACAAAAGTATTTACTTTTAGGAATAGTGGCTTGTCAAAACTTGTTTAATATAGAAGACTTGCATTTCATGAAATGGAGTTGGGCAACAGCAGTCTCCAATTTTAATGTGATAAAAATATTTTGTGCCCACCAGCTCTTTGTTAACTCTCTAAAGTAAATTAATTTGGTGCTCCTTTTTTTTCTATAGAATTTAAATGAGAGAAACATTTTCCAAGAAGTGAAGGAAGATGCAGCCATCAGCTCTGAGGAGGACAGTTTCTTTGTTCAGGTACATGATGTCTCCCCAGAGCAGCCACGCACCGTCATCAAAGCTCCGCGCTTCAGCACCGCGCAGGACGTCATACAGCAGGTAGGCAGCCTGCTGACTGGGAGGGTGGAGGTTGGTTTCACACAAGATAAGGTGGGGTTTGTTCTCAGCACTGGCTGAAGTATTGGTTTAGTAACCTGAATCTGAGGGAATGCCTTGTTTTATTTTTTTTTTTCCATGCTTTTAAACAGACTCTTTGCAAAGCTAAATATTCCTACAGCATTTTAAGCAATCCAAATCCAAGCGATTATGTGCTCTTGGAAGAGGTGACAAAAGAGCCAGCAAACAAGAAGTCCTCGACGACTAAACCATCTCAGAGGATTCTCTCTGATCAAGAGTGTGTGTTTCAGGCCCAAAGCAAATGGAAAGGAGCAGGAAAATTTATCCTTAAACTCAAAGAACAGGTTCAGGTAAAAGATTATATACTTTTCAGCAGATTTTATAGATGGTGCATGATCAGCTTAATGGGAATCTACTTTAAATGGGAGGCTGGCTGGGGAGAAGGCACTACAGCAAGAAAGCAGATTCCTTTTTTTTCAGCACTTAACTGTTTTTCTTTGCAAAACTGCATCATTACATCCAGCAACACAGTTCCCTCACAGCCTGCAAATCCCATGACAACCTTTATCTCTTGCTACCAGCTGTTTTTCAAAATCTTCTGGCTGTGCATGCCATGCTCCACATTGCAGAAAAGCAGGACTATTCAAATGGGGAAAACTTAAAAACTACCAGAATAAAGTCCCTTTTATTCTTGCCCAGTAAAAAAGTTGCTGTGTTGTTTTATTCCAGGCTTTGGAAAATGGCAGGCATGAAGTACGTGACTGCTGGGAGAAGAAGCTGTTCTTTCCAGCAGATGCCACCAATGCACAGCAATTGTTGCTTTACAATAACTCTGTCATGAACACAGATTTTTATACATGCTTAACCAAATTTGCTAAACATGTCTCTGATGATGCATAATGCCCAGTAAAATTGTTCAGATCAGAAGACTGTGCTTGGCTATGACAGAACAGCTGCACTGAATTTCAAAAGCTTAGAAGTATGTTAGGTGGTTTTATATTAATTCTGTACTTCTAACAGCCTTGTCAACCACTTCTGTGGTCTGATTTATTTCTCTTACAGGCAGCACGAGATGACAAAAGAAAAGGCATTTCCTTTACCAGTGAACTCAAGAAGTTAACCAAGTCAAGTAAGCAGTACCGGGGATTCATATCGCCACCTCTGCAGGTCCTGCCGGACACTCTGCAGAGCAAGGATGAAAGGTCTGCCTTCAGTTTGGCTTTTAGTGACATCATGGAGTAAGAACCACCACTGCCTACAGAACTGGCTGCTCAGGTATGAGATACTGAGTCTAACTCTAAGCAGCCATTTAATACATGATTTACAGAGTATTTTGTTTTCACAGCTATAGTTGGTTAAACAGAAAAATCCATAAAAGCCCTAAATGTTGGTGTGCCTGTGCACAGTAAGTTCTTTGTTGTGGCATTTGCTGCAGTGCATCAAAATAGTATTGAAGGCTGAAGTTTCATCCACTTTCTCTGCCCATTTGAAAAATAAAGCTATAATGTCACATCCTGGTTGCTTTTATAGTATCCATTTTAATCAACTAACTGCTTAATGAACTATGTTCTGTTACTCTTTCTCTGGACCAAAGTAAAGAGAAGTATCCAGCAGCCCTTTTGTTATTTTTTATTAAATGCATAGAATAAAATAATCAGGATTGACAATCTCCTTTTTAGCTAATACAAGTTTATAGTTAAACATTGTTACTTCCTTTCTGTATCTTAAATTTCTTCCATCTTGACTTAAAACAACTGAAATACACATCAGACTGTCCCTCTGAAGACAGTACAGGTGACTTGTCCTCTGAGGTATCTGCCTAGTGCTGCTACAGCAGTGAGGCGTGAGGGGCAGTCACAGCTCCCCATAAATGAAGAAATCTTTTCTCAGTGTTGAGAATCCCATCTGACATGTGGTCAATGTCAGATTACATTTTCTTTCCACATACACCTAATTATTAAGGCATTACTGGACTGTTGTACTGCTGCTAAATCATGAAAATAACAATTAAAATATTTTTGTTTGCAAAATACTAGATACCTTATTTCTAGGCTACTATAAAAACCCTAAATCATCAAAACAATCTGAATTTGTTCTTTCTTTTTCTTGAAAACTGGAATTTACATCACTGAATCCTTCTGCAGTGCCTTTGAAGGAACCTGCTGTGGTCTGAACTAGTCAGCAGTTGTGTGCCCTGTGCTACAGGATGCTTAATCCAGACAATGCTGCTGGATTGAAATCCAGAATGTGGGAATCCGAAGCAGGATGTCACAGATGGGAAAGATGCCTGTCAGCTATCAGGAGATCCTCCTCTTCCTGTATCTTCACATCTGCAGGTCCTCGGCAGGTGGATGAAGGAACTTCCTTGGACTGTATGTTGTAAGCAAATGTGCTGTCACCCTTCCCTTTTTTAAACAAAAGGTAGTTTTATCTAGTTACCTCTAGGGAAACTGAAGGCAGAGAACCAGTGTGTTCTTTTATGTGTATTATAGTAAAATAATGCACTTTTACCTGAAGATTTCTGTTCAACACTGCATCAAGTGATTGTAAAGAGATTTAAATATAGTGTAACTTCCTTTGCGTGTCTGTTTAACTTTGGTGACTATACACAAAACCCTCAAATTATTTATGGTTTATCTACTTTAACAAAATAATGTATGATAGTTAAATACTCCTAACTGGTAGGGATACTTTGACAAGAAACAACATTTTCTTCTTATAAATTCTAGTTTTCCAGGCTTGTGTTTAAAGAATATTTATTATCATGTTTCGAAGTACCTGCCACTGTAGAATATATTTATCATATACTACGTTTTAGAAAATGCAGAATTTTTACCTCTCTCTGGATTTAGAGGAAAAACTCTTAACTCCTCTGGTTGTTTCTTTTCAGCACAAGACATTTAATACCCAAAACTGACCAAACTCAAAACAATGCATTGATAAATGTAACTAACATTTCAAAACACATTTTTCCATGCAGGCAGGAAGTGTCTTTTTATATGTCTGCTAAACCCAGAAAGTATAAAAAACACTGACACTATAACTCCTGACATTTTTGTTTACACAGAAACACTGTTGTAAAGTTATATGTTTGCTGAATTAATCTTTTTATATTTAATTTAGTTGTGGTTGTCTCTTTCTTTCCTCCATGGAAATTATTAATGTACTTAGGTGGTTAGAAGAATCCATACCAACTTAGAGAGGCACAAATGAAACAACTGCTAAAGTCAGTCATCCCTTTGATTTCCCACAAGAAGTATATATGTGGTGAATAAATTGCTCTGCACACGTTTCCTCTCCCTAGAGCAATCCCTGAACAAAGCATTTCAGTCACTTGGTGTGGCTAAATCAAGATATCCATGAATAACAGGGAGTGATTCATGCCTTCAGTTTTTCCACATCAGCTTTAGCACTCAAGCACAAAACACTGCTGCTTCTAAGGGAGAAGCTGCATCAGGCAAAGAATAAAACAGGAGTAGCAGAACTACAGGCATTAGTCCCATGACAGCCAACACCCCCCCTTCAACAATTAGAAAATAAAACAAAGTAACATCATTAATTGGCATATAAACAAGCAGACAGAACTTGCGTTCTGCCACCAGAAGCTGTGAAGTCGTTCACTATATATACACTGTAGAAAATTCCTATAAAGTAGCCATCTCCAAAGCAAGAAAGTGCCCTCTTGAGGTCATTTCCAGCTTCCAGGGAAAATAACCACAGACAAAATCTTAAGTCAGATCTCCCTGTGGCATATCCTCCTGCAGACCATGCACTTCCTACTCCTTATCTTTCGTTCAGCAATCACAATCCAATTAAAAAAGAACCCAGGGACCTCTGAGCTCACGCTATTCACTCCTGTATGACCCATTCTAAGCACAGAGCCGGCCCTGCAAGGAGTCACACTCGCTCCCCAGGCACATCCATAATGCAAGACTGACACTGAGGAAAGTGGTGTAAGTTGCAGCTTACCCATAGTTCCACATGCACAGTTTTTTTAATACTTTGGAATTACTGGGAAGTACACTTACATCAACCTACTCCACAATTCCACTAATGCAACTTTTAAACTGTTTCATTCTCTCGTTTTTTTAACACAGCAGCATTTTCCCATTGCTAAGTATTTTTTCTTTTGGTGTTATTATGGCATTTTTAGAAACAATGTTTACTTTCCTATGGTGTTTGCCCTTCCACCTGTTTGGCGCTCTTTTTTTGTTGTTATATTCAGCAGCACTGAAAATAATTAATATCATCACCTGTAGTATCACAGTAGTCTGGAAGGAAGGCTTGCTAATTCATTAGATTCAACATAGAAAGTTCCTACACTCATGTCATCATCAACTAATGTTTTTTCTGTTACATATATTTAAAAACACTGTTGGGAACAAAGCTAGCCCTGTCACAATGTGTAGCAGGTCTAACACTGGTCTGATGTCTAAAAACGATTTAAAACCAGTAGTTTTGTACTATTTCTGCTAATACAATAATTTTCTAGCTGTGGGAATACTTTATTAATATATCTTCCTCATCAAAGTCTAAAGTTGCTTTTGCTGTTTTTTATTACAGTGAAATAGAACAGCAAAGTATTTGGCTTTCTACTACAAAAAACCAAACAAAACAACTTTATAGGCACGTCAACATCTAGAATTGTGTAAGGCTAATTACACTGTTCCAGTGTTTTCATTTATGTACAGATAACACCTAATTAAAAGTTTAGGTATTGGTAAACATCAGAGTAAACTTTTGTTGGTAAAATGTGGTACATTTTGGAGTGAAGGAATACAGTATCCTTCCCTTTGTGTTGGTTCCAAGTATCCCAATAATGAAAATACAAAACCACTTGAAGCATTAAACAGGGGGTTTTTGTTAACTTTCGTAAAAGCCCAGTTAAACAGATTTCATGTGATAAGTAATTACTGTACTAGGAAAGTTTAGTCTACTTAGCCACAGATTTCATGTCTGCAGGAATATTTGTCCACACATTCCTATGACAAGACTGACAAAATAACTACATCCCTTTTGGTGCTTTTGGCTGGGCACAAACATCAATTAGGAAAGTACATTAATTTATACATTACAAACTATTTACAGGACCCAGCTTCCAGGAAAGTTTGAAAGAAAGGAATGTAAATAATCAACACCTTCCAGAAAACATGCAGTTTTTTGAGCAGTAGCAGGCCTCCTGCTAACAGTTTACAGGTGGGAATCTCATGCTCTGTTGGCAAAAATACAGTTCTGTTCTATTTTAAAGCCACTGTTGGTTTTCTACCAATTTCTTATATTTGCCTGGTGTAGCATGTGCTGCTTGCAGTGGTTGTGACTGCATGGGACAAAAGCTGGGCAGCCACAGATCCTGGTCACACTGCAGCACTACTCCGTTGCTGGGGAACTGGGGCACGCCAGGAGGTAGTTCCTACACTGGAAGGGTTTCATGTGTGTATCTTACTAAAACCCAAGTTTAGCAGTTAGAAGAATAAAAATACAATGTCAAGTTTTAATTTTTCAAACCTAGTCACATTACTTCTATTGCTGCAAATATTACTAGATGAAGTATCTCAGTAACCATCTCTAGAAAACCATCTGCTTCTCAAAATCGCGTACTTTCAAGAATTAAAGACTTCAACATGGGAGTATCTTAAATATTTCAAGAACACATTCTCTTACAATCAGTTTGTCTTTAAAAAAGAATAATTTGCCAGTACGTTCACATTTCAGTGAAAGGGTTGAGTCTACAGCTTCTGAAACTGAACTATCTGTTCTGCCCTAGTCCACTATAAAACTCCATTTACTTTTAGGGTAGCCCACTAAATCTAACAGTGGTGATTTTTTTTTTTCCTGTCTGTGAAAAATACTTTGCGATTTCAATAGAGATAGACATTTGGTAGAGTTAGCAAATTAAACACAAAAATCAACAGCAGTAAATAGATTTTGCTCCAATACATGTCTAGTGTATTTCAGAAAGATTTAGTTGTAGAGTTGTCTGCCTCTTAGAGCACGGCAAAGTGTTCTGACAATGCAACACCACCATGTGCCAGTCTTCATATTGTTTGGAAAAATATAAAATGAACAATTAAAAAAAATTACTTTTCCACCTGGACTATTTCCTCTCTGCTGACTTGAAGGATAAACTTGTATTTGTATATGTTGTAAAAAAATAATAATAAATGGTTTAAGATGGTGACTCTTTGCTTTTGTCTTCCTGAACAGACAAAGTACTGGCAAACAGCCCCCCTGGAATTTTTAGTTTAAATTACATCTGTATTTGCAACCATATAACAACTAAACAGAACTACTCACCATCTACGGGAATAGCAGCCTAAATAGATGGAAATACATGTATTACCATCAATTATGTAGGCAGTTTTGTAATCTACATATTAAATAGTATTTTTTATATCCATTAATAGATGCGTATTCCAAAAATGCTTTTGAATTTACATTTAACTACTTGAAATTTGGTGAACTAGTCTGATTAATTACTAAAAAATATGTATTAAAATAAAAATACATTATTTATACAACTGGCTAAGAACCATAAATCAGGATAAAGGACTAAATACACTAGAGAAAAATAAATACTTTTTGATGACTTTAAGGAGGTTAAGTGACTTGAACAAAAGATTTGAAAATCCTGCAACATGTATCCTTATCACATTACTGACTACACCCCAGAACACGTTGCAGCTGCCAGACAAGGACAGCCCATCACACTCCCCTGTAGAATGGAATTCACATTAAACCAAGACTCACTTAAGCTACTTCATATGTTTTACTTACTGTTTGCAAAGCCAACATGCAGCTGAAAATGGAGTCTAAAACAACCAGGCAATAACAAATATTTGGGAATTAAGTTAAAAAAACACATTTAAATTCTTACCTTGAATTTGTCTAGTATTCTTGACAGTGATGGCTTATTGAAGACAGTGTAGTAGGGTTTCAGTCATTATGATTGTTCAGAACTGGAATTTGATAATCTCAATTTGCCAATACCAAGATTCACCAAAGGCAAAGAAAACCCCAAAAACCCACCAAATGCAAAATAATTGCAAGATAAATGTTCAAGAGACATCAGAAGAAAACCAGAAAAATGCAACTCTCTAGTTATCTTAAACATCAATGTCAGATTATATTAAAATTTCCAAATTATTTATTAATTTTTCAACATACAGGCATATATTCTGTTATAAAAATTGGAAAATATATAAACAAAAATACTATAACACATGGTTGCAATTGTTAAATTACCTGGGTTTGTACCTTTTCTAGCTGCTGATGTGACTGTTCATTGTTGCTCCCAAGCCCTGAGAACGTGGGCTCAGTGGTTAAACAGAGAGACATGAACTGTGTGAAAAACCTGCTATGCATTTTTTGGTGTGTTTCTATATTCAAAAAAAGCCTACTTGAATTTCTTTAATAATGAGTGGAAATTTCTTTCTGCATAGTTAAGAAGCCAACTGAACATGATTAATAGATTTACAAGGATGATTTCTTCAAGTGTTTAGCAAAATCCAGGGGGCTGTGAACAAGAGTCTCATTGATGTGTTGTTGAAGCTTTCTGTTTAGTTCTCCATCTATAAATGAATCAGTTTGTCGGAATGTATCCTGAAAATTACAAAATAATAGAAGTCATTGTAAAAGGACAGAATAACTAAGTGCATATAACTAAGAGCAATATATTTTCAGAACTTATTTCTCTAAAATAGAAAAAAGTGCTCTCAATGCTTTATCTGACATTACTGAGTTGCAAATTGGAGGCACTAACAAGCTACATAGGTTATAATGTTTTCAAGAAGAAAGAAAACTAATAAACACTTGTTTTAAAAACGACATTCAAAGGAGGCTGGCACCTGGAACACATCCAGTGCAGAGGATCTAAAAAGTGTTCATCAGTTTCTCCTCCTTAGCTCTTTGTTCCCTTCAAATTTACATTTTACAGCTATAAACTGACACTATTGGGGCTCAGAATCCTGCTACACATGGTATCAGACTCTGGAAATCCAGCTGTCCTGCCAACTACCCATCGTGAGGAAGGAGAGCTGGCTTTTTGTTACTGCTTTTTGAACAAACATTAGTTTGTTACAGAAACATTAGTTTGCTACAGTTTGTTACAAACAATCTGCACTGAACAACTGCAAAAGGCAATAAATGCATAAAGTAATAGCTACAACAGTTATCTTGTTACATTAAGTTATGCTGTGGGAGGTGGAACTTTCATAGAGCTTTTCTGTTTTGTTTATAGTTAGTGCTACCCTTATGCCAGTTACAAAAACTAAGACAGAAAGTACAGAAATTGGAAGGCCAAACTAAAGTGTGCTAATGCCTGGGCACTGCAGAGGGAGCCAGCAGATACAGGTTATGTTGGTGTATCATGCGGTTAAAAAAAATGACAGAGAGATGAGATGGTACCTTTCTTCTGGCTGTTACTGATGCAACAGGAGGGTTAAAGGTCATGTCTCTCATACTGTATGCCTCAAAAAGTTCTGTAGAAGGCCTATAACCAAACACACAGTGAAGGAAAAACAGCATTAGATAAATGTCTAAATAATGTATCACCAAACCAAGAGCAGCGTATTCCCCCCCTCCTATCCTTCACACCCTCTACCATGCTTGAAGAAAACTCAAGAGTCATGGGCATCATCTGGAAAAGACTGGAAGCCAACATCTGGGGAACAATGCAGTTAAAGCAAATAAAATATTCAGTTGAGGAACAGAAGAGATGAGAGACAAGAAAACTGCTCTGTTGTTTGCCAGCAGCCACTGCTTGCCCTGTACATATTTGAAAAAAAAGTGTGGCTATAGGTGACCTAGCTGATACAATCTGCCTGAATCACCAACAGTTCCTTACACAAAAGTATTATGAAAATCAAGCAGCCATGAGAGAACAGGGAAGACCATCACATGGGAGAAGCTCTAGTTAAAAGACAGTAAATGGAGGACAGGAGTCTTATGTTGAGTTTTTGCAACGGCAGGAATAAACTGGACTTCCACAAGGTCTGTGCTAGGACCTGTGCTTTTCAACACACTCAAAGATGAACTGGAAAGAAACTGAACAGAACAGAAAATAGCTGCATCAGTGTATAAATCCACAGATCACCCACATCTAATATTGCATCTAAGGCTCTAATTTCCTCATTTTGAAATACATGAATTGGTAGACGTTCAGGAACAAGCAACAAAGATGATGAAACATGTGGAACAGCTCCTGCATGGGACAGATCCCTTCAGCCAGAAGAAATGGTAGAGGGAGGAACAATATGATAGAGGTCTACCAAGTCATGCAAGGCACAGAAAGAGTGTAAAAACACAGACTGTTCATTTCTTGATGTAATGAGCTGTAGACTCATGGAATCCTGACCAAAAAATGCTGTATTTGCAAAGTCTGTGCTTTGGTTAAAGGGAAACTGAACAGCTGTGAAAAAAAATTCCACTAACAGGTACTAAACACAGAATGGTATCAGGTTCAAGAAATCCACCAAGCTGAAACCTGTCAGAACCTAGGACACTGCTCAGAGTACATCTCTTACATGCCTGCTCTGTTTCTACTTTTCCTGAGGCACCTGCTGCCAGACACTGCTGAAGACAGGATGCTGAACTAGAACCCTACTCTCAACAAGGATGGCTCTTCTTACAGTTTAACATACTGTGGAACTTAAGCTGCAACTTGGTTTCCAGTTTACACTGGACAGCCACGTTTCAGTGGTCCTGATTCATACTTGGGGCTGCTGATGCAGGTATTTTCTCCCATGGAAGGAAAGCACACTGTACTTTGACATTTTTACCCTTGTCACAGCCTGGCAAAAAGCCTCAAAATCAAAAGAGGAAAAAAAAAAAAGAAAAAAAAGAAAAACAGCCAACATTCTGTACTGGCAGAAGAACAAAGCAAGTAAGCTGGAAGAACAGAATCTTTTAATTTTATGGATAATTATTTTTAGGGATTCTTTTAATAAAGTATGAGAACAGCTACTTTTCAGAGCACTATTTTTAAAAACAGAACTCTCTGGTAACTCACCTTTGACTCAAATCAAGTGAAAGAGCTCCTGAGCCTTCAGTTGGAGCTCCAGCGATAAGGTGAGCTGCAAATTTCTGCACTGTTGGATGATAGTGTCTCTGAAAGAAAGGAAAGAAGGCAGCTGAGTGAGGGATAACAGATAATGTATTTATCTGTGGATTCTTGGCATTTATTTTAATTTCCGTAAGGAAGGTTCTGCTTTTGTTTTAGATAGAGAAACTTAGCGCCCCAAAATCAGTTTCTGGGGTTAAGTGAATGAGAACACCCAGTCATAAATTTATTCAGTAGTATGTCACGCTGTGAGCATAACTCACCAGTTAATCTTATTTCTACTCCCAGAAGACAGGAGAAAGGGTAGAGCAAGTCTTACCCGAACCCCAAACTTTAAGCCCTGACTGGAGTGACAGATCAAGGTGTCATTTGCTCCCTGGAGAAGGGCTGGACTGCAAGAGAACTTAGACTGAAAAAGCCTCTAAAGGAGACCTATAAGGTATCTTGCAGTAAGATCCAGTGTGGTACTATAATGCACAGGATGCATAACATCCTCTTCTGAGCTCATTCCTTCCCTATACAACTGATGCTTTTCCTCTTCATCTGGAATAGGCTCATGTGCATCAGATTTGATTGATATGCCTGAAGACCTTTGTTCTCTACTTGTTTAAAACACAAGCATATAGCAGCTATTTACTGCTGACTTGTACATCTCAGATCCTCAGTAACCTGCAGTAAATGTAGCTCCCAGAGCGCTGTGTTCTGAGCATTGCAATGTTCTGGTTCATGTAGTTCTGGCAGATAAACTCCACTGCCCTGAGACTCGTTGTCTAGTAAGAGGTCCATCTTTGGGAATGTCTACAACACAAAAAAAACCCAAAACCAAACAGGAATTAACATGGTTAAATTGAGTATTTATTACATGTTATTCAGTCTCAGCAGCATTTAAGGATACTTTGTTTTCTTCATCCTTGCTTAAGATGCTTCAAAATATTTTGTATATAATCAATTTATTAAAAAATTCAGCAAGCTCTAACCAGTGAGGTAAAAATTCCAACAAGTAAAACTTACCTGCATTAGTACCCTGTTTGTTGCCAGGATCCCAACACTGGAGTTTGGAAGTACATGAAGAGCAAGTGTGGAAAGTCGCTTCAGGAAAGCAAGAGCTCGTTGCTGTGAAACTTGTTTCCTCCGCTTGGCAAACATGACATCCAGGCACTGGAGCACGATCCCCATGTCATCATTGGTACGACCTCACAGGCAGAATTTCACACAGAGAGTGAGTAACCAGGTTGAGGAACAGACAGCTAAGCACTCCTCCACTGACTGTACACTGGAACCTGAGAAACAGCCTGAGAGCTAAGAGGTTCAAACACAGCAGACATATCCATCCTTTCTTGATAAAAACAGCCCAACTCTGAACAGAAAAAAAATTGCATTGTTTCTGTGCTCCTTTCTAAGAAAATACCTGTTCCATAAAAAATGTCTACATATTATAAACAGTGTTTATCCCTAACTTCACTCATTACTTCATCTCTAATAAATGGTTAAACAGTACAAAGATTTAGTCTTTTACCCATCCAGAACTGTAAAATGTTTTTTCTCAATCTTTCCTTCTTAGTGATTTATGAAGCTAACTAAAATGATGTTCATTTCAAACTTTTAAAAGTATCTTTTTTCATAAACTGATCAGCTCTTCAGAATTATTAGAAAACTTATATTAGAAGATTAGCACATCATAATTACAAAAATCAGAAACATAAACCAGATATTTAAGAAAGCAGAAACAGGTATTTTAAAAATTATATTAGAAAAATTAGACGTTTTCCTCTACTAGAGAAAGATTTAGAGAGAAAATAGATAATTTTTCAATTGCCACTGAAAGAAACAATTATAAGAAAGTAAAAAACTGAGGGCAGGATAAATGCTTATCCAAGTTCACATACTTGATACTCCCTAATGAAATTACATTATTAGAGCCTGTTATCATATATTGCAATAACACTTTTAGGTTTTGTATTGCAGTAATGCAATGTGCAACTTGAGGAAAAAGTAGATTAAAATAGACAGTAGTCTTTTCAGAACTCAGGTACCTTAAAACAACTGTAGTTTATTAACACTATATTAAGGCTCTGATAGCAAACAGCAGAATAAACATTATCTGGGTAAATACTGAAAATAAGGATTTGCTGTTACCTGCATGTAGGCTGAACAGTGTCTTGTAAAGGTGTGTATAGAATTTCATCGGGTCAATGTTAAGAACATCGCCTATTAACATAAGCCCAAATAAATACATTTGTACCATTAATTTATCAGACATTGTTAAACAAAAGTTTGTTTTGAAAGATCTCTTACCTTGACCAGAGAGTATATGAAAAGCACTGAGAATACAATGGAGACTCTCACGATAGCTTAAATCCTAAGAATACAAAATTTATTTAAGTAGCCAAAAAAACATAATTTTAAGAAAACTGTAACAAAAGTAAGCCTAACTTACCCCAGATGCAATAAGAGAATGAAGGACAATCAAGAGGTCATCAAAAAATTCCACATTTATGAGATGAGCAAACCTTGAACCAAAGAGATGTTTATTTTGAAGCTATAGATATTATCTGCAAACTCAGTTCAAAATATTTTGAATTGCCAAAATCCACACCTTAAAAGCAGAGTTAAATCAAATGCTTAACACTGTTATCTTCACATGGATGATTCAGCCCCCAGCTGCTAAGCACAGTCTTCCCTATAGAGTCATGCTAATGTACTTCAGGAAGTAATCAGATAATGGAATCACATCACACCCTGCAGGTTTTGCACCTCATCAATTCTATCATGGGAAATTTCACACCACAATGACATTCCTTCAGAAGTAGGTGAAAACTTCAGCAGAGAAAGCAAAGACTTTCAAGCAATTTGTCAGGGACAGTCTTCTCTCAGCACTTACAACTCCCTTCCAAGTCAAAAATACCTCTAGTGCTTTATGTCTTTTCTAACACACACAAAATAAAGTTGTCTTACTTTGCAAGACCTTCTAGCACGGCTGGTAAAAGTGGAGACTTCTGAGCTTTCTTCAAGATTCTGAAGTAAGTTACAAAAACAATATTCAAGGTCTCTGTGTGCTGAAGGGAAGAAAAAAATACTTAAGCATGGAAAACAGACATTTCTACTTCACTTAAACTCCACTGAAAATGCTCCTCTCTGTCCAAGTCTGCACTGAGGCCTCCCAAACCAGCCCTGACACTGCCACCTCTGCTCTTCTTATGCTGAAAAGCCCAAGCCCTGCTCTCCTGTCCCCTTACCAAGCTAAACAGCCTCACTTCCCCTCACTCCAGACTAGTCACACTCCTTCTTTGCCTAATGGCTGCTCTAAGAGGCTGGTAACAGCCATAACAGTGTCACATGTAACAGGAACACGGCACCTGGAGGACCTGTGTCAATGGCTTGAAATACCTTTTTGTGTAGGGAACAGAAGGAAATAGGAATGGCTAAACTGTGAGGGCTTGATTTACTAAAATTTAAACCTCTGGCACAGGCGAAACATTTGTAAGCTGTGAACACTATGTAGAAGCATGGAAAGATAGATGACAAGCTCGGATGGAGGGGAGACGTGACAAAAGGGCTGGAAACTGCTACTTTGCAAAAACAGGAAAATAATTGCTACATTACTTACCAATTTCAGTTTCTTTTCTTTACTTTCTGATGCTTCGGCTTCCAAGAGTTCTCGTTCCAGTTTCTCTTCGGCTTTCTTCCACTGAAAACATATAGGTAATTTTAAGACAACAGGTTACATACACATTTCCAGCCAGCCTGGACATCCAGATTCCAAAGATACCCAGAGAAAAAATTTTCTGTGCTTGGTGAGTTCCTTAAGTCACCCTGTGATGCTACAGGGTAACCAGCTTGGATATATTCCTTCCTATCAGAAACAACCAGTAAAAGGCATTATCAACATTAGAAAGAGAACAAAATCAGGAAGATAATGAAATTCCCTGTAAAACCTCATAAATTGTCAAGTAGCTGAGAGTTAACAATGGCAACAGAAGTGCAATCATTGCTAGAACAAACTGCTACATAAAGTCATTGAAGTGGAGCATGAAAAAGGACATGTCATACCTTTCTCTGCATTCTGGAAAGATTTTTTCTTTTCTCTTTGTAAGTCATGAATTTTTTCTTTGGTGCAATGTCTTCAGAATCTTTTTGTAATTCGACTTCCTTAATTCTTAAGTGAAGAAATACTTTTAATACCTATTGTAAAGTAAGATAAATAAAATTAAAGGTGATCCACAACAGAGGAATGGAGGACGTAGGAAATCCTGAATTCCACTCAGGCTTTTCTGGTCAAAGGTTCTTCCATTTACCCTCCTTCTGCTCCTTCATGTCTCTATCTCTCACCTTTGCTTCCAGTTCCTTCCCCAGCACTGTCCCTTTCTATCCATTGCTCCCTCTACCTCTCTCACTTGAAGCTTCCCTGCCTCTGTAGAAAGCTGATCTCCTCCCAGTCTCCTTCCCCTGACCCATCTCTCTCCCTCCAACCCTCTGTCTCAGTCCACTCCTCACCTGTCTGTGTTCCGACAGAGGAAATTCTGCTTGTCTGTAGCCAGCAGCCACACTAACTTAAACTTTTGGTTTTTTTGAAAAAACACTAACAGAAGAAAATTGTGTAGTAAAAAAAAAAAAGTCTTACCTCAGGTCTAACATCGTAATTTCTACCCCTCACAAGGCCAGAAATGACCTTAACAACACCGAGTGAAGCATAGCCCAACTTGTCTTGTTTGAAGAGCTTCTTAACTGCCTCAAAGCACAGTTCAGAAATCTGAAAAGTGAATTCAAACAAATCATCCTGTAAAGCCAAGTCTACCACAACAGCGAAATTATAATACTGATGGTATTAACTAATTAGAAGGTGGACACAGCCTGTAAAGGAGCACAAAGATATGACCACAGTACCTGGATATTGTGGAATAAGGCTCAGAAATAACTCTTTTTCATGCAAAACAAAACTCTTCCCTAATCAGAAAATCACTTACCATTTTTGATGTCTCATTCATGAGTGGAACAATGAGAACAATGATGTTGTTGTGGAAGTTAAAGTGGGGTAGGGCCACAAGCAGCTCACACAGACACTTCACTGCAATCTCTGCTAGGCCTTTATATGCTTTTAATGAGATGACATTGCTTTTCTTCAACTTCCTTTGTTTCCAATCTGCATAAAATATTGTTTTTAGTGATCACCTTTCAGAATGCAGGGAAGCTTCTAAATATTTACACTTTTAATGACTGCAGGCATTCTCCCACCACTTACATGAAACAGTACTTTCAGGAAAGACAGCAGTTAGCATTGAATCAGAGCAGGTTCACTGTGGTGTGGCAAATGATTTTGCATCTACCACCAAAAGTTGGAAGTATTGACTGTACCTTTAATTGTTTGTTCCAGATTTTCCAAGTAAAATTTATACTGGCTCACAAGGCCTTCTTCAAATTCTCTCAGTTTCTGAGTTTCTTTTTTAACCTGCAAACATATTACACATGAAACTTAATTTCAAGAGCTAAACTGTGAAATTAGCCAGTGCTGAAAAGAACCTAAAGTTTAAAAAACAAATTATAAGTTTTTCTTCTAGACAGACACTCCTAGAAATGTATTTTAAAAAAATATTTCAATGTATTGAAATATTCTACATATTTTTGTGCTCAGAGAGCCTTTTCCAACTAGGCTGATTTAATTTACAGGTACTGAAGTGAGATTTGTAACTAGATGTTATTTTAAAGCCATGACTCTAAATTGCACTACCTATATTCAAGAAACATTCTAAAGAACGGGTTAAAAACAAGCTCCAGCAAACAAGTTACTCTGCATTGGTTCAGCAAAACATTGAACAAATTTCACAGAAATCTGTGCCAGTTAGGTGACCATGTTGCCTAATCTGCTTTATTTCTAGTTCCTCTCAGTTCCTTTATGACACAGAACATTGTCTTATGACCAAGGGTTATGATGAAACTCAGGCAGGTTTAGTATGCTACTTTCTCATTATTTTTTTCCCCCTCCATTACCACCAGCACATCACCTACTTACTGAAGGAAGTACATAAATTAAAGGTTCAAAATAAAAACCTCTGCTCCTGAAACTGTCACAGTTTCAGAGTTTCCACAAGTACTTGTGTATTTGTCACCCTTTCCTCAAAACCATAAATTCATATTAAACAAATCAGTAATAGTATTTGGCATAAATTTAAAAAATCGGAACTTCTCACAATACTCCATAAAAGAAATGTGGTATTTCACCTTGGTAGCCTTTTCTGCTTCGGTCAGAGGACGAATTTTGTAAGAAGGTGTAATATCCTTGAATATTTCCATTAAAGACACCATGACCAGCTTCCGAACAATCACGGCCACATTAGGATCTTGTTCCATCAGCATGGCACGCAGCTCCTTCAGCTTTTTAATCTAATAAAGATAAAAGGCAGACAAAGTCAGCTGCAGATCACACAAACTGATGTAGGACAATTTATATTTCAGAAAAAGTTGGCCACAAGAAACGTGCCCCACTTTTAAATACTAGAAAGAGAAAAAAACTTAGTAGAGTTACTCAGACTCTGCTTAGCACTGTATGAAGAGCGAAGAGATGCTGGATAGTCAAACAAAATGACAGCAAATTACTAGCATATCCTGAAACACTGAGAACTATGAGATACAACCCTGAAATCAGAGCTTAAGTAAGGGTCTTGCTTAAGGAACAAGGCAAGAAATGTTTGGACAAGAAATATCACAGCCAGTATTATTCCTAAAACCACAAATATGCAGAGGGACAAATAACAACTGAACAGAGCAAACACCCAATTCAAGGCCAGGTGGGATGGGGCTTTGAGCAACCTGGTATAAGTGGGAGGTTTCCCTGCCCATGCAAGGGGGTTCGAACTAGAAGGTCTTTAAGGTCCCTTCCAACCCAAACCATTCTGTGGTTCTATGAAACTTGGTCTGGACATCTGGATCTTCACCTGACTCCAGCACCTCTGGCAGCAGTTTCACTGTTTGCCACCCCTTGAGAAGTGATAGAACACTGACCTTTTCCCTTGTTTTACTCCTGTATTTTTCTGCTTTTGCTATTGTTTAGTCATTTTAGATCTTTATTTATTGACTTACTGCACAACACAGGCACAGACAAATGCATGTTAACAATATGCTACCTACATTGTTGTCTGGCTCAGACAGAATGGCCGATGCTAAGGCAGCTATGTGCATCTTCCTCTCCTGCAGCTTTTGTCTCCTTTGAGCAGCCATTTCCTCGGGAGAGAGAACAGGCAGGAGCTCTTCATCAAAGTCTAGCACAAGATGTGAGAGTTAGAAAGGAGGGTCACTCGGAAGCCACTTGACAAATACCATATTGCAAAGTACAGTTCTAGATCCTGCATTTCCCACAAGCAACAGCACACAACAGTAACACACACAGTTCCACAGAAAAAGAAGTTTTGAGGACATTGGTAGAGCTTTTATTAACCCAGAGATTCCTTTTTGCTTCACTCTACAACCTTAATCTTTGCAAAAAGAAATGGATCAAATGGTTTTTGAATCTGCAACTGGTAGTCTCTAAGTACAATGGGAACAGATAAGCTCAACATATGATCCCAACTGTGCCAAGAAACTGCAGGGCTCTGTAATTAGCAACAAAATATTCACCCACCACTTTTTCTTTTAAAAATACAATTGTTTTATTTCTGTTTTCTGACTATTATTTTGCTACAAGTAGGTCCTTCCTCAACTTCAGATTATAGTTAGATAATAATAACCCAGGAGTAGCAGATTTACAGCTGCAACTGTTGATTGAATAGGACTCTTCACTGGATAGCAAACTGCAAATCAAAATCTGAATTTCTTGGTATCCTGATGCTTTAAGTAAAAAATGTTCAAGACAAATACAGACATTCAAAAGCCTACAGAAGTCTTTGTCCTGAACTGCATTTCAAAATGATGTCAGAGAAATCAAACTAGAAACATAGCCTATATTCTTTAACTAATACCAAGATTTCCCTTCTCAGTAGCAAAGATGACAAGAGGGATTATAAGGAATTTCATGCAAACATCAGTTCCAGGTGAAAACCAAATTAAATTTAAAGAAAGAGATTCTGAAACCTGCTGTTCCTCAGATCCTGGGATCTGTAAGATCATGACATGTAAGAAAGGAGGTTCTGAATCACTGTTACGCTTTGGGGGCAAGATGGTAATGAACATAGATCAGAAACATCCTAAACAAAAAATATTTAAATTACAAACTTCCTTAGGGAACAGCAAAGTACTCTTCAAATATGTCAGTCACTTGGGGAAAAAACAACAAACAACCAGCAAAAAGCAAACATGATGTTTTGTTACCCTCTCCTTCTTCCATTTCTTCTGCCTCCTCTTCTTCATCCTGCCCAACATTGAGAACTGCAAAAACAAGAGTATTTAGTGTCAAGCATGTGACAAACACTGTGGAATTTTAAAAGACTACATTATATACAAATTGACGACTCTACTGATTCTGGAATCTGTGTCTTACCTGGTTTTTCCATAGTTTGGGGAATAATGCCACTTTTGTCTTTGATGGGAAGCAGATGGATGACTTCTTTTTCTGGCTCAGTCTGCATACGTCTTGGCACCTTCTCATATTTCTCAATCACACTTTCATGTTTTCGTTTTTTGATGTGAACAGGCTCACTGAAAAGTACAAGGCAAACTGAATGAATTAGCCTTCTACAGCTGCTGTGAAAACAAGGGAAGTTCTGGGTCATACCAGACATCCAGATTCTGTGATTTTACATGCTCTTTGGAATTATTATAGTTGATCAGAGAAAAGCAGATTAAAAAGACAAACATTCCAGTTTAAGGGAAAATTATGAACAGACCTAAAAGCTAGTACCTGTGAAACAGGCAAAAGAGCAACTACCCTTCTATACATTTCATTGTGAACTCTACCTAACGCCTTGCTCTGGAAAACTGGCAACAATTCTTTTTGATAAATGTTTTGGTGTTGCATGTGTTTACAGACATGGCTTCCGGAACTCTCTTTTTACAGCAATTTGCAATGCAATAAATATGGAAGCACAGTGGCCCAAAGTCAAGGAATGTCCCAAATAGCCTATCCAGAAAAAAAAAACTGTATACAAATTAAAGTATTCCTTTCAGTTTGAGGAATGCTACTCATCTCACAGCCAGTGACCTAATGGGAAGGAACACTGTACAGAAATAGTATCCTGAAGGTCAAGCAGAGCAGGTGAATGGACTGATATATGTCAATACATTACTACTGAATGTACTGACAGACTAAGGAAACACTAAACTGGAACTGCAAAGAAACACCAGACTGAAAGTAACCTCCTGATATATGTATCACGTTACATATTAATTACATATTAACCACACAAAGCTGAATTAGTATGAAAAGTAGAGGTCACAACAACGCTCACTTAGAAGAAAGATCTCTGGTTAAAAAGGATGCATTTTGAGCCAAATCTTCCATTAATTTTAAGTCATCTTCATCCATCATGTCCAGTGGAAGAGCATCTTCTTCCTCTTCTTCCTGTCTGTCCACTGTTTTAGAAGACAATGTGTACAGATTTAGATTCTGTACGTATATTCAAACTTGAAAACCCAACCCTCCCTACTTTACTTCAAACTTGAGCTCACGAACCCCTGTGTGTTTTGTGTTACCCCAGAAAACTGCCCCTTTAATTTGACATTAAATAATTATTAGAACAAACACATTTCTACCATCTGCAACTGTCAGATCTCACTGCCAGAATGGCTTCATTTTATACTTTTCAAACCCCTCCCTTTCTTTCCTTTAAACAAGAACACAAATTATTTATACAGAAAAAATGAAACGTTGTTTTCTTAATACATAGTTTTTTAATACGAAGCAGCATGATACCTTCTTGCTTACAAAAATAATACTGAGTAAACACTTACCAACTTGTTTCTTCTTGCATTCTTCCAACGGAAAAGGTTTCCTAGAGATAGCATCTCGGACAGCCTCCCTTAGCTTCTTTTGTTCCTTTCGATACTTTTTAGCAGTGCTCTGCTGCTTATACTGTTTATTCTTTAATTTGTTGTCAAGCTTTATTTTACTAGTTCTCAGTAACTTGCGAAAGCTTGGAACACGTTTTGTGTTTTTTCTCTAAGAAACAAACAGAAAATTACAAGTAACTGACGTGTTCATAGCCTTTGTAAAACTTATTTTACTGTTTCTGACCTCTTAAAGTTCCTATTTCCATCAGGGTTGAAGAAAGTGTTTCTTCCAAGTGGCATCATCTGTTAGCTCCAAATTTACCCAACTGAGTTAAATTTTGGGAAGAGACACCTGCAAAGAACCTTCCGCAGAAACATTCTTTGATGATTTTTATTAAGTCCTACATCCACCACTTTTAGACACATGAACACTCAAAAGTATGCTAAACATATCATCAGGGCACAGTTCTTTGCCCCTGTGCTCCCAAGCACTGTCTCCTCTCTTCACAAGCACACAGTAGGGTTTGGAGGTTCTACTACAAGGCCACAGCCTCAGGCAAATGTTCTCCTGCAAACACACGTTTGGCTTTCTCCTGCCCCAAACTCTCCATGACCAACAGTTTCATGGAGAGGCTGCCCAGTGCAAGGCTCAGCACAACGCAGAAGCTGTGTCCATGTTACAGGTGCTAGAACTCAGGGAGCCACCACCGTCATGGGAAAGAAGACTCAGGGAAAGCCCGGATGCACAGATCAATGCAAACACACGCCGTGCCAAAACTACTGAAGGCTGCCAGAAGTGTTCAGGATGGAAATGGAGTAATCACAGCTTATCTGCTAAGGGGCATGGGAAGGCTTGGGCTGCGGAGGGAAAACAGGCCATCTTAGCAGAGTTCTGGCCATGGGATGTCCCTTTGGGAAGGGGACAGGTGGCTGGACCAGTGTAGGCCTCTTCAAATCTGGAATCTCTGCCAGTTCACCTTTATCTTCCCTTTTCAGATGTGACTATTGCGAAAGCACTGCCGAGGCAGAAGCGACAGTGACACCGGTCCCTGTGTCACACCAGCCCCGTGAGATCCCGCAGGGGCAGAGAAGGACACCCCCGCTCCCAGCTCAGGGCCTGCTCTGCCCTCACCCTGCCTCGCTCCGCACTAGAACCAACACCTGCGATTCATTGCTTCCTCCTCGCCCTCCTTCAGACGCAACCACCCGCCAGAGCCCGGGGGCGCGGCCCCGCAGGGCGGGCTGCTCAGGCACCCGCGCTCACCCCCACGCCAC
>NW_009953651.1:789706-828796 GCF_000747805.2 Chaetura pelagica | reverse complement strand
GGCAGGACGGCCCCGGCGCCATCTTTCATAGCCAATCTATACGTCTCTTATGTCCGTACTCCACCCTCCGCCCCGCACCCGCCTCCGAGCTCATCCCCGGAGGGGAAGCAGGAAGCTGAGCTCACCCGGGAGGTCCAGGCGCCGGGAGCGGGGGGCGCGGGCCCAGCAGCCCCCAGGCCTGGTTCCCCGCTGAGCAGCGCGGCTGGGAGGAGCGACAAAGAACCGCCGAGCACCGCTGCTGTAAGTTTTATTTACACAGGAACTGGTACTAGTGGTCTTAAAGGAAGGCCTGACCCTTCTATTTACAGTTATATACAGATTTATAGTTGAAAAGTAAGAAAACTGTACAAGATAACACAAAAATATAAGACAAATTGGATCCAATTAAAGTAGTGAATACATAAGTTAAGAAAAATCTGACATTTAAATTTCAAATTGTAATGTTATGAGTAGCATATATGTAGTTTTTAACCAGATAGCCATGTAAGTTACACCACACTAAATCTTTACCCCAATTACGTAGACTGCTTTTAAACACCAGACAACTGGAAGCCTCCTGCACTTAGAAGTATGTAATGGTTGATTTCCACAGAGGGACCAGTTACAAAACCCCACATGTAAGGAATTTATTTACATAAATATTAGCAAAAATGGACCAAGAGAATGCAAGTGCTCCCTACCTGCAGTGCTACCCAGTTTAAAATTTCCATCCCCTACAATCACAAGTTCTTGTACAGCATCTTTGAGAAACGTTTGAAAATATCTGCTGTGACACATACAGCACAACCTTATGTCTCACAGTTAAAAGATGTTAAAAAATTAAATATCACTAAACCAGATGCTTTTTGGATTTCAGTATTGCACACTAATAAAATATAAGTTTCAAAAATTATTCTGTGTCTGCATTATTCCGAAGTGTTAAAAATGGCTGCTCCTTTGACAACACAAAGTCTGCAGATAGCTTTGTCAATCTAGTGTTCATCAATCCATACAAGTAGTTTTTAGTTGGAAATGGCTCAACAAAATAAAGCTTCTGGTGGCTAAAACCCTTTCACAGAATACCCACTTCATTGTTAATAACCAATACACCAAAACAAATGCTTAACACCACTTGCTTTGAAAGCTGAACAGTCTGAAGCGAATAGCCTTGATCTTACCACTGTTTAAAATTCAGATGTTTTCGCTCTAACAGGTTTGGGCACAATACTTCCACAGTTCCTGAGTTAATTACATTTGCCCAGACTGAAGAATGAAGCTGCAACTTAAAGAAACAAAACACAAGAAGTAAATAAGACAATACCCCTTACCCAATTTTTAACCATCTTGCACTCAAACATACCAAACAAGCTTATTTGGTCCTCAATACTTTCAAATGGTTAATTTTGGAGGTAATATTTGTACCAAAGCATTTGGTTTGGATAGCAGTTTCAGGGCCTTAAGATTTAGCATTTCCCTCATCCCCCCAAAAAAGTGCCTTTGTGGTATTTGTAAAAAAAGTTATGTCTCAAAATTTTTGTTAAAGTACCAACAGAAGTTATTACAAATGTTTATTGCATTGAGCTGATTCTTTTAAAGTATTAAATATGAACTCCCCTGCTTCTCAGTTTCATAGGTTTTAGTATTCCGTGTGAAAACAAATCTTCCCATGACAAAAGCTAATACTGGCAAAAAGGGTGAAGATTTCATCAGTTCATTACTCCACTGAGAGCTGTGTTGGTTTTCAATCTCATTTTCACATTTTCTGTAGAGCTTTTCCACATACAAGCAATATGAAAGCTCCTTTGTCATCAAGTGGTTTTCCACATTTTCAATTAACCTCAACATAACGATTAGCTTTTCAGTGCTGGGCTATGGTTCTTGTCCCCTTCTTTGTTGTCCTTCATCAGTGAGGCAAACACCTGGAAAAGTAAATTAATTAATGAATACTAAAAGGCCAGTCTTACAAAAAAAGATCAATATTAGCTACCACAATATTAGCATGGAGATTAATTTATAGAGCAAGACACTAGAAAGCAAGTGCTGACTGCTCAGAAGTCAGACATGCTGTATCAAGTAGTCATTAAGTGCCCCATATACTCATGTGCTGACAAGTCTGATTTTACATATATATATATACACACACATATATAATCTATGTGTCTGTCTCCAAGAAACTCACCTGTGCCCATTTTTTGTTACTATTCTGCATCTGAATAGCTGCAATACAACTAAAAAGCTTTTCTGATGTAATGTCTTCTGGAAGTTTTGTTAGAAACTGTGCTATGTGAATAAAGTCCATCTGCAGGAGAATATCTTCATATAACCGAAGGATTCCTAATCCAGTCCTAAACAAAAATTCTTCTCCATCTCTACAGAAAACATCCCAGACACGACAGGCAAGATCAAGTGGTAAAGACTTGCTGTAGAGTGTAAAGATCCTACAATTGAGAAAAAAAGGAACAGTTATAACTTTAGCCTATTCCAGAAAAATGAAAATTCAACCTCCTTTAAATCTCAGTTGCATTAGCCAAGAGTGAGAAGTTATTTCCTATGTTCTTATTTCTTTCCATATTTCAAAGATCCACAAGTCTCCAGGTTTTGAAGTCAGAATGATACTCTGAAACCCATCTCTCCTCATGCTACAGGAAATCCTACATTTGAAAATCACCTCCTTGAGGAAGATCTGGCTAGAGAAGTTACATCTTCACACTCAAACAGTATAATATACAAATAAGAACTTATGCAACAAAGATCATAACTGAGTAACTTAAACTGTATGGATAATAAATGGAAAGGATTAACAGCTCTGTTCATTATTTGTTTTTCCAACTAAAGCTAAGCCCACCAATCATCTCCATAGAAGGTTACCTCCCACTAATGTACTAATGAGAATTCAGGAATTCCATTTTATAACGGCTCCTGTGATATAAAGCAACGTTCTCCGTTTCCCCATTATTCCTATTGGAAAGTGGTTCAGGAACTTCCAAACACTCCTCACTGCAGGCAACCACAACTTCTTCTACTCTCCCTTTTATAAAGGGGAGCTCTCTCTGTCTCACAGCCATCTTTGGAACATAGAATCATAGATTTGTTTTGCTTGGAAAAGACCTTTAAGATCATTAAGTCCAACCATTAACCCAGAACTGCCAAGTCTACCACTAAACCATGTCCCTAAGCACCACATCTACATGTCTTTTAAACACCTTCAGGGACAATGACTCAACCACTTCCCTGGGAAGCCTGTTCCAGTGCTTGCAAAGCCTTTTGGTGAAGAAATTTTTCCTAATATCCAATATAAGCCACCCCTGGCACAACTTCAGGATGTTTCCTCTTGTCCTATTACTTGTCACATGACAAAAGAGACCAACACCCACCATGCCACCCCTGAGGCCACTGACCAGCCCCACACTTGCCCTGGGGCAGTTCAGCCCTCACAGCTCCCCCTGTGCACAGTCACACTGTTGCATGCAGGAATAACAATCTTCTTACATGTAACTGGAAGCAGAATATTCTAGTACTTTGTAAGCAGCACTATTTCCACAACACAGATAGCCTTCTTCATCTGCCTAAACTCTCAGGACTGCATCATGCTCCTGACTCAATGCTGCTATTGTATCACCTGCTCCTGCTGACAGTTACTGTTTACTAATAAGCTGCACCTTACAGCTTAAGTTCTTCATTCCCAAATAACTCACATGACATGATGATTTTATATTATTTAATTCTACCCAATTCAATTTACTCTATTAGAAACTTCTAACCCATATAATAATCCTACATGAAGCACATCCTTATACACATGCCCTCATGAATAGACATTTCGTATTTGGCAGCTCTACACACACTTCAAGGATGCTTGCATGATTGTCTTCCATTACAGGCACATCACATAGTCTGGTACTTTCTGCTTTGGAACGTTAATTACTTCAAAATGTTCACTGTATTTCAAAGCCTATCCCTTCCCAAACCAGATCCTAACTTTCATCCTCCTCCTTCAAATTCTATATTCCTATATCCATACTTTCTTCAGTAGCTGATTATGTTCATTTCATCAAGTCACTATCAGCCATAAGACAACTAAAGTGAAGTCTCCACTCCCCTACTCCTGTCACACGTAGCTGACTCCTACTTGCAGCCACAAGACAGGGAAACACACAGGAGTCCTGTATCTGAATACATGCCACTCCTAATCCATAATCATAAAACTTGAATCCTGACAGAGTAACTTCAGTTGCTCAAAACAGTTTACCACAATTTCACAAGACCTAGAAAGCTGAGGTACACAAACACCTATTGAATGCTTTTATTTTGACACTATATTTCTATTACTGAAAATCACATAGCAAAATGGAAAGTGTTTCAACATTTGCAAGGTTAGGTTTGCTATATTCTCTAAACTCACCAGTCTATCAAGTATATGTCTGGAGTAAGACTGTATGATTTGAAATGAAGAAACAATTTGGGAAGATTTTCTTCAAAGAATACTTCAAAGGCTGCAAAGTATTTCAGCATCTGTAGAGACAGTAAAGCATCTCATAAGTAGTCATCAAAAGAATGTTTAGCTGTAAAATAACAGAAACCCCACCAAGAATCGAGGATGTCAACAGAGCATAATGTGGCTTCTTAGGATAAGTACAACAAGTGTTTCTAGAGGAAAAACAGAAGCAGTGGGATGTGTTCTATAGATTAGTGTCTGATATTTTCAGTTTGGTAACCACAGGTTAAAGTTCTCCATGATTCAATGGGATAAAAGGAAGCCATCAATAAATCAACTCTACTTCAAGTCAAAAGAATGTTATGGTTCAAAACCAGAAAACTCTGTGCATACCATGCTGTGATCCACACGGAAAAAGGCCAGCTGGCATGGCTTGTTTAGAAGGTTAGCAAAGGCAATGAAAGCATCTGCCTCTTCCAGATTGAGAATGAGCACAGCAGCAATGAAGGACATCCCTTGTACCTTCAAGTGGGAAAAGCATTGGGCAAATATAGGTGAGTAGGTTCAGTATATCGTACTTCTTTGGAAATGCAAATATTTACAGTCTGCAATATATCAAACACCATTGCATAACATTTCCAGATGAACAAATAATACAGAGAAATATTTTTTATGCATGCAGTCAATTTGATTTCAGCAAGACAGAGTGTTTCTTCAGATGCCAGTTTTAAGAGCTTGATAGAAGTTCTGGGAGGTCTCATGATCACAAGTGCTTGGGACTTGGAATGCAAGAAAGTTAAAACCACACAGACTGGGGGCTGAGCTCGTAAGAGATAACACTTTGCCTTAAGCTCATTGTTAAGCTAAAGGAAAAGCAGGCAGGGAGGAAAACCTCACATATGGGACAGTTTAGACCCTGACAGATATGTTGGAATTGAAACAAAATTCTGTTTGAGAACAGTCAATACATATATTTTCACTTGCCAAACAATATTTGTTCACACTACTTTTAAGTGGTTAGCTGCAATGCAAGTTTACATTTTTCCATGATTACTCTCAAAAAAACCCCTTCAGCTTGCAACAAAAACGAAGAGCCTTGTAGTTGTTTATTGATGATGTGAATACTCATTATACTTACAATAATTTAACTAATTTCAACTGCAATTATTATTATTCTGCTCTTTCCAGGCATTTATGCTGCCTGCTCCTCACTTGAAAGATGCACTCAGTATTTTAACCAACTAGGGAGGAAAATATTTGTATGCATCAAGAACAGTTTGGCAGCTTTGCATTTTTGTGGGATAGTTGGTTGTAGAAATAAGACACAATGTTAAATTTACTGTCATATTAACATTTTAAAAATGTATGATCAGAAATATACAAGCTGGCTGTGACTGTTGAATTATGTTTTCCTAATGAAAATGAGAAGGCCTATCCATGAAAAATTACTTGTTTGCCTTTTAAAACTCCACCCTGGGAATAAGCAAACTCAGAAACCGCAGAGTTTGTAATCTCACTTAAAAGTATGGGATGGTCTACGAAATGAGGTCACAGATAATAGAATTCAGGGCTGAAAACATATGAACATGAAAAAACAAGTAGATATTGATGCAGAGTCCCAAGGATGTCTGATTTAGAAAGGAAAATATACCCTGTGCTAAATAATGCTTTGTTGCATGGATCAGACCTAAAACTCTACAACTTCTTTTTAATCCCAGGAGCAATTAAATCTTGTGAAAGGTATTCCTAGCTAACCCCAGGAAGAAAGAAAAATAAAAATGCAACTTTTTGTTATTTAACTCTTTCTGTAAGCTGACACCATCCAGAGAGATGTCAGGTTTGGCTGGTTTGTTTGCGGGTTTTTTTATGGGTTTTGGTTAGTGGTTGTCGAGGGTTTTTTATTAACTTCACTGAACTCCATTGAAGCAATTAATCTTTGACAACCAGACACCAATAAGGAGTTTTCTGGATTTTAGGATGTGCAATAAAGTAGGGAGTATCACTGTAGAAAAAGGCAACAGTGAAACAGAACCGGCTACGTGCTCCTTGGAAGTCTGCCAGCGTTTCAGGGTTTTCCATAGATACTTTGGGTATGTCAGAACTATAAAGCTTTGTGAGCACATCCATTTAAAATTTTCCATGCAACTGAGATATTACAACCCATCCTTAATATTCTGTATATTTTCAGCTTAATTATCTCTAAGAATAACATTGTAACTACTACAAAATGAGTACGTACAAAACCTGAATTATTTTTTTAAGCATTAGTAGCATAAAGTTTAGATAACCTACTTATTCAATACACTCTAATGCATGACATCTTAAGCTTATTTGCAATGTTATAAACATTTCACAGCAAATACTTACATATCCCACATCTGGTCTGTAGCACGTATATGCTCCTAAAACACTATGCAGGAGATCATGATAAGGCCCACCCTAACACACGGGGAGCGACGAGGAGGTAAAAGAGGAGAAAGAAAAACAAAATATTTTTCAAAAATCACTTGGTAAATATAAGGAAAGAAACAAGCCAGTATTTTAAGATGCAAGGGAGCCAGTGAATTACTGTTCACATCTAGAATAATACCAGTTTTTACTCCAAGCATTACCATGTATGCTTTTGAGACGTTAAAGTAACAGACCACTAAGCTTATGAAATAATTCAGTGGGATAAGTACATAATAGAAAATGAGGATATCTGGTAGGTATCTGAGTTGTTTTTTCCTTTTTCAGAACAGAGGATGTTTAAATTCTCAGTTACACAAGTTATTGTATTACAATAGTGAATGCTATTGTATATACATGTGTATTATATCTATAGAAAAATCATAAAGCCTGATAATATGTGCTAAAACACATCAAGATTTCTATAAAAGCAGTGAGAAAATTCTCATTTTTGCATGTAATTTTAATAGGAACCACATGCAATTTTTCCAGAAGAAAAAGCCTTAAAGTCCATCAGTAAGTGTCCCAACTTTATTCTCTTTAATTAAGAGCAATTACTATTTGTTGTTTTATGTAGAAAAAAAATAATTTTACTTCTGTTGTTTTATACAAACTTCTAAAAGCTGTTCCATATTTATCCAGCTAGGTTTCTTTTCTTGTTTGTTTAACTACGTTTAAAATTGTTATAATTAAAGCTACAGAAATCTCACCTTCTGGAAAATATACAGGGATGGAAATGTGCGTGATATATCCAATTTAATTAGCTCCAGACTGGCCTCACGATCAGCAACAGATGCACCTACATCTGCAAACAAAACCAACACTTACTAAAACTGATAGATGAATTCTGCAGACCTCAGAATAAAACTGTCACAGGAACATAGATTTTTAGGATCTAAGGAAAAAAGTTACCTAGTTCTAATTCTTGGAGTGCACTTCTGCAGTGTTATACTACAAGAGCTAAAAATGTGCATTGATATACCTTTGCTACTTTGGTTATTAATAATAAGAACAGTGGGCTGGCTTGCTTTTTGACCAGAGATTAACATCCTTTAAGTTTTCCATTATTACTACATTTACCAGAACATCTGACACAATCAAATCGGACTCTTCCCCTTTCCATTCCCATGCAGAACTACCACCTTTCCAAAATAAATAAATTACCTAAGCCTTTTCCCCACACTCAGCCCACACCTCCACAAAAAAACAAACAGCCACCTCACAACCCAGGGGGCATTGCAAATGTGTTTTCTAATGATAAACATATTTATAGTCACGTACACAAACAATTTGCTTATACAAGTTTCTGATGCATCAGAGGTAGCCTAAAGACCAAAATTTACAAAGTAGCCAAGTAGTCAGAATAGCCAATGACAAAAAAGTACTTATTCCATTACAACAGTATTTTCTTTCCCCAAAAAATGGACCAACTCCAAAAAAAAAAAAGTTATTTCATAGGGTCTGGTAGTGACAGTATCACATACGACAGCATTGTAAAAAGTAACTTAACAGTACAAGGAGTTAATGTTTATAACAAGGATATATCACCATTAAAAACGCCATTGATACTATTTTTCACAAGGAGAATTATCACAGGAGACACCAATATGCCAATGACAAAACTCCATTATACATTAAAAAGTGTGCTAGCATCTCCACTTAATAAATTAGGGTGGAAAGGCCACCTGGGCAACAAAGGAACCCCAAGAGGGATCCAAAATGTGTAATATGTTGTATATTCTTCACCTTTTGGTTCCACAATAAAAAAAAAATTGAGAATAATTTTCATCTTTCCCAAAATTGTGGGATACCAACATAAGAACCATCTAAGCAGATTTAAGCAACAGCACATACTGTAATTTAGTTTTCTATTTCTTCTCTTCAGATTTAATCTAAAGTTTTCATGAGAGGTTAGTTCTGGTGTTTCAGGAATTCAGAGAAAAAGACATTAATTCAAAAGTGAACTAGCACATGCAGTATTTCAGTGCATCTTCCATTGATATTTAGTAAACACTGTTAAGCTCCTTACTCACTGACTTGTAAGAAAACAAACATTTAAGCAGGGAATGACTCAGAGCACTTTTAACAAGTATTCCTAATGCTGCAGTTGCAGCTGAACTTGTGAGACTTTCTGGATTTGGAAAAGCAAACAGGAGGCTGTCTAGCATTCAGGAGATCTCACCTTCTATGTCATTTTCACAATTTGTCTCACTGAAGCTTTTCCATCGTTCCTTAGCCCTCGACAAGAAGATTTCATAAAGTTCTGCAAGAAACAAAACAAATCCAACATCAAAAAAAGAAGAAGCAAGTAAGGAAAGGACCCATCCAAAACAAAAGCACACAAAGTACTTACTTACTCTTGGCTTTAGTTTTGTTGCTTAGTTTAATTTTAACCACTGGGGGCAGGGGAAAAAAAATCTATTAGATTGTTACAAATAACCACTGGAGTGCCACCATACAGTTTTATAGTATGCACTGTATTATACTTTCTTTTGTGGTGAACATGCAAATTACAAAAGGAAAATGGTGTCAAATGTTCAGATTTTTATTTTTGTGAATGGGTTAGGACACTTCCAGTTCATCAAAACCATTAGTTACGAAATAAAGCAATTCCCCTTTCCACCCCCTTAAGAAAGCAAAGCTACAAATTCTTGATTTTAAACACAAAATTTACTTTTTTTGTGGGGAGGGACACCTTATCACTTGTTAGAATAAGATGTTTTTGTAAGCAGTTTTTGAAACTTTTTCCATAATTCAATAATATATTATGATGCCCAATTATAAAAACACTTGTTCCTAAGGTTGTGAAATACAGTTCTTCAAGAAGCAGATATACCTTCATTTATTATTTTTTTTCATAACAAAAGCTTAAACATTTCTTTGAAAATAAACAACTTCATTCTGCATAAAAACGTGATCTGTTGAGCCATACCAGGAGTGATATTTAATTCGTTTCCCACAGCTAGACTCCAAACTTTCCCACGTACACTTGGTGGCAATCCCTGCCACCACAGCTCTCTAACTCTTCGGGTAGCACGCCTAAAAGAGGGAAGAAATAAAAGAAAAGGGTCTATGTTGTGTGTCTCATCTTCTAAAAAATGGCAAATGACAAAACAGGACAAGTAAATCAAGGTATGTTGTTTCTGTTTCCAAAGGAGAAACAAGCCAGGCCTGTCTCATGTACAGAACAGCATTTTACTTACATGCCTTCCCAGTTAGGTAGTATTTCATTGACCCAAATCACCATAGCACTAGCGATATTCTCCTCTTGCTTGAAACGCTCTCTCATGATTTTTTTCCTTTTATGTGCTTCTTTAATTTCTGTTAAGTATAACATGTTAATAATTCTGTATTAGTGTATATACTTTATCAGGTAAATAATTTTACTATTATCTAATAATTTAGGTGATGTCTGAAAGAGATCAAGTGTAAATTACAGTTGCACATGAGCTAGATGGTACTATTTTTTGATTGCAGTTGTATTTCTCAGGAAATATTTTTATTTAAGCTTTAAGTTATACAAATATACAGCAATTTAGACAAGCAGTACACAGAATGACTAAAAAGTAATCACATCATCAGCTGTTTTTCCTGCAATTAATTTCACACCACATTCTACCAACTTAGACTGACCAGCAATAATTACAGATAGCTTACTATTCAAAAGCGCAATTCTACATCCATTTTTAAATTTTTCAGATTTTACTGAAACTTCCACCTAAGGAGGATTATATATTTTCTTTTCTGGAAAGAAGCCCTAAAGCCACAAAGCTGAAAGGGAGACAAGTATTCTGCCTTCTCTTTAAAAAGGATAATTTGTAGATCCCTTTTATTAAAAAGACTAAAACAAGGGCAGAGCAGTGCTCTCTTGTCATCACTAAAAACCACAGAAATTGTTCTTGTAAAATTGTGAGATTTTTTTCTATTTAGGGATGCACTAGACATCAGGTAAGTAACGTGCCATCCCTGGAAAACAGATACAGCTGACCAGCTTCATTAAGTTATTTTTACTGAGGCTTTGTGTGTGGCAGTAGTTAGTTTAATGAATACTAGGGCACATGTACTAAAACACCATACACGACTGACCCTCCAAAGATGCAGTTAAGAGAATACAGACCACAGATCACACCTTACAAGATGTATGCAAGAGAGGAGTGAAACAAGTTGTCAAATGCCCTGGGTTTCTTACTACATCTTTCAGAGTAAGGTGCCACAGATCAATAGAGGCTGGATTATTTCAGAAGCTTGTATTTCTGACAATAGCCCAAGTAAAACATGCAGCACAGATTCTCAAAATAGCTTGCTCCCTGAATACTAGGCACATGAGTACAGAAGGCCTTTCAGCAACTATTCATAGATTGACACAGTATCAGATGCTACAGATACGTTTAATTTAAAAAACAGATCTAGTGGGAGTAGGAAGGTTCACACAGGTATAGCTGGCGGTAAAACCCTCCAGTTTTCATCAGTCTTGACACTAGAATTTATCTCAATATCCTGAATAAAATAGATCTTTAAGCAGACAGCTTTACTAGACTTTGACTCTCAGTGGCAACTGCAGCAACCCGCCTTGGGGAGGGGAGAGGGGAAGAGTACCATCCAGAAACTTCCTAGCTGATTGCATTACACAAGTAGTTTTAAAAGAAATTATCAAGTTTCTACTTAAAAATTAAGTAAAAGGTTGAACTGACTTCTGAGCGTAGTTAGGGTTCACTGTGCTGAAATAAGAAAATAATTTGATGAGTTCTGTTTTAAACTACATGTACATACATACCAGGGAATAACCAAGATATTAAAAGAGGTTGTTGTTGTTTACTGTACCTTCTAGCCTACAAGACAAATTATTTTTGCTGCACAGTTAAAAAGAATTATAGTGATTACTGGCAGTTAACGTACCTCTTTTTTTTGCCTCTGCCACCATCTCGTCATATTCTTGTCGATGACGTAAAGCCTCCTCCACTGATTTGGCAGGAAGATTTCTGAAAACAAGTTGTTCCTGAATTCAATACACACAAATGACATTCTGAACCATTTCAAAACAGGTTTTAATTTGGCTTTTATCTAAGGTGAACTTTGGGGTTGTCACACTACCAGTGTTTCAGTAACAACAGTACAAGTCTACCAGATGCTTACTGCTTCTGTTTATTACTCCTCCCATAGCTTCCTCCAAAGCAGGGTTAAGGGTTACTAGATTTGCTGAACATCTGGAATGATGCACAAATGAAGTTTGCATGAAGTGACAAAAGGGGAAAACTGATATTCTAAACAATATGTATTCCAATGCATTTCTGTACATGCATATTTAATAATTAAATACACCAGCAGATCAATACTCTATTTGTTCATATGAAATCTATGATGATGTCTTTTAAACAAAAGGTAAATGGTTTTATTTATTATAGTTAGATAGGTTTAGCAAAGGAAGAAAGGATATATCCCCATTGACATCAGAGCTACAGCTAAGGAAACTTGATGCGAGTTCATCAGATTAAAATACATTTGAATTTTAGCTGCACAGTGATCCTCTAATTGCCAAACACACTTTTGACCAAGCAAACTCATTCCAAAACAAAGCAGAAAACATTTGGTCTCAGTCTCTTACCCAATCTCTAGTCTACTTTGGTTCAAAATAAACAGAAGGCAGTTTCATCATCTTAATATTTTTTTAAAAGAAAAAAGAAGCTTTCTGCCTCCTCTTACACAAGTACTTTCTTACTAAATTTCCAGTGAAAGTGAGAGCAGAATATATTTATAAGGACACAATGTGGCGACACATTACATACTTGGATGGGACTCAAATTTGAAACAAGTGTCATTTGTAAAAACATACTTATGTTACTTTGTGAATTGTGATGTTTTGAAAGTACAGAAAAGCATCAGCAAACCAGTCAATGCACATCTTACTCTCCATCAAATAGTAAAAGAAATAAGGTATTTACAAAACCCAAAAATCATAGCCATTTATTATAGGTGTCACTATTCAAGATATTTGGCTGAACAATTAATGAGATTATATACCATTAGAGACAATCTCAAAGGAAACCCTGTATGTTGTATCTTCCATTTCCTATTTGAAATTGATTAGAGCAAACATTTAACAGTGTCATCACAAGCTTTCTCAAAGTTTAATTTGAAAGCTTTGTTCCATTCCCCCTCCTCACAGAGTGTGTTCCTAGTCAGTAGGTCTTGCTTTTTCCCTCAGATTCCTGAAGATTGTACAGCTGAAAATATAGAACAAATCATTGTTCATTTTTCCTTTCTATTTGTATTTGTACTTAGAGTTTTTGTTGCATCTTCATCTGCTGTTTCCTTGCCTTCAGATGTAGTTTTAAGGAGGAATGAAAACATAACTGGAACCAGGGCAAGGAACAGTTTCAGTGAACATTCTCCTCTTGGTAACAGCAAAGCATTTAACTGTAGTTGCCAGATACAAAATAAGCATTCAGCATTTGTGACTAGGAAGTATTGCTTGTATTTCAAAGGCAATTCTTACCTCTCCTGCTGTTACCTACATAATACTTGTCCTTTTTAAAAAGACTCTTCTGGTAAACCGAGTCCAGGTTTGCTGAAGTGACAACTGCCACTGGTATAGGAAATCTAGTTTCCAGACTGAGGGAAGGAGAAGGGAGCGCACGACATGGCAGGGAAGAAATTCATGGAAGTCTTCAGGAATTCTCCTGATTAAGGATGCCCATAACACTGCCACAGGCAGCTGTGATATACAGTAGGTAATAGACTGGTGGCCCCATTACAGCAAGACTTCATCATATAGACTGTAATATACTTAAAAGTTCTTCTGGAGCTATTTGTCAGGCTATTATTTGAAAGGGAATAATCCAACAATACTTTTGCGTAAGACCTGTGAAGCTGAGTTCCTCAGAAGTGTATCTAACAAACTCAGTCATCATCAGTTCCACAGCAGAATTGTACTTACGCTGGCCGATCCTCCAGAATCAAAGCAGTAGTTGACAGTGGTTCAAATTCAATATTTTTACGTCTTCCTGATGGAGGTGGAGGTTTATACACTCTTCCTGTCCGTGCTTCATATTCCTAAACAACATTATTGATAAAAATAAATGTCAACTTTCAGCATCACATCAAATCAGTAAGCATAATATTACTTAACACTTATTAAATCATGTAATAATTTAAGACAGCAAGGAGCTAACACGACACATTGAAATTACTTATAGCAAACAGGGCAGCTTACCAGGACTGCTAAGTAAAGCTGAATCAGAAAGCAGTTTCTAGTATCAACTCTATCTTTGATCTATTCTAGCTCAACATTATGACTGAGCATCCAAGGATCAGTTAGGAAATCTGCATAATCTTTCCAAACAAATTAGCACACAACTATATTTAAGTAGTCTGTGAAGCTGACAAAAAAACCTAAAGCCTTTAACAAAAACGTGTCTTCTCCCATTTCTTCCCTTTTGATATTAGCTGCCCTTAATAACCAGTACCCCTCGTCCTTCTGAAGCCTTAAGCAAGACCCACATTATCCAGAACTATCTACACTCTAATCAGTGACAGAATGACAATATTTAACCTTACAAGTCTGTTTCACATAATTTCTTACTCAGATGCAATCTACTTAGAAAGAAATTTCCAAGAGCCTTTAATACACAGATGACACCACTAAAGAAAGAATTCCATTCCTTTTTCCATAGAGCAACCCAACAAAACAGAAATATGAGACAGTCTTCATTTAGAAAAAGGCTAGACAGTCAGATGAAGACCTCAAATTTCACATTCCTTCTTTAATAAAATTTTACTGCCAAATTACTGGGAAACTCATTCTTACGATCCAGCAAATCTTAAAAGGTTATCTGTGAGAAGACTTCCAACTTATTCCTAAACCAAGTTAGCTTGTGGGTTCACACTCTCCTTAGGAATGAACACTAGTTCCTCTCCAAGTCTTCCATGTGCTGGAATTCAAATACAGAATAGTAGGAGTTGAAAACAAAACATTTTTTTAAAAAGAAATTCAAAGTACTTCAGTAATGTACTCTCACAGATCGCATAGCTCTATTCTCAAGTACAGCCATTGGAGGTGTAACTTGTACAAGCTTTTTTTTAATCTAAAGACAGTTTGTTCTTATACAGTTATTAAAGCAACAGATGTACAAGTATATTCACCGTAATTCTTACATTAACAAGTGTCTTATGTTTAAGTGACCGATTTTTTTTTAATTAAGTATCTGCCCAATCAAATATAATCTTCTCTAGAAAGCACTCCCAAATCAATCTCTCACCTATTACACAGCTTCTTGTACACATTAGCTCCCCCAGGAAGAAACAGAGGGCTTTAGACATTCAGTGTCCACTGACAGCATGACAGAAACAGAGCTGACAACTTTACAGCTATTATATAGCTTAAAAGTTCAGTATACAGTTGAAGTCCATAAAGTTAAACAGGAAAAGACCTCTTACAACAGTGCAGTCTCACATTTCAAGAGAAGGCACAAAGTGCGTAACACTAGCACTTCAAACCACCTAACACTAAGGTGGCTTAAAGTCTTCTGCTCAACAGCATCCTTACCCTATCCATTTTAATGGTCTGTAACAAAATTTCTGTTCTTCCACATTGGTCATAACACACAAAATGATCCAAAAAGTCAACCTCAGTGAAGTCATATTAATCTCATCTCAAGAGGAAGTTATCACAAAATCATTGAGGCTGGAAGGAACATCTGGAGATACACACCTTGTAAAGTTTAAGAGAGCAAGGAACTATTTGCTATCATCACTGATAAATACATTCACAAGCACAAGAAAAAGCAGAAAACAAACATTCACTGTATGAATGAATATACATGTTCTTAAGCCTAGAAGTATTTCATTCCACCAAAAGTCACAGAGACGTTATAGGCACTCCTGCCATGCTTTACACCTTGGACTAGCCCAGCATATTATTTAGTTAGGAATGCATCTTGTGATAGCATCCACAGGTCAGCATCCAGACAGCAATGCCATTTCTCATACTCTTGGTAGAAGTTCCAATTTACTTTCTCACTTAGTATTTTCTAACAGGAGTCAGAGAATCAAGTTTACTTAATGGCTAGAGATGAGGCAGCTCCAACAGTACCAACCTTTTCAACATTCCTACAGACCTAATTTGTATGCAAGTTAAATAAAAACCACTGCAAGATGGACATTAGAAATTAATCCACTCTCACTTTTTTGTTACATGTAACACATTTGAATGGTGCAAGGGCTTCTGGCTATCATACATGCTAACAACTATTTCCAAAGTGACAGAGGAAAAAATCAACAAGGGATTTCCACAAAAGGCAGAACTCATCACCCAACTGTGTTTCTGGAAGTAAGTACACTTTACAAGCAGCTGTTTTTTGCAAGAAAAGAACACATGAACAGAGGGAAAACTCTTAAAGTGTTACTAGAAGAGCTAAAGCAGAGACCAAAATAGCTTCAGGCTCTGTCATGGCTGCAAATTTCCCAAGATGAAGTGTATGACAAAGTATCAGAACTTCCCTATGGAAGATGCTTCTTTCTCAATAAGAGCTTGTGCTCTACGAAGACTGGATCCCAGAATCATCAGACATGCATGGAACCCTGTGCAACTAAAATATTTTTTTCTGGAATATTTTGTATTACTAGACATAAATAATCCAATAGCCTTAACCATTTATACAAAATAAAAAATTCTTGGCACAGGAGAAAAACCTGACAAAAGCTGACACAGAATTTCACTTCTAAAGATATGAGCTAATACTCTTCCATAACTAGGTAAAGACACAATTGAAAGTCAAATATCTTGTAAAATGCTTAACATACAAGTCATATGCCAGAGGACAGAACAATTGAGAGCTAATATTTAAGACTATGTAAGACCTGTTTAGGTAAAACAATAATTTTGGAAGTCATATCTATTGTTCCAGTACCTAATGGAATATTGTTTAAAAATTATTTATTGCAGCATATCTGGTATTTATTAAAAGCTATGGAACATTTCACAATCCCAAAATAAATAAAAATTTATTTCCACTTCGACAGAAAAAAATAGTTATCTCCTTATTAAGGCTGGAACTGCATCCTCTCATCTCCTGTCAATAATTAACTTGTTAAGAGGCTAAAAGCATGTTTTTCCTGAAAAACACTGTGGCAATAAAATAACTTTGATATGCAGAGGAACTTGCATTTCTGTTACTTATTCCTACAGAAATACAGATAAGCTTAAGAACCTACAGACAGGTAAATGGGATTTGTAAAGGAAGTCTTTTGCTTCTAAATTGCCTTTGTGCATAAGAAGATAAAGGTATTCCAAACTGTATCATCTTTTAAAAACACACAGCAAAGAAAACCAAAAGAAAACCCTGGTGTTTTAAACAAAAATAACAGACTTGCACAGGTCTCCACTGCCTGAAGTGTTTTCATTCATATACAGAAAACCTACAAAACTGAAGTTTCTTCTCTCCTTCCTCAGAAGAACCATATAGGGCAGCTAGACCATTCAGAACTATGTTAGATATCTCTAAAACAGTTCTGGCTTGCACTGTGTGACATATGCATGACTGCCCATAGCTGCTTCTTCCAGCATCTAAGCAAACAAACTTGCAGAAAGGAAAGCCAGCTGCAACACAGCATTCCAAAAGCATTAGTTGACCTTAACTAGGGTATACTTGTGGGAATAAAGTATTCAGCTAAGCATGCACTTGATTCAATTTTAGAAGACAAACTCGCATCTACAGTTCCTGAGCTATAGAGCTCAGAGGAATAAATACAAACCACGAAACTTAACATGCATCTTGCTGGGAGAAGTTTTGATCTATTTAGGATCCAACAACAAAAGATGAACTCCTGGAAATAAGTGATAAAAGGCTTAGATTACAAGGACTGTGAGAGCCTTCACAGTCCTGAAAGTACCAAATTAAACAAGCACCTCAGATCCAATTATGTTTTAGGTATGCAGGAGGAGAAAGTGACCTAATGGGCAACACTGAATTAACTTTCACTTTCTTAAGCATTGCTTCTATCTAAACTAGATGTCAAGGCACCTCACAAAGCATGCACCCTGTGTATAATGGTTTCTTTTAGCATGATTTACTCTCCCAGAATTCTAAGCCTGATATGATACTGCACCAGGTTTTATTCAATCAATCATTACTTATGTTGAGGAAACAATAGGGATTGCCATACATTCTGCATGCAGTTTTAAATCTCTTCCCTCTACACACACTCAACTCTGTGGAGCAGAGAGGCCTCTAAAAACATCTATATGATTATTTCCACAATGTTGTACAGCTAAAAAGATTATTTCCCTTCATTTCAAGTAGAGTCGATCATCTGAGAATGCAAGCATTAATAGACTCATTCAGGAGGGCACCCATCTATATGACCTTAATAAAACTAATAAAAAAATTAATATAAGAAGAATTTCCGCTAATGTATAAGGGTTAGTACTGGATACAAGGCAACTATAAACAAAGAAGTGCTTATAGCAAGATGAGATGTCACTGAAAAATTCTGTGATTCACAAACGAAACATTTTCCCAGAACTTAGAATGCCAGATGCTATCAGAACAGACAGGACAGTACATTCTTTTGCAGCTTGCAGACGATACAGGAAGAACCCACATTTTAGGAGGAGGAAAATACAAATCTCCACATGTTACAAGAAAACAACCAGACAATAAAGAGTTTCTAGGTCAACCTTCCAAACTAATGCCATCCATCTTCAATTGTTCATTTACTTCCCCCCCACCTCAGTTGGATATTTAACAAGCTGCATCAAGTTTCATCTTTTGTTGTTTACAAAAAAGCATGAAGCCAGGGGCTTCTGGGCCCACCAAAAAGCTGAGAATAGCTGGACCAGGTAACACAAACCACAGGCATCAACTAGCAGTTACATTACTGCTCTGTTTCACAAAGCCCGAGTAACAGATTCACAGAACTAAAATGCCAACTTGTACTATTCCTGTTTAGCACAGTGTGGGGCTGCATTAAAAGTTTTCAAAGTAACAGGCACGTGTATTGGACCAGTTTCAAAAGGATACCAGTTGCAGCAATTAGAAGATGTAACAGCATATAAGAGGTTTCAATAGCCACACTTTTCTAGGTTTCCAATCTCATATTGGAAATATCCGGAGTTCTGAAGTGACGCTTTTAATAGACTCAGTGACAGGGAAAATAAAAGATTCTAGGATATCAGTTTCCAAAGCTCACACGAAGTGTTAAAAAATATTACAAATTAACGTTTTAACAATTTTACCATTGAGAAAGGGGACACAGCAAACATAGCAAGTAAACTACTATCGAACTCTAGCATTACCTATTTCCTGCTATTCAAGAACATGCAATACAAACAATAATAATAATAATAAAATCACTAAGTTGTTAGTTGAATTCACAGGTGAAGTTTTAATTTTTTTATTTTACTAATGGTAGCTAATGAGTTGATGGTTAGTGCCATAAAATATTCATGCTACTGTGAAAATGTGATGTTTGTTCTATTTTAATGCGTGCTACATAGTCCCATGCATGGCATTGAATACAACTAGAAAAGATATATATTAAATTTCATACCCCTGTGTTTAATAGACTGAGGGAAGATATTGATGCAAGACTGCCAGAACTGTCATCCTAATGAGAAAAACAGAAGCAAAGCCTTAGTGAATAAACAAAGGAAAAGACCATTAAATATAGCAACATGAAAGCCAAAATTTTAATTCAGATGTAGAGTATTTACACTCTGTGATTGAAGAAACACAGATGTGGCTGTTCCTCCTTCTCCAGCCTTAAATATACAAAAACACAAAGACTTCCCACTTGTGCAAGATGTGTATAGACCTCTAATGGGACTATTTTTCTGTTTTAATTCAAGTTTTATAATTTCTACAATCAGCACCCTGCTGGAAGGAAGATCTTTTTCCATGGCATGTCTCAAGTGCATGACAAAAGGCATTCCCCGAGATACCATCTCTCCCTAGTCCACATCACCTGCAAAAAAGTTGCTCTTATTTAAACAGTAGCTTTGGAAGATAACTGTTAAAAATTAAAGAAAACATTTTCTACATGCCCACACAAGATAACAGAAACTGTTTGCACTGAAAATGAACCTTGAAGACCCGGCTTTCATTCAGCTCATCCTAGATTGCATCCAACACACAACCAGTTCTTCACCAATAAGCTAGTTAACTTTAAAGCTTAAAATGAACATTCCAGAATAGTATTTGCACTATGAATGGAAATGAAACATAACTGGACTTGAATAAGCATTCGACAAGCAATGCAACACTAGGGAACTTTAAAATGGAACTCCCACATTAACTTTTTGAGTTTCTCTATTTAACATGAAAGGGTAGAAAATGTTCAATAGTGCAGTGACTTAGAGCAGTCCTTAAGTCCCCTGTCTTTCCCCTCCACACTCCCCACCGTGTTATAGTTAGTATTTCTAAATTGAAAGCTCAAAAGTGGGCTAGACCTATACCTCACTGGTGAGCTGATGGGAACTAAGATACATTTGTAAGGCTTTGAGAAACAGCCACTTAAATGAAAAGATTGTAAGCAGCCATTTGAAGCCCCTCATACTACACTGGAGCAAAACAATCAGGTAAACATGCCTGACTACAAGAGGCCCTGTACCACCACTGCTCGGCAGGTTTCCATGCAAAAATCAAAGCTGGTTTTCTAATGAAAAAGTCAAGCTTAAAGACAGTGGCGGGGGGGGGGAGGGAAGGCACAGTCATTGCTTTTAAGCACCTTGGAGAAAAAAAAAAAGCTTTATAACATGCCTTCAAGATTGTTTCTGAACATACCTACACTTTTCTTGTACCATGCATTCCCCACACTATTAAAAAGCTCTTAAAGGCTTCATTCTCCCTCATCATCTTCTTTTCCCCTTTCCAGTACTTAAGTACCATGCTATCTTCAGATTAATAAGTCTTATATTATAAAAAAAACAAAAAAACAAAAAAACCAAAAAAAACCAACTAAGCCCCACAAAAACCCCCTTTAAAAAAAGTATATGAAAGACAGCAACTTTATCACCTGAATCTTTTTGGTAAATCCTAACCTTTCAGAATTTGATGCAGCCTGCCTAGATGATGATTGTGCTATTGCAGCACCTCAAACTCAGTGTAAGTTTCTGAACATGCAAAAGCTCACTACTTATTAAAAAAAAAAAAAAGAATTGTACATGTTCCATCCTTTGCTAAAGCAATATAAAGACCCAACAGAGTGGGAAGCATCCCAATAAAAAGAGGATCCAAAAGACCAAGAAAAAAACCTAGTGTCCCACCAAATCAAAGTAAAGGAAGTTCTATCATTTTTATTACCTTGAGATTTTTTTATGTATTGTTTTCCCAAAACCCAGCAACTTCCAAGGACAGAAATGAAAATACGTTCAGTGCTTATGCTTTCTTTTTCAAGCTTGAGGAAGAGTAAGTTACTTTCAATACTTGACCTCAGAGACTTTTTTTATTTAAAAAAAGGCAATCGGAAAAATTCACAACAGCACAGTCATCACTGCTGCAGTGTTTTCAAAATACTAGTCTCACACTCGCTGTCGAGTACTCCCCTAAAGATGCGTTTGTGCCATCAACACAGCACTGACACCACAAGAAGTTTTCCTAGTCAAAGTAGCTGGTTAAACCCTGCTGCTAGAAGCTGAACTGTATTTTACATCCTTTATGTAAACAAAAGAAGAGGCATTTGTGCCACTAAGGTCCTTCCAGTTTCATTGACCATTTTACTGACAATATAACAACTGTAAAAGTCTAAAATGCTGGCAAAACGCTGTTGAAAGACCTCAACATAACACTTCATTGCCATAACACTAGCATAGTTTTTTGCTGACTACATGTGTTACTTGTGAAAATGACACATCTTGAAAATCTGACCACTACAGTGTCTACAGAGAAAATCATCAGAGCCTTCTCATTGCTGCTAGCAGACAAATGGCTATCCAGGTGTTAAATGTCCTTTGCAAGACTCAATAACCAAGTTACTGTCTGCCCTGGTTTCAAAGCATTTTGTTATCCACATATTTCTACCTGTATCTGCTAAAAAGGAACATCTTGCCTCTCTATTCTCTCCAACAGTTGTGCAAGACGAGCCAATGTAACTTCTACCTAGGTAACTGTCTGCTTAAGAAACACTCTGATGAAAAGCACCTAGCATTATATTTACCTACTTCTTCTAGATATTCAGATCCTTATATTTGTTGACAAACTTGCCATATACACTTTTTAAGCATTAGGTGTTTCATGCATTGTTAACTGAAACAACAAAGATTGGAGGGAAGAGTTAATATTGCAAGTTAGAACATCTGAGTAGTATGAAAAACTATTCAAAATGCATCTGTTCCTCTGAAGAGGAATCTCTAACAACTCTTGCCTCTGGGAGAGGCCACGGGAGTTGTGCTGTTCAATGAACATAATTTCTCTGTTAGATTTCAGACTGGAGACAATGACATCAGACAAACATGCAAGGCTTTATAGCCCTTAACTAAGGGTTTGTTTTGCTATTTAAGATTTCAGAGCCATCCAAAAATAATATTTTCAGAGTTTAGTTGTAGGACGGTGATCAAGTAATGAAAAACAGAGTTAGCATTTAACAGACTCTAAAATTTAATACCTTTCATTTTGTATACAAGGTGACAAATGTTGGAAAACATGGCTTTACTTCTGAATAAGCAATCATTTCTAAATATCTGCAAGCTTTTCATGGTGTGTCAGACTTAAATAGAAATAAGTGGTTTTTTCCCCACCCTTATTTAAGACTGTCACTAACAGTACTTCGTTAAAACTGCTCATAAAGTGAATTTGGTGTATGTTTTACTTTATTTTGCGAAGTACATTTCCATATTCTGAGCTTACTTCAATTTGGGTATATTAAGAAAAAGAAATTAATAGAAAGTATTTAAGACTGCTTTAATAAAAAGCAAGAGGAAAATGTAATGACTTGATATTCAAAATCATCCTTACCAGAGATTAAAAGCTCTTTTCTTTAACCATACAAACAAAAAAAAAATGAAATTAAGATTGCATTTTCAAACAGAACTTACACTTCAGTCAATGCAAACCAAAATGTTACACATCAGTACACAAGTCAGTTGCTGCTCTAAATGTTTCTATATTATTACAGCACTCTAATTAAAAGCAGATTTTGGTACAGAATTAAAAGAATGTACCAGACTAATCATTAATGGCCACATAGCTCTTATAGTAGCCAGTTTCATTAGCTGCAGTTCATGAAAAAAAACACACTTTCTAAAACCATCAAAAGCATTTGCAGTCCTAAAGAGCTACTATTTTCCCTTTTTAAAAAACAGCGAAGGAAGGAAGCCCAGAGGAGGGAGACGTCCAGCAAAAGAGTTGGCCCCAATCACATCCTGCTTGGGCAGCTCTAAATCCAAGAGCAGCCGAGCCTGCCAGCAGCTGCGAGAGGGGAGATGCAGCTGCCAAGAACTTTCAACCTCTGACCCAGTTCCAGCTAGAGCATCTCACCCAAAGCAGGCTGATGGCAGCACAGCTGCTGGGGGCTCTGCCATCTCCCCAGCCAGGCAAACCCTCCAGGCTGCTTTTCCACAAAAAGTACTTATCTTCTTTTACATACGCTAAGAAAGTTGCAAATAAATTATTTAGAGTTATATTCACTGGACAGTGTCTGAAGGCAGAGCTGGATAGCATCATTGTCTGGAAAACATCTGAAAGGTTTCCAATTAAGTTTCCAACTTCTCTTGGAAGTTATCTAAGATTTCAGAATCACTACCTGACTTCTCTGCAAAGGCATATATAGCAATGCCTAGTTGACAGACCGTGACTGGGAGCCACATGCATTAATTTAAATGCAATTATCAATTTACTACCTCATCCTTAACAAAGCAAACGTAATGCGAGCTCTACCACTTTTGACTACAGATCTACAACAATGCTGTTTTCATTTTTGTTTTACTAGCAGGAAAGTGCTTTAAGCTTCACAATATTACCATAAAGCTTTGATAGAAGTATTATCCTTAGTCAAAAGACTTCCTTCTCCTATTAATTACTAAGTTTTTCCTGTTGTGAGTTAATTTTTCATGCAAAAGGGTTTTTTAAGATCTCATCCTTCATCTGAAGGATGCTGACTCAGTATTACTGTTTCCTTAATCAAGGGTTTATTGCACCCTCCCAAAGCTGGCCACTGGCATCAGTAAAGTCACAGAATTTTGTGTTCAACCATGGAGAACAATTTGCTGAGATTTGTTGCTATTAATAAACTACCTTAAACTCTCTCACAGGCAGCTTGCCTACAGCTTAAGCCCATTCTACTTGCAGTCTTACACCTAGAGCCTCATTTTACAAAAGCTGGTGAACAGCAAGTAGCCATTGTTCTGACAAAATATGGTTTAAAAAATAGGAAAAAAAAAAGTGAGTTATATGTTTCAGATCACACTTGATCCCTTGACTTGAATTTAGAAAGTCAACATGGAAGTTTGTAGAGACACTCCATGTAGGATATGAAGTATTTGCACAGAATTACTTGTGAACAGAACACATTAAGCTTTAATCGTATTTCTATCAACTTCTTAAAGGCTCATAACTGCATTCTTGCCCATATTCCTTTCACTCATGTCTGGCACAGTGAGGAATTTAGTCTAGTGACTTTAGTCAGCCATTCAAAAGTGAAGATACTATTTTTCACTGAACCGAGTGTTGGTGCCTATGATCACTGTCATCTACCATCAGCTTCACAAATTTGAAAGTTTTTGAGAAAATAAATCATTGGCTTTTCTTCAAAGGCATATGCACAAGGATCTATACTGTAAATTTTAAACACAGACACAAGACATGTTATATATGTTAAATATGGAAACATTAGGGTCACCTCTCAATTTAAGAAACATTTTCTCAGATAGATGTAACTCTTGCTATACTGTTAACCTGGATCCCCCTTTGACAACTGTGTATCTTAGTTCAAGATGTGTTATCTAAAGACTACATAGGCTTTAGCTAAATTAGAAGCTAAAAATATTAGCTATTACTGACATATTATTCAACATTATATAAATCCAATAGTGACCCTAATCTGGCAACCATTATAACACAAACCACATGACTAGTGGCTAGGACCAACTCAATCATGTTTAAAGACAAGACATGAGGGTAATTTTAGTAGACTAATACCAACTTTGAAGAAAAACTGAACATACAAGCATGACTATGATTTTATTGCACAAACCAGGCAACTGAACTTCATGAAGGAAGCCTAGAGTACTTCACAGTCACTTTAAAACTAAAAAAATGTAGCATACCACATTAAATAAGGCAATATTTAATGGTAAGTATTAATACAAGTGCCAATGTTTTGACCTAAATAACTTAAATGTTTTTGAACATGTACCACCTTTTTATAAGCACTGAGATGTACTGAAGAATGTACTAGATAATCATAACTCCAGCTCCTTTTCAGTAACAACCATTCTTTAGACAAAGCCTCAAAGAGGCTTCCTAGAGGATTCTATGTACAGGAACTATGTGGAGATAACAGCACAGAACTGTGATACTGATGTATTAAGTTTTACAAGTTCTGTACCTAGAGTTGTGTGAAGTTTACTTACCTGCTGGATAATTTTGGAATCTTTTGGAAGGTTTTCCCTGGGTGGGACTTTTCCAAACAACTTCCAACCAGGAGCACTTTGGACAGCAGGCTTGAGTTCCTTTGTCCTTTTAGTGAAAAAGTTTCTGAAAAGAGAGGAGGGTTTTCTTTTTGTTTATTATAAGCATATAAACAAATTATATTTGTACCCACTTATCTTTTGTTAAAGTTAATCCCTGCAGAGATTTACTGCTCAGCAAATGCACATTTTATTTTTAATAAAAAATAGCTTTTTTATTTTAAAATAATTAATGTGAAGTGGAGCAGCTTTCATTACAGATGCTTCAACGCTAATATTTATACTTCACACTCAGGTTTCCCTCTGAATTCTAAATTACTTTATGCAATATCAGAGCTCTTTTAGTAATACCAAACACTTTCCTAAATATAAGCTAGCAGCATGCAATAGCTCTCAGACTTTGAGGTTTGTTTTAGCATACCTAATGGAGCTATTTGGAGACTGAAAATAAAACAGCTGGAAATCACTGGGTAACTTACAGATTTAAGAAAGAAATTGTGGACTATTACTTCTACTAACATTTTTTTTGCAATTTTCACACCTCCAACTTTCATAACATGGACTAGAAAGTCAAGGAACATGCACACAGCTTCAGTTTAGCAGATAACCTTTGCCAGTGCCTAAAGCAATTACACTCAAACAGGCAGATGACTGCATTGCTCTATTACTTCTTAGAAAGCCAACCATCACAAGATCATATTAGCAAGCATTTGTCTAGATACAGGGCTGTGCTATTTGACTTCAATCACAAGCTCCCACAGAGCATGCTATGTAAAAGTGCTTTGAAAATGAGTGCATTTATTTTTAATATTGGGAAGTTACCTTCCAGAAACTTATGAAAAACACAGATTCAAAGTTCAGTAGTCTTCAAGGTTATTTCTCAGGCACCTCTGAGCAAACAGAATACAAAGCATTTTTATTGGAAGATGTTTTCGTGCAGTGCTAAGTAGCTAACCTTGTACTTTCACACACTTTCTGGGGGAAAGAGATCCCCAGATTTATTCCTCACTTACAGCATTTAATGTATTTTAAAATAAATTTCTTCTCAAGGCGAATGCATTCACATTTGTGTACAGAAAACAGTCTCTTGGCTTTGCCCAGATTGAAGTAGCATGCTTTAACAACTTGAATCTAGCTGAAAAGTGCACAGTTGTGTGGCAACTCGTCATGGTTTGACTCAGGATTGGCAACTAAACCAGAGGCAATAACGCTCATGATCCCCTCCCATGCCCACCCAGATGGGGAAAGGAGAGAGATAATAAAGAGAGAGACTTTCCGGATTGAAAACTAGACAGCTTTAAATACTAGTGATGAAAGAAAATATGTACAAATATATACAAGTATGTACAGGAATGTGCAAAATCCTATTGCCTCACCCAACCCCCAGCAACTCCCAGGACACTCTCCTGAGCTGTGAGCAGTTCTGAAATGTCCCAGAGCACTTCCAGAGATAGTGGCAGAGCAGACAGGAGAGTTATGAGGGTCAGGAATGCATGGGCCTAGGGATCAATGGTGATGGATACGGAGTCCTCCTTGGACATCAGCCATGGATGGAAGAGAAAGGGAGGAAGAAGGGGCTTGAATTCTGTGATCCCTGAACTATATATGGTGTGGAATACTCTCTGGCCAACTTTTCTGTCTAGTCTGCTCCTCCCTGCAGGAGGTTTGTAGATACAACTCTTCTGCTTCTTCAGTATCTGAGGCTGCAGATTCAAAAAGCAGAGCAAAGTGTCCTTGGTGTCTTGGCAGTTAGAAACATTCAGGCATTATCAGTCCACTAGCTGGAAAACTTGCTGTGCTACTTAAAAAAAGAGTACACTGAAAGGGGTGGGAGAAATCAGTAAAAAGAAAATTGGCTTCATCCTGGCTTAAAGAAGGACAACTCTAGTGCTGGAGTTGCAATTTTTGAGCATAGTTTTACAGATACAAACTGTAACTCTTTGTATGGCTTTCAAAAACAAAGTATCTTCTCAGTTCTCAAAATGTTTTTTGTTATTTGGGAAACAAGCAAATGCCTGTCACAAAAATCCCTTCTGTGCAAGTCTGCGTGGACTCTACAGATACCTGTAGTTGAAGATCTAGCCACCAGAAAACAGCAAGCTGCAGAGTATAAGTAGATGCTGATGAAATGTTAGAAGTCTCCCAAGAACTGCTAAGCCCAAGACTAGCAGTCCTGTGGAATGCAGAACTGAGAAACTCAGAATACCAAGACCCTGCTGGGTCTGAAGCCACCAGTACACACTAGCATCAACACCAGTTTGTTAAAAAAAGAAGACTACATTCAAGAGAACAGCAGCTGCTAGAGGTAGCCAAGGGGTAGGGGACTATGTACACACCTGATGAAAGAGAGAGCGCACCGAGACATTTTTTCAAACACTCATGTAGAAGCTGTTGTTGCATCGGTACATACCTCCACTTCTGTGGAGGTCTCCCAGCTGATGTTCCAACCCCATAAGTAAACACGTTTGGGAATAATTGCTTGCACTGTATGAATAGTTACCTGCCATTAATGGAATCAAGCTGTCACTATTAATATTAGCTTAATTAATATAAGGTGTTCTAGTAAGCATTAGTTTTGATTCACATGTCCTGTAACTCGTCTCCATCAGGGGAACTTGCAGTGTCTTAGTCCATCCCTGTGGGACACCAAACTAGTGGCTTCTGACACATGGGCTGGAAGGCAGGGCTGATGAGAAGGGTATACCATGGTATTAGCATATTTAAAAAACACTGTTCTCAGTCAACCTCAGACTGCAAACCACTAGTGAAAGGAGGAGGCACATCCATAAAAGAATATGAAAAAGTATGCTTACATAAAAAGGGAAGGCTCATTTCCCAAGTAAGGGACACCTTTCACAGTAATTTACCTTGTCTTCAGGAGAAAAGGTGTTCAAAGATTCATCAAGCAAACAAGACAAAGTATCCTGAAGACCAATAAATACTAAATACTACACAATAGCCTTGACCTTTAAACTGCAACTATTGAAGTGGCTGTATTTGAAAATTAATTGTAGATTTTTTTTTATTTATTCCCCCCCCCCCCAAAAATATGTTCTGTAGTACCTTTTCTGAAATACCAAATAGCTCAAGCATCCAGACTTCACAGATAACAATAACCCTGTGGTCTCTGCACACACTACAAATAACCACCAGAATTACCTGGTGGTTCAGGCTCCATTGCTTGTAGCATTTGTGCAAGCTAAAAAGATGCATGCCTTTAACATTTATGGCAATCTGTCACTGTATCAAAGCTGTTTTATGATTAACCAGGAAGCTGGCAGATTTAAAAAGGAAAAGACAAAGAAGGTTTAATTACTATTTCTGTACAAAGGATTTAGGCATGCTTATGTGTCTTATATGATTTAATTTTTTACTAGGTTTTTTTTTAAACAAATGTAACATGAAACAAAATGTCCAGAACATAGCCCCCACCATAATAATCTCAGGATTTTTTTTAACTATTATTCACTGCACTCAATAAGACAAAGGCCTGTTTCACTTTTTATGAATGCACAAGTGAAAATACACAATTTACTTTGAGTAGATATTAATTTAAGTCAGTTGCTTGTGAAGGCAAAAATAACATTAGAATAAACCTCACACAGTAATTCTAATCCAAAAGAAATTAACCAGAGGTTTACAAATAAGCTTTCCTGACAATGGAAAGACAGTCTTAACACATTGTTTTGGCAGTCACTAGTATCACATCTGATGTGTTGTTGACAACAGTAAAGCCTTACAAAAGCTCTGTTAAGGAACATCATCAACGAATGCTTACAAGATGCACTGAACTGCAGAAAGTGTAATAGATTAGATATATTTGTTGCTGCTTGGAATATTCACAAATTTCATTGATTCACAGGAAAAGTCATCCATTGAGCTAACTATAAAATCAATAACATTTTGGTACAAAATCTCAAAATTTGTTTGAAAACTTCAAAATTCCTTTAAAAAAAAGCTTACACTTTGGAACTGAATCATGCATTGGAACTGAAAGGACCTGTGGGATATAAATATTAGACAAGTTCATTGAATTAAGCTCTGGTTTACCAAAGCCCAGTGGAAAACTTGCAGTGGAAAACTTTTTTCCCTGCTAGGTTTATATAACTACACTGGAATGCATATTAGTGCTCTCAAATGAAACTCAAAAATGTTTCAGTAGGTGCACTGAAGAGTCTGAAGAGCAACTGAAGCGCCAGAGACTAAGAACCCATTACTGGCACGTACCAACACAGCTATTCCTAACACTGTTTGGATTACACTACACAAAACCCTATGGGCTTTTGCTATCACACAACTACAACAGCTGTAGTAACAGCTTCAAATGGCAGTTTTCTTACTTAAGCACACAGCTTCAACTATTTCTGCCCACAGAACTCTGTGCAAGGGTTTTACCATACTGATGGTACAGTAATCCAAAGATGCTAGCCATTTCCATGCGTTGTACGTGATGTTCTAGTGATGCAATTGCTTGTTTCCACTCTTGTTTTTGCTTTTCAAATAACTTCTGAGTTGTTTATTTTAAACTGGTGAAGTCAAAATGCAGTTGGAATTAAGTCTCAGTAGGGGACTGATGGAACTTGATATTTTAATGGGGGTTTTTTGTTGACTTTGGGGTTTTGGTTTCCTTTCCCTCACCATAAAATCACAACACAAAACTTTTTTCCACTTTCCAACCTAGCTATAAGCCAACCCAAAAGAATGACAGATTTCCAAGTTTTAGAGGATGTTACTGGAAAATACCAAGGACAATTAATTCAAGCTTCATCTTAAAACTCATCCAACACCAGACTAGAATCTGGGATGCCGTATTTGCACAACAGCCACTCAACAAAAGCTAAAGTGCTTTGAATAGCAACAATCATTAACATTTTGTGGGAAAGTTACCAGGCTAGACACAACTCCAGAACTCTGCCTCTAGGTATGAATTATTCACCTCTCCACAAGACCAAGTAGTCTTGTGATAGTCTTCTGTTTGATCAAAAATGTCAAATTCAAACCTAGTTTCAAGCTAGATGACAATTTGCTACAGTCCTTTCAAGGACCACAGGTGTGGAACTCCTTCTTAAACTCTATTGTGTGCCACTAACAACTGCCTGTATTGCACTGCTTTGTGCATCCAAACAGAACCTGAAGTTGCTCTCCCTTCCCACTTGAAATGCACATCCTAGGGTTTCCAAACTTAATTTGGAGCCTTAAAAGAGCCGGTTAGAAGAATAATCTCTGATTATTCTGGGTTCTAGTGTTGTTCAGATCTAGTACTGCATCACTGGAAGCAATCAACAGTATTTACTTGTCATTTTCCCCTAAATTCTTCACAGTAACACTTGGAAACAGCATTCACAAGCCTGTATCTGCCCTTAGGCCTTAGCTTTAAAGCAAGACGTAGATCCTGACTCATCACTCAGTAACACTGTAACCTGGAGCTTTTAAACTCATACATTCAAAACTTGGGAAGTACCAGGCCTAGCCTGGAATGCTACAGGACTAAAGGAAGTCCTTCAGTAGCACAGCTATTTATTCTAATCTGGTAGAGAAGCAGGAGCAGGAATTAGGCTAGAAACACAAAGGAAAACGAAAACAGCAGTTTAGAAATCTGTGAAAAGCAACTAAGTTACAAGATGGCAAACCAAAATGCAGTCCTGGTGTGCATAACAGCTTATTTTGCATAACTACTTTTAACCTCATTGCCTAGAAATCCATCCTAACTGTTTAGCCAGTGAGTCTAGAAACACAGTTTTGATCAGACTTCTTAAAGGCCTGGCAAACTCCAAGACAATTAGTCAGCCAAAGCAGACAAGTGCCCTAATAGGGATTTATCTCCTCCACATTGAAGGTTGCAGCATCATTCTGTCTCCTATTAGGTAAAAGATAGCTAAATCATTAGAACTCCACTTTCAGACCCAAACTTCACCTGTTCTGCTGCTTTTAGTTATCCACCTACAAATTTCAAGGGTAGAGGAAGGTTGAGCCATTTAAGATGATTATCAGTATGAAGCATATTAAAATGAGCCTACCTTTCTCCAATTTGTTAATCATGCACTACAAAAAAATGGCAAAAATCAAGTAATATCAATTACTGAGACAAGGACATGGTCTCAGAAGAAAGCACAGAATGTGTGATTATCAATACTGTTACTCTTGGGCTTCCTTACTGTTCACTTTAATAAAAAAATAAATTTAACTGAAAATGTTGCACCATGCCAAACAACAACAAACTGTGGGCATCCCTGGAAAACGGTCCTTGCAAAAATTGAAGCCCTGAAGCATGGCATCAAAGAAACGTTTTGGGGTTTTTTCCAAATAGAATATTAAGAATTCAGGGTTATCTTAGAAATAAATGAATATGGTGTTTAAATTTTGATGCTGAAAGCTAGATCACTTTTCTCTCATTTCTTTCACTTGCAAGGTAAATTTGACACTGCACAAAATATTTGCTCACTAATCTACAAATAAAATAGTTCCAACAAGCAACATCTTAAGTCGGAGTACTAAAAAAGACAGTTGGTTTTTTTTTAAAAAAAACAAACAACGACAACAACTTACTGTTAAAACATTTTTCTGAGTTTTACTTCACACATGTAACAGCCTGGTTTACTGTAATATTAAATCAACAACAATTTCTTCTCAGTATATTTATTCACCTTTCAAGATCTAAGGTAACAAGGAAGTCCTAAGAAACAAGCTTTGAAAGTCACAAAAGATAAGAAAGTGAAAGTTGATTGATTGTATTTTATTAAGCACCTAGTACCTGTTACTATGCACTGCATAAGATGACTGTCTCATGTTAAATCCAGGAAAGCAAAACACAAACAGGAAGGAATTGGCATCACATCAAGAGCATCCTAACTCTATCCTATATAACTTTTCCTCCCAGAATCACAAATGCTTAGGGGGGGGAAATGAAGCATGACATTAATGCTACAAATGAGCACAGAGTTAGACAAAAAAAGTCGTTAGCTTTCTGTTTCTTTCAAATATAATTACAAAAATGCCATTAAAACCCCCAGAAGTTGCATTTCTCTGCAACAGCTAATAAGTCCACTAATTCCAATAAAACCTCAGAATTTGTAAAAGGAATATAAAGTAACAGAACTCATTTAAAACTGCGCATGCATTACAATACAGTTCATTTTGTATCTCTAGAAAGATCAAAGTTCTGCCTGTGCACACAATCTGCTGCTCTTCCTCCATCCTTATGCTAATTTTTACATAAGCTTCTTAGACACACAGAAGAGGTATATGGTTGAAATCTGTTGAAATTTGAATTACTTGAAAGACAAACTGACAAGTACACTACTTACACACCTAATGACCTAATTGTTACACCTATGTTTTTACAGGTATAGCACTAAAAATATTCATTTATCAGTTAAAACCATATTTTCATAACAGTCTACATAAATTCTGGAGACCCCTGCAAGCCTGCAACTCCATATTCCTTCATGACTACAACTGAGTATGTAACAAGAACTATTGCACATGGTAAAACACGCCAGCGTGAATGTAAAACACAAAAGCTGCTTAGGAACACAACAATTTTTTTTTTCATACTCAAGTCTTGTCCATTTCATTAAAGTCTTATGTGCAACCATTTGGAAATAACAGCAGAAAAACACTGCTTGATCGTAGACAATTAGATCCTCTGCTTTAAAGAAGACTTTTCAATAATTTACATACAGAAACAAATGTAACTCAACTCTAAGCATAAATAATGAATCATTAAAAGGAAATAAAATCTTTTTGCTTAGCCACTTACAAAGCTTGCAGAGCAACAAAAGCAGGATTCTATTTCTACATTTTGAACTACTTATATACAGTGGAATATTTGTAGAAATTTATTAAAACTCATCCAAAAAGTTACAATGTACATTGAGTGCACACAGTAACCATTTCTTAGAACAATGCACAGGGTGTTCCTGTCATTTTAGATTTTAATTATATTATCCAGGAGCTATTTGCTCACTTTTGCATGCTCAAAAGTGTTTTCTCACATTATTAGTTATGACTAAAATTGACATGAACATAAAAGTATTAACAGTATTAAAGTATTTTGCAAATATACTATTCAACCCATCCTTTACTCTCAGATTTCAACCTTAATTTGTAAGTTAACATGCAAGTATTTTTAGGTTTGGTTTAAAATTTTTGACATGGAGATATAGAACAAACACTAATACATTTAGAACTTAATACACATTACAGAATCACAGAATCCTAGGGGTTGGAAGGGACCTCGAAAGATCATCTAGTACAACCCCCCTGCCAGAGCAGAGTCACCTAGAGCATATCACACAAAAACTTGTCCAGGTGGGTTTTAAATGTCTCCAGTGAAGGAGATGCCACAACCTCTCTGGGCAGCCTGTTCCAGTGGTCTGTCACTCTCACAGTAAAGAAGTTCTACATGTTTTGTTTCAGTAACTCAGATTAACATCAGCCCATTTTGATTCAATGCATTTATACATTTGCTCTGAGCACAGAGCACAGTCGCTCTGAATTTCCAAGCTCTGCACTATACTGGAGGTGACCCAAACCATTCTACAGTTCATATCTTCCACCACATTGCTACAAGAAGCTAGGCACACAAGCTAGCTTCTCTTTACATTTTCTTACCCCCAAAACACAGATTTATTACAGGAAGTTTCTAGTTTTGGCATCTTTTTGCAGTACAAAGATCACTGCTTTCTCTCCACACCAAGATAACATAAAGAGTATCCCAAATGTCCCTATCCAAAGGAGCTTCAATGTCTGCATCTGTAATACTCTAACATTACAGTCTTAAGTGCAAGCAAGTTTTTTGTTTCCACCAAAAAAAAAATTAAAATAAAGAAACAAAAAAATCCTAACCAGGAAGAACATGCATCTTCAGCAAGACAAAGCTTGCAATATTTTTATTTTTTTTAAATGAAACTGTGACACTTCCATTGATATCAGTAGTCAATTAAAGCCTCAGCTACAATTAGGTATCTCTGAAATCTAATGAACTATCAAGGAGTAGCTGCTAAGGATTGAGGGTAGGAAAAAAGGAGGTTTCCAGCCCCTTGGAGAGGATACAAAGATTAACTGAACTGTTATGGAACAGCACTGAAGAGACTAAATTAGATCAACCCTAACGCTCAATCTCCCAGTTGATATCTGTCCCAAAGAGGCTTTACAAATTCTGCTTGCAAAACAGTTCTACTACAGGTACACAAACACCTGGGAAGTTTGAATAATTTAAAGTACTCATCAGTATCACAGAATGCTCTATACAGAACTTTTACTGGTTAACAGTATTTTAACATTCTACATTCTATTACACCCTTAACAAAGAGCTGTTACACAGGTCAGCTTTGCAAACAGGCTCAGCATTCCAAAACATATGTAAACAAGCAGACATATAGGCAAGGTGACAGACAGTTAAATTTCAGAATAACCAACTACGCAAGAGTGAAGGAAGATAAGCAGTGTGGTCTCACCTTTTCTTTTTTTTCAGAGTAAGCTAGCAAAGCAGAGCTCTATGCCAAACCATTCTGTCATCTTCATCATCAATCTGACAGTCCAGCAGCTATTTTGACACTACACTAAACACTATGGTCAATCTTCTGTAATAACCAAATGTCACTTGCCCACAGAATCTAAACCAAAATCCTAGATCTCAGCTGCAAGAAGCAGAGAATTTCTACCAGATGTTCTGCTATTTCTTGCATGACCAGGAACAGCTATTCCAGCAAAGTCACAGCTGGTCAACCAACAACACACATTAAGCAAAACAATGCTAGAGGAGTAAGACCCCTTCCACCCACACCTGCACATAATGGCCAAGTTGTTTCAGCTCCACTAAGGGGAAGCTCATTTATCTTCCTTGCACCAGTCATGTTCTATGCTCCCTTCTGCTGCATCAACTCCAGGACTCTCCACAGCTTGCAAGTCAATTCTACTCACTAATCCCACAGAAAACCATCCACATTTTTTCACTCTCCAGCTTAACGAGCTACAGCAGCTCTCAGAGGATCAAATAAATACCAGAAGCAGGGAAGAGACATTCCCCTTGTTTCCTGACAAGAGCAAATTCTTCTATCAGCTCACTAAGATCTCATGAAAGTATAAACTAATGAAGCATGCAACCTAAAACTGATCACTCACTTTCATATAAAGCTGAAGTCACCAGCTTTATCAGGGCAGTCACTACCTGAAGTCCAAATGTCCCGATACAAGATACTTTTTAAAGACAAAGGTGAGAAAAACTTCCAGCCTTTAACACAGCCTACAGGTCTATGAACTGTAGCTTAAAACACAAGGCAATTTTATTCTGAAGACTGTCCCAAGAGCTGGCAATGCATCCTACTCTAACCAAACTCGTTAAACCTCATTTAAGGTTTTTCCTTCTTCTCCCAGAGTACAAATTGACTACTTAATCATGTAATGTAGGACTACAAAGTACTACTGTACTACTTTCGTAGCCACTCAGTGTACCAGGTTTCTGCTGTGGTTAGCAACTCACGATATATTTTAGTCACAGCTTCAGTGATAAATTGCAGAAATGCTACAAAATGCAAGAATCCATCTCTGATCTGTTAAGACAGCTGATACTCATATGCAAGTGTCTGATGACTGTTGTACAAAGCAAGGAAGAAATTCCTCAATCTACCACTCAGCTACCTACAGCATTTGAAGAACAGCAAGCAACTTGCAAAACAAAAAGCTTACAACAAGAAGCTAGAATCATAGCATCATTTGGGTTGGAAAATACTTTTAAGATCACCAAGTCCAACTGTAAACCTAACACTGCCAAGTCTCATTAAATCATGTCCCTAAGCACCACATCTACACATCTTTTAAATACCTCCGGGGATGGTGGCTCAACCACTTCCCTGGGTAGCCTGTTCCAGCGCCTGTCAACCCTTGCAGTAAATAAATGTTTCCTAATATCCAATCTACACTTCTCTTTAGACAACCTGTGGCCATTTGCTCTCATCCTATTACTGTTACTTGGGAGTAACATCCAACCGCCCTACAACCTCCTTTCAGGTGGTTGTGGAGAGTGATAAGGTCATAGAATGGTTGGAAGGGACCTTAAAGATCACTCCCCTGCATGTGCAGGAACACCTTCCACTAGTCCAGGTTGCTCAAAGCCCCACCCAACCTGGCCTTCAACACTTTCAGGGAGGAAGCATTCAAAATTTCCCTGGGCAATCTGTTCCAGCATCTCACCATTCTCACAGTCTCCCCTCAGCTTCCACTTCTCCAGGCTAAACAAACCCAGATCCATTAGCTGCCCAAAGTAGACATAGTATGAAGCAGGCCAGCCTGGCAACTGAAGAGCTGGAAACAAGCAGCTGGAAAGAGCAGCCTCCTAACCCAGATCTGCCATGACCAAACAGTTTGTGTGACTGGGCAAATATAACTTCAGTGTGAAAGCTTCATTGTTATCAGAACTTCTCCCTTGCCTTCTTTCAGTTTTTAAAAACTGGAAATTTCTTTCTTTTAAAGAATTTCCATATAAGTATGACTATTGGAAAAAATAATGGGAGCTACGCAATTTTAGACAGTTTCTAAACTAAACAAAGAGCATTTCAACTGCAACATCCTATAAAAGATGATTCAGATTGCTGAACTGTCTGTGTTCAACACATCCAGTACCTTATCTCATATTCAGTGGGAGCAGGTACACATTCTGACAAAACACAAACAAGTTGTTCTCTCTTAGCAAGTACTTCTGATAGAACACAACCACCCAGTACAACTTAAACTTTGAAGAGCAACATCAGATGTGGCACCATGCTCATTCAAAAATACAAGCAACCATCTGTCGAGAAGCTTCACAAGGAGGTATTGGTAGCTATCAACAGTCATTCCCAGGACAGTTTTTAACAGTTTATGTCCTCACTACTGAGAGCCAAGGTATTTCTAAGAACTGGAGAAAAATCAACTCACAATGGCAACTGTCAATTTTGAATGAATCTGAGCAGTTTTTTAAAAGTGGTAAGTCTATGCCTTTAGAGTACCAGAAATAGTTCAGAAGACAAAAAAAATAACTACTCAAAAGAATGATGAAAAGAAAGTTTTTATTACCACTTTTCTAAGCAACTGAGATTAAAAACTAGTGCTACTACCTCTAGAGACAAACTACCATGGAAGAGAAGTTCTGGGTTGATTTTTAAAAATCAGTAATAGCGATTTTTATTAGTACATCTCATTTTGACAGCTCAGATAAAATCAGCTGTAATGAAGACACTTCTATGAACGTATAGGCAGAGCTGAAGTCTCTGAAGCCACTGAAGCTCACAAGGCAAGATGTACAAGGCACAGCCAGGTGGGCCAGTCAGGGGCTATGATATTGGCTCCCATGCAAATCTTTTTTTTTTTTTTTTCCACTGAGGTGTCAGCACTGTAGCTTTTGCTAGGATAGATGGAATTATTTTTTTCCATGTATTATCCAAGCCTTCACTGAAAAAAGCAAACATCAGTGTTTACTGACAACTTCTGCTGCACACCAAGTTCAGCATTTTTCTATGAGGAAAATTCTCCAGAACACCATGTGTCCCCCTGGGGCACAAAGAAGCAAGTACCAATGTTACTGCTCAAAGTGTTCCAGTAATGAGGCAAGGAGAAAGTCATATACTTCAGTTCATGTAACATGGGAAAAAAGAAAAAAGGTGTGGGAGGGGAAAACACTAATAGGAAGTAGTGGGAATAGAGGGACATCCCTCACCCTATCCTTAAGTAAAGTGGAGGCATCAAACTTGCCCTGCAGCCACCACTACCCTTACCCTCAGGCAGGAATCCATTTCTCCTTTTCCTTAGGGTTGGCAGAAGGTGCCTCTTTCTTAAATGAAGATTCTGCCTTGACATCAAACCTCTCCCCTTCTACATCAGTTCTTTAGTTAATAGATTTAATCTTATTCTGTCTTCTCAGAACAGTTAGAGACCCACTGTGCTATCAGAGTGACTGTAGCACAGTAAGTATAAACCTGGGGTTTATGAAAATAAAAGCTCTTCAGAATTTGGAAATTAAACTCCCCTCTTCATACAGAATGAAAGTAATATAGAGTATGCTACAAACTATGATGTTCAAGATGCATCTCCTGTGGAGAATATTACAGCGACTGATGCTACAAAATCCCCAGGTAATGAAGCTAGATGCCCTGTAGTTCTTGGTTTTGTGCTAGAAACTTAACAGAAGCCAAATCAATCAGAGCACAAAGCCCAGTCGTTGAAGCTTTCTCCACCACATTTTGAAGTAACTAAGTTGCACCTACACTGTCAACAAGTAGCTAAAGCTTCATGAGCATTTGCAACTTCCACGATGAGAATCACCTGAAAGTACCTTTCAACACCAACAATTTCCACCTTATTCCTCAAGCAGTTTAATCAGTACCACTGTGTTCATTCAGGCAGTAAAACACCCTGGCACAGGAAGCAAATTCCAGTTTGAAGTCCACGTAGTTTGTAGCAGCAAGAGTATCTTTATCACGCAACCCTCACGTCCAACGCCGAGCCTCTCCCTTGCTGCAGCAGTAACTACGTGGTGACAAAAGGGCCCGTCTGGGCTGGAACCGCTCGCATCATCTGACCAGCAAAACGCTGCCGACGCCGAGACACGGTCCTTCAAACAACCCAGCACCCT